>NC_047047.1:15968793-16310460 GCF_011762595.2 Tursiops truncatus
TTATAAGTCTGCGGGGTGCAAATCAACACGTGTATGAGAAATAAGCCCAAATATTGGAGAAGGTAGGGGAGACTCTGTAACCTATGACTTCACAACTTAACTTAAAAATCCAGTGCTGGAAGGGATATGTATTTCTGATCAGAGGTATGTGAATATACACTTTCAATAGAAAAATGGTCTATTGTAAGACTTCAATAAGGAGATTTATGTATGTAAGTATGTATTTATTTATTTATATTCTTCAGGAGAAGAGAAAGAGTATAGAATTTTAATTTCCATTGTCCAATTTTATTATAATATAATAACAATAACTTTATTAATAAAAATGCAATAAAATCTTATTTTAGATAGGTATTTTCTAATTTATTCTTTCTTGATTTTTCTTTCTTATTTATTAAAGTCAAAGAATGCTTATCATCACTTTTGAAGTAAAATATGAATACCCACTTCTGTCTCTCATTAAGCTTCTGACCACAGTGCCCACAAAAACGATTCCTGTTAGGCACCAAGAATAACCCATGGAAGTATTAAACAAAAAACATCCACAATGGAAATACTATACAGTATCAATTGCAGATGAGAAAAGACTGAGGATTTCTGGGATAACCTTACACACAGAGAAAGAGACGGCAAACATCATTTTCCTTGTGGCCCCTCTGCTGGGCCACAAATGTTATAAAATTTCAAAGTTAAAAATAAAGAAATTCAGATGACTGTGAGGTGAAGGTGTCTTAAGACATGGGCCTGGTCTGGTCTTCCAAAGCTTTGGGGTATGTGGGTATCTTGTAAATCTCAGGCCTGTAGTACTCCTGTGACTTTTGGATACAATTATTTTAAACTCGGAATGGAGTTGTTCTTTCCCAAGGGTCATTTAGAACAGTGTAAGGGTATTTTTGGTAGTACTGCTCCTGACATCTCCTGACTGAGGCTACTAGGTTAAATAAGCAACCACACAATGAGGAATTTTATCTAACTCAAAGTGCCGATAGTGTGCTGATTGAAAAAAACATGTATTGGGTCCCAGAATAGAGGAGTCAGGGAGCTGGATTTTACTACTGGCTCTGCTTACAGGATGAAAGAAAGGAGAACTTCATAGTTTTATTCATGTCCAACACAGCGCAGCAGATAACAAGGGGAAGGGATTTTATCTCAATTAAAGAATGTTCTTGGAAGGTTCCTTGTGTCTCACCTTTCAGAAACGTATGTTCACACACTCTACTAAAGAAATCATACTATTAGGGGCAGCAGGAAGCTAGGTGTTAATGTACGTGTTGCTATACCAATTTAATCATCCCTACTGATTATAACATTGTAAACAAGCTCAAATTAGCTTATGCTCATCCCTCATTTTACAGAGAAGAAACCATGGGGCTAATTATTAAATGACTTCTCTGTGTCTGATTACTGAGGAAATAGATCCATCTCATAACCTATAAGATTCATGATAATTAGCCACATAGTAACAACTGGGCAACATTTGATTCCATTCCATTCTATGATTATTAACAAAGATTAAAGATAGGTTGTATGCGTGAAGGTGTGTGTGCATGTGTGTGTGTAGGGGCACAGTGGAAGTATAGGACAAACTTTTTTTATGGAATGATTATTATTTTTTAATTTTAATTGATCATTCCTGTAACTCATTTTCACTGTTAACTATACTTTAACTTTTTAAAAATAAATTTTGAATGATCAACATTATTCTGAAATTACTTAAATCCTTCCTCAAAACAATAAACAAAAATCTCTAATACTTTAGAAATATTATTTGTGAGTAATGACCTCATTCCATCCTCTCTAAATGAGCACTTTGGAAAATAATATTTCAAGAGACATTTGAGCCTTTGGAAGTTTTCCTTTGTGAGGCTCTTTTGTGTTTTTTTTTTTTTGTAATGTAGTGTTTGTGTTTATGTTAAACATTGAAAATAAGAATGCTTTCCTTCCTATTTCCTCCAGAGTAAGGGGAAAAAGTTAGAGCCCCTGGGTGCCTTCCTCTCAGCATATAAACCTAACAATGTAAGCACCTAGGGCTAAAAATACATTTTCCAAAATGAATAGAAAAATCATCAGGTATTCAAGAAGGGTGACAAATTTCTCTGGTCCTAGCATAAGGCTAAAAATGAGTCACTGAATCTAGATTGTGAAATAAGCCACAGGGAAGTAAGGATGTTTGCCAGCTAAAAGTTAATCATTAGAATATATTATTCAAATAAAAATATAGACTGAATTGAAGCTAAAACCCAACACTATTCTCTTTACCATATTTGGAAAACAGTGACTATTTAATCTCACTAAAATACAAATTTTTTGAAAAGTAAATACAGGATTAAGAAAAAATACCTATTAAGTGTTATCTATTCACCCACATTTTTTGTAGTTGAACTACACTTTTATGACTCTCAGTGGTGATTCTAATTTTGTTTCCCTTATGAAACTTTGGAAGTTGCAAAGCTGCTGTTGTATACTTCCTGAGCTTTCTGTTTGGCCTAAGTAGGCAGAGAGGTTTTTCAATTGCCATTACCTCTAGGTGTTTCTTAAACATAAAATCTGTATACGAATCCACCAGGCAATGATGGTAGAAAGGTTTATTTTTTAATGGTCTCAGTCAACTAAAAAGAGATTGCATTTACATAAAAAAAGAATACCAACGTAAGTATCAATGCTAAGCATCAAGTATGTGGCATAGACTAGAGTTCTCCAGAGGTTCAGAGTAGGGAAGAATAGCTAAACAGTCTCTATAATATACATATATTTTTTGTAGTATGGGAGTGGATAGTGTGAACCAGGAACTCCCTGTTGGATTAGATGGGTGTTATAACTTATTTTCTCCAGGAGAAAAGTCAGTAGAGTATGGTAGCACCAGATTAAAGAATTAAGTCACCATGTGTGGAAATAGGCTAAACTGAAAATAATCACTTCCAACAAAGTAGTTCCCAGAGATGGGCTCAAAGAGTTCAAAGCCAATGAAAACAAGAGGTATGATCAGCAGAGACAAGAAATAGCAATTGAAGTGAGAAAAAAAAAAAAAAAACTGAAGAGGACTTAATGGCAAACATCAAGTTGAGATGAAGAGTGGTGGTTTTCAGTTAAATTTATCTAATTGGGTCAGCTTCTTAATTTCAACTTTAAGTAATTAAATTAAGTTAAATATTTGATTTTGAAATGTGTTTAAATTCAGAATGTACTAACAAATTAAAAACACTAGAATTTACACTTCAAAAGCCATGACATTTCAAATAGCAGCCATGAAATTCTCCATCATAAGATCAAACTGAGCAAATCTTATAGACCTAAAAGGGCTGGAAGTTACAGTTTTTCAAACGTGTTGAAGAAAACGGTGTCATGTTTCAGTGTTCATTCAGTTTACACTTTAAATTTTTAAAAAATTTTAATTTATTTAAACAAACAAAAAAAAGTTCATTCATTTCTCTTACCCCTCCATTTCCCACCCCTGGCAACCACCAATCTGCTTTCTGTATCTATGAACTTGTTTTTGTTGTTGTTTGTTTGTTTAGATTACACATATAAAAGAATGTCCATTATCAAAAAATCTAGAAACAGTAAATGCTGGAGAGGGTGTGGTGAAAAGGGAACTCTCCTGCACTGTTGGTGGGAATGTAAATTGATACAGCCACTATGGAAAACAGTATGGGGGTTCCTTAAAAAACTAAAAATAGAACTACCATATGACCCAGCAATCTCACTACTGGGTACATACCCTGAGAAAACCGTAATTCAAAAAGAGACATGCACTACAATGTTCATTGCAGCACTATTTACTATAGCCAGGACACAGAAGCAACCTAAGTGTCCATCAACAGATGAATGGTTAAAGAAGATGTGGCACATATATACAATGGAATATTACTCAGCCATAAAAAGAAACAAAATTGAGTTATTTGTAGTGAGGTGGATGGACCTAGAGTCTGTCATACAGAGTGAAGTAAGTCAGAAAGAGAAAAACAAATACCATATGCTAACGCTTATGCATGGAATCTAAAAAAATGGTACTGATGAACCTAGCGACAGGGCAGGAACAAAGATGCAGACATAGAGAATGGAATTGAGGACACAGCAGGAGTGGGGAAGGGGAAGCCGGGGTGAAGTAAGAGTAGCATTGACATATATACACTACCAAATGTAAAATAGATAGCTAGTGGGAAGCAGCAGCATAGCACAGGGTGATTGGCTCGGTGTTTTGTGATGACATAGAGGGGTGGGATAGGGAGGGTGGGAGGGAGGCTCAAGAGGGAGAGGTTATGGGGATATATGTATCCATATAGCTGATTCACTTTGTTGTACAACAGAAACAAACACAAGACTGTGAAGCAATTATACGCCAATAAAGATGTATATATAAAAAAAGAAAATGATACAGTATTTGTCTTTCTTTGTCTGACTTATTACACTTAGCATAACACCCTCGAAATCTACCCATGTTTGTTGCAAGTGGCAAGGTTTTATTTTTCCCATGGCTGAGTAATATTCCTGAGTGATATATATATATATATATATATATATATATATATATATATATATATGCCATGGTATCTTTATCCATTCAAACATTGATAGACACTTGGGTTCTTTCCATATCTTGGCTATTGTAAATAATGCTACAATGAACATAGGGAGGCATATATCTTTTTAAGTTAGTGTTTTCATTTTCTCCAGATAAATATCCAGAAGTAGAACTGCTGGATCATATAGCAGTTCTGTCTTTAATTTTTAGTAGATTTTTTTTTTTTTCCGGTACGCGGGCCGCTCACTACTGTGGCCTCTCCCATTGCGGTGCACAGGCTCCGGATGCGCAGGCTCAGCGGCCATGGCTCACGGGCCCAGCCGCTCCGCGGCATGTGGGATCTTCTCGGACCAGGGCACGAACCCGCGTCCCCTGCATCGGCAGGCGGACTCTCAACCACTGCGCCACCAGGGCAGCCCCTGTCGTTAATTTTTTGAGGAACCTCCATGCTGTATTCCATAGTGGCTGCATCAATTTACATTCCCACCAACAGTGCACTAGGGTTTCCTTCTCTCTACATCTTCTCCAACAATTGTTATTTCTTTCTTGACTTTCTGATAATAGCCATTCTAACAATGATATTTCAATGATATTTCAAGCATCTCATATTTCAAATGATATTTCATTGTGGTTTTGATTTGCATTTACTTTTTGTATTTTTGTTAATAATTTGCATTATACTCTATTTAAGCCTATATTCTAATGATTGTTTTTTTTTTTTTTTTTTTTTTTTTTTTTTTTTTAAACATCTTTATTGGGGTATAATTACTTTACAATGGTGTGTTAGTTTCTGCTTTATAACAAAGTGAATCAGTTATACATATACATATGTTCCCATATCTCTTCCCTCTTGCGTCTCCCTCCCTCCCACCCTCCCTATCCCACCCCTCCAGGCTGTCACAGAGCACCGAGCCAATATCCCTGTGCCATGCGGCTGCTTCCCACTAGCTATCTACCTTACTACGTTTGTTAGTGTGTATATGTCCATGACTCTCTCTCGCCCCGTCACAGCTCACCCTTCCCCCTCCCCATAACCTCAAGTCCGTTCTCTAGGAGGTCTGCGTCTCTATTCCTGCCTTACCCCTAGGTTCTTCATGACATTTTTTTTTTTTTCTTAAATTCCATATATATGTGTTAGCATACTGTATTTGTCTTTTTCTTTCTGACTTACTTCACTGTGTATGACAGACTCTAGGTCTATCCACCTCATTACAAATAGCTCAATTTCGTTTCTTTTTATGGCTGAGTAATATTCCATTGTATATATGTGCCACATCTTCTTTATCCATTCATCCGATGATGGGCACTTAGGTTGTTTCCATCTCCGGGCTATTGTAAATAGAGCTGCGATGAACATTTTGGTACATGACTCTTTTTGAATTTCGGTTTTCTCAGGGTATATGCCCAGTAGTGGGATTGCTGGGTCATATGGTAGTTCTATTTGTAGTTTTTTAAGGAACCTCCATACTGTTCTCCATAGTGGCTGAACCAATTCACATTCCCACCAGCAGTGCAAGAGGGTTCCCTTTTCTCCACACCCTCTCCAGCATTTATTGTTTCTAGATTTATTGATGATGGCCATTCTGACTGGTGTGAGATGATATCTCATTGTAGTTTTGATTTGCATTTCTCTAATGATTAATGATGTTGAGCATTCTTTCATGTGTTTGTTGGCAGTCTGTATATCTTCTTTGGAGAAATGTCTATTTAGGTCTTCTGCCCATTTTTGGATTGGGTTGTTTGTTTTTTTGTTGTTGAGCTGCATGAGCTGCTTGTAAATTTTGGAGATTAATCCTTTGTCAGTTGCTTCATTTGCAAAAATTTTCTCCCATTCTGAGGGTTGTCTTTTGGTCTTGTTTATGGTTTCCTTTGCTGTGCAAAAGCTTTGAAGTTTCATTAGGTCCCATTTGTTTATTTTTGTTTTTATTTCCATTACTCTAGGGGGTGGGTCAGAAAGAATCTTGCTGTGATTTATGTCATAGAGTGTTCTGCCTATGTTTTCCTCTAATAGTTTGATAGTTTCTGGCCTTATATTTAGGTCTTTAATCCATTTTGAGCTTATTTTTGTGTATGGTGTTAGGGAGTGTTCTAATTTCATTCTTTTACATGTACCTGTCCAGTTTTCCCAGCACCATTTATTGAAGAGGCTGTCCTTTTTCCACTGTACATTCCTGCCACCTTTATCAAAGATAAGGTGTCCATATGTGCATGGGTTTATCTCTGGGCTTTCTATCCTGTTCCATTGATCTATCTTTCTGTTTTTGTGCCAGTACCATACCGTCTTGATAACTGTAGCTTTGTAGTATAGTCTGAAGTCAGGGAGCCTGATTCCTCCAGTTCCTTTTTTTGTTCTCAAGATTGCTTTGGCTATTCGGGGTCTTTTGTGTTTCCATACAAATTGCGAAATTTTTTGTTCTAGTTCTGTGAAAAATGCCAATGGTAGTTTGATAGGGATTGCATTGAATCTATAGATTGCTTTGGGTAGTAGAGTCATTTTCACAATGTTGATTCTTCCAATCCAAGAACATGGTATATGTCTCCATCTATTTGTATCATCTTTAATTTCTTTCATCAGTGTCTTATAGTTTTCTGCATACAGGTCTTTTGTCTCCTTAGGTAGGTTTATTCCTAGATATTTTATTCTTTTTGTTGCAATGGTAAATGGGAGTGTTTTCTTGATTTCACTTTCAGATTTTTCATCATTAGTATATAGGAATGCCAGAGATTTCTGTGCATTAATTTTGTATCCTGCTACTTTACCAAATTCATTGATTAGCTCTAGTAGTTTTCTGGTAGCATCTTTAGGATTCTCTATGTATAGGATCATGTCATCTGCAAACAGTGACAGCTTTACTTCTTCTTTTCCGATTTGGATTCCTTTTATTTCCTTCTCTTCTCTGATTGCTGTGGCTAAAACTTCCAAAACTATGTTGAATAAGAGTGGTGAGAGTGGGCACCCTTGTCTTGTTCCTGATCTTAGTGGAAATGCTTTCAGTTTTTCACCATTGAGGATGATGTTTGCTGTGGGCTTGTCGTATATGGCCTTTATTATGTTGAGGAAAGTTCCCTCTATGCCTACTTTCTGCAGGGTTTTTATCATAAATGGGTGTTGAATTTTGTCAAAAGCTTTCTCTGCATCTATTGAGATGATCATATGGTTTTTCTCCTTCAGTTTGTTAATATGGTTTATCACATTGATAGATTTGCGTATATTGAAGAATCCTTGCATTCCTGGAACAAACCCCACTTGATCATGGTGTATGATCCTTTTAATGTGCTGTTGGATTCTGTTTGCTAGTATTTTGTTGAGGATTTTTGCATCTATGTTCATCAGTGATATTGGTCTGTAGTTTTCTTTCTTTGTGACATCCTTGCCTGGTTTTGGTATCAAGGTGATGGTGGCCTCGTAGAATGAGTTTGGGAGTGTTCCTCCCTCTGCTATATTTTGGAAGAGTTTGAGAAGGATAGGTGTTAGCTCTTCTCTAAATGTTTGATAGAATTCGCCTGTGAAGCCATCTGGTCCTGGGCTTTTCTTTGTTGGAAGATTTTTAATCACAGTTTCAATTTCAGTGCTTGTGATTGGTCTGTTCATATTTTCTATTTCTTCCTGATTCAGTCTTGGCAGGTTGTGCATTTCTAAGAATTTGTCCATTTCTTCCAGATTGTCCATTTTATTGGCATAGAGTTGCTTGTAGTAATCTCTCATGATCTCTTTTATTTCTGCAGTGTCAGTTGTTACCTCTCCTTTTTCATTTCTAATTCTATTGATTTGAGTCTTCTCCCTTTTTTTCTTGATAAGTCTGGCTAGTGGTTTATCTATTTTGTTTATCTTCTCAAAGAACCAGCTTTTAGTTTCATTGATCTTTGCTATTGTTTCCTTCATTTCTTTTTCATTTATTTCTGATCTGATTTTTATGATTTCTTTCCTTCTGCTAGCTTTGGGGTTTTTTTGTTCTTCTTTCTCTAATTGCTTGAGGTGCAAGGTTAGGTTGTTTATTCTAGATGTTTCCTGCTTCTTAAGGTGGGCTTGTATTGCTATAAACTTCCCCCTTAGAACTGCTTTTGCTGCATCCCACAGGTTTTGGGTCGTTGTGTCTCCATTGTCATTTGTTTCTAGGTATTTTTTGATTTCCTCTTTGATTTCTTCAGTGATCACTTCATTATTAAGTAGTGTATTGTTTAGCCTCCATGTGTTTGTATTTTTTACAGATCTTTTCCTGTAATTGATATCTAGTCTCATGGCGTTGTGGTCAGAAAAGATACTTGATACAATTTCAATTTTCTTAAATTTGCCAAGGCTTGATTTGTGACCCAAGATATGATCTATCCTGGAGAATGTTCCGTGAGCACTTGAGAAAAATGTGTATTCTGTTGTTTTTGGATGGAGTGTCCTATAAATATCAATTAAGTCCATCTTGTTTAATGTATCATTTAAAGCTTGTGTTTCCTTATTTATTTTCATTTTGGATGATCTGTCCATGGGTGAAAGTGGGGTGTTTAAGTCCCCTACTATGAATGTGTTACTGTCAATTTCCCCTTTTATGGCTGTTAGTATTTGCCTTATGTATTGAGGTGCTCCTATGTTGGGTGCATAAATATTTACAATTGTTATATCTTCTTCTTGGATCGATCCCTTGATCATTATGTAGTGTCCTTCTTTGTCTCTTTTAATAGTCCTTATTTTAAAGTCTATTTTGTCTGATATGAGAATTGCTACTCCAGCTTTCTTTTGGTTTCCATTTGCATGGAATATCTTTTTCCATCCCCTTACTTTTAGTCTGTATGTGTCTCTAGGTCTGAAGTGGGTCTCTTGTAGACAGCATATGTAAGGGTCTTGTTTTTGTATCCATTCAGCTAATCTGTGTCTTTTGGTGGGAGCATTTAGTCCATTTACATTTAAGGTAATTATCGATATGTATGTTCCTATTCCCATTTTCTATATTGTTTTGGGTTCGTTATTATAGGTCTTTTCCTTCTCTTGTGTTTCTTGCCTAGAGAAGATCCTTTAGCATTTGTTGTAAAGCTGGTTTGGTGGTGCTGAACTCTCTCAGCTTTTGCTTGTCTGTAAAGGTTTTAATTTCTCCATCAAATCTGAATGAGATCCTTGCTGGGTAGAGTAGTCTTGGTTGCAGATTTTTCTCCTTCATCACTTTCAGTATGTCCTGCCACTCCCTTCTGGCTTGTAGGGTTTCTGCTGAGAGATCAGCTGTTAACCTTATGGGGATTCCCTTATGTGTTATTTGTTGTTTTTCCCTTGCTGCTTTTAATATGCTTTCTTTGTGTTTAATTTTTGACAGTTTGATTAATATGTGTCTTGGCGTATTTCTCCTTGTATTTATCCTGTATGGGACTCTCTGTGCTTCCTGGACTTGATTAACTATTTCCTTTCCCATATTAGGGAAGTTTTCAACTATAATCTCTTCAAATATTTTCTCAGTCCCTTTCTTTTTCTCTTCTTCTTCTGGAACCCCTATAATTCGAATGTTGGTGCGTTTAATGTTGTCCCAGAGGTCTCTGAGACTGTCCTCAGTTCTTTTCATTCTTTTTTCTTTATTCTGCTCTGCAGTAGTTATTTCCACTATTTTATCTTCCAGGTCACTTATCCGTTCTTCTGCCTCAGTTATTCTGCTATTGATCCCATCTAGAGTATTTTTAATTTCATTTATTGTGTTGTTCATCGTTGCTTGTTTCATCTTTAGTTCTTCTAGGTCCTTGTTAACTGATTCTTGCATTTTGTCCATTCTATTGTCCATTCTATCTCCAAGATTTCGGATCAACCTTACTATCATTATTCTGAATTCTTTTTCAGGTAGACTGCCTATTTCCTCTTCATTTGTTAGGTCTGGTGCATTTTTATCTTGCTCCTTTATCTGCTGTGTGTTTTTCTGTTTTCTCATTTTGCTTATCTTACTGTGTTTGGGGTCTCCTTTTTGCAGGCTGCAGGTTCGTAGTTCCTCCTGTTTTTGATGTCTGTCTCCAGTGGCTAAGGTTGGTTCAGTGGGTTGTGTAGGCTTCCTGGTGGAGGGGACTAGTGCCTGTGTTGTGGTGGAAGAGGCTGGATCTTGTCTCTCTAGTGGGCAGGTTCACGTCTGGTGGTGTGTTTTGGGGTGTCTGTGGCCTTATTATGATTTTAGGCAGCCTCTCTGCTAATGGGTGGGGTTGTGTTCCTGTTTTGCTAGTTGTTTGGCACAGGTTGTCCAGCACTGTGGCTTGCTGGTCGTTGAGTGAAGCTGGGTGCTGGTGTTAAGATGGGGGTCTCTGGGAGATTTTCGCCGTTTGATATTATCTGGAGCTGGGAGGTCTCTTGTGAACCAGTGTCTTGAAGTTGGCTCTCCTACCTCAGAGGCAGAGCCCTGCCTCCTGGCTGGAGCACCAAGAGCCTTTCATCCACACGGCTCAGAATAAAAGGGAGAAAAAGTAGAGGGAATTAGTAGACGTATGAGGAAAGAAAGAAGGAAAGGAGGGAAGGAAGGAGGGAAGGAAGGAAGGAAGGAAGGAAGAAAGAAAGAAAGAAGCAAAGAAGGAAAAAAGGCAAGAAGGAACGAAAGGAGGGAGGGAGGGAGGGAGGAAGGAAGGAGGGAAAGAAGGAAAAACAAAAAGAAAAAAGATACAGTAAAAATAAAATAAAGTATAATAAAGTTATTGAATTAAAAAATTCTTAATTAGAAAAAAAAAAAGGACGGATAGAACCTTAGGACAAATGTTGGAAGCAAAGCTGTACAGACAAAGTCTTACACAGAAGCGTACACATACACCCTCACAAAAAGAGGTAAAGGGGGAAAAATCATAAATCTTGCTGTCAGAGACCACCTCCTCAATTTGGGATGATTTGTTGTCTAAAGGAGGGAAGGAAGGAGGGAAGGAAGGAAGGAAGGAAGGAAGAAAGAAAGAAGCAAGGAAGGAAAGAAGGCAAGAAGGAACGAAAGGAGGGAGGGAGGAAGGAAGGAAGGAGGGAAAGAAGGGAAAACAGAAAGAAGATACAGTAAAAATAAAATAGAGTATAATAAAGTTATTGAATTAAAAAAATTCTTAATTAGAAAAAAAAAAAAAAAAGGGACGGATAGAACCTTAGGACAAATGTTGGAAGCAAAGCTGTACAGACAAAGTCTCACACAGAAGCGTACACATACACCCTCACAAAAAGAGGTAAAGGGGGAAAAATCATAAATCTTGCTGTCAGAGACCACCTCCTCAATTTGGGATGATTCGTTGTCTAAAGGAGGGAAGGAGGAAGGAGGGAAGGAAGGAAGGAAGGAAGGAAGAAAGAAAGAAGCAAGGAAGGAAAGAAGGCAAGAAGGAACGAAAGGAGGGAGGGAGGAAGGAAGGAAGGAGGGAAAGAAGGGAAAACAGAAAGAAGATACAGTAAAAATAAAATAGAGTATAATAAAGTTATTGAATTAAAAAAATTCTTAATTAGAAAAAAAAAAAAAAAGGGACGGATAGAACCTTAGGACAAATGTTGGAAGCAAAGCTATACAGACAAAGTCTTACACAGAAGCGTACACATACACCCTCACAAAAAGAGGTAAAGGGGGAAAAATCATAAATCTTGCTGTCAGAGACCACCTCCTCAATTTGGGATGATTCGTTGTCTAAAGGAGGGAAGGAAGGAAGGAAAGAAAGAAAGAAAGAAAGGACGAAGGTAAAGTATAATAACGTTCTTAAAATTAAAATTGATTATTAAGAAAAAAAATTTTAAGAAAAAACCATGGACGGATAGAACCTAGGACAAATGGTGGAAGCAAGACTATACAGACAAGATCTCACACAGAGGCATACACATACACATTCACAAAAAGAGGAATAGGGAGAAAAATCATAGATCTTGCTCCCAAAGTCCACCTCCTTAATTTGGGATGATTGGCTGTCTATTCATGTATTCCACAGATGCAGGGTACATCAAGTTGATTGTGGAGCTTTAATCCGCTGCTTCTGAGGCTGCTGGGAGAGATTTCCCTTTCTCTTCTTTGTTCTCACAGCTCACAGGGGCTCAGCTTTGGATTTGGCCCTTCCTCTGCGTGTAGGTCGCTGGAGGGCGTCTGTTTTTTGCTCAGACAGGACGGGGTTAAAGGAGCCGCTGATTCGGGGGTTCTGGCGTACGGAGGCCGGCGGCGGGGAGGGAGGGGCACGGAATGCGGGGCGGGCCTGCGGCGGCAAAGTCCGGCCACCAGCCCGAGGCCCGCCGTGCGCTCTCCCGGGGAAGTCGTCCCCGGATCCCGGGAACCCGGCAGTGGCGGGCTGCACAGGCTCCGCGGAAGAGGGGAGTGGAGAGCGACCTGCGCTCGCACACAGGCCCCTTGGTGGCGGCAGCAGCAGCCCCAACGTCTCCCGCCCGCCTTGGGGTCCGCGCCTCCAGCCGCGGCTTGCGCCCGTCTCTGGAGTCAGCGCCCTCAGCCGCGGCTCGCGCCCGTCTCTGGGGTCCGCGCCCTCAGCCGCGGCTCGCGCCCGTCTCTGGGGTCCGCGCTTTCAGCCGCGGCTCGCGCCCGTCTCTGGGGTCCGCGCTTTCAGCCGCGGCTCGCGCCCGTCTCTGGGGTCCGCGCTTTCAGCCGCGGCTCGCGCCCGTCTCTGGGGTCCGCGCTTTCAGCCGCGGCTCTCGCCCGTCTCTGGGGTTCGCGCTTTTAGCCGCGGCTCGCGCCCGTCTCTGGAGTTCCTTTAAGCAGCGTTCTTAAACCCCTCTCCTCACGCACCAGGAAACAAAGAGGGAAGAAAAAGTCTCTTGCCTCTTCGGCAGGTGCAGGCTTTTCCCCGGACTCCCTCCCGGCTAGCTGTGGTGCACTAACCCCTTCAGGCTATGTTCAAGCGGCCAACCCCAGTCCTCTCCCTGCGCTCCGTCCGAAACCGAAACCCTAGCCTCAGAGCCTCAGCTCGCAGCCCCGCCCGTCCCGGCGGGTGAGCAGACAAGCCTCTCGGGCTGGTGAGTGCCGGTCGGCACCGATCCTCTGTGCGGGAATCTCCCCGCTTTGCCCTCCGCACCCGTTGCTGTGCACTCCTCCGCGGCTTCGAAGCTCCCCCCTCCGCCTCCCGCCGTCTCCGCCCGCGAAGGGGCTTCCTAGTGTGTGGAAACTTTTCCTCCTTCACAGCTCCCTCCCACTGGTGCAGGTGCCGTCCCTATTCTTTTGTCTCTGTTTATTCTTTTTTCCTTTTGCCCTACCCAGGTACGTGGGGAGTTTCTTGCCTTTTGGGAGGTCTGAGGTCTTCTGCCAGCCTTCAGTAGGTGTTCTGCAGGAGTTGTTCCACGTGTAGATGTATTTCTGGTGTATCTGTGGAGAGGAAGGTGATCTCCGCGTCTTACTCTTCCGCCATCTTCCCTTACTCCTAATGATTGTTTTTATTTGACAAATATTCCTACTTCACTGTAGTTTACCTTTACAATCTAGATTCAGCTACTTATAATGGTTCATGTTTCTACTTTTTCTTGAATTTCAAGATCATATCAATTACTAATTCCATTCTTTGAAAGAAAATGCTAATTGTAAGTAAAGGCAATAAATGTCCAATCCAAAGACAATTAAATTTTTATTATTATTATTATTTTTAATTAATTTATTTATTTTTGGCTGCATTGGGTCTTCGTTGCTGTGCACAGCTTTCTCTAGTTGCGGCAAGTGGGGTTTCCTCTTTGTTGCGTTGTACAGGCTTCTCATTGCAGTGTCTTCTCTTATTGCAGAGCACCGGCTCTAGGCACACCGGCTTCAGTAGTTGTGGCACGCGGGCTTAGTAGCTGTGGCTCACAGGCTCTAGAGCGCAGGTTCATTAGTTGTGGCTCACGGGCTTAGTTGCTCTGTAGCATGTGGGATCTTCTCAGACCAGGGCTCGAACCCATGTCCCCTGCATTGGCAGGTGGATTCTTAACCACTCTGCCACCAGGGAAGTCCCCAATTAAAATATTTTAATTCCAACAAAAAGTGTAAGCAGCAGTGTTTCTGACATCTTAAGAGTCCAGTCTGATTTATTCTCATATCCTCACAATACAACAACAGATAAAAGATGGTCTTTTTTCTGACACCAACTGTTAGAATCCACAAGTTTAAGGTCATGGTCCCCAACAAAACCACCTTATTTTATATGCTAGCTACATGTTGGATCCCTAGGCTACCTGCACTTCTGATCAAATGGCCATGAGTCTGGGGTTTCCATGACCCTCCTCAGGTTTGGTAAACTCTTATTACAACACCCCTGGCCCACTGTATACCCCATTTAAGAACTCATTCATATTCAACCCAATGTATATGTCTCCTTTAAAGTGATGAATCCTTCCATTGACCTCAGGCAGTATTCATCACTTTGTGCTTTTAAAACTAGTCATGATGCTTTCTATTAGGCATTTTGTTGTAATTTTGGTTTGTGTATGTTTCTTAATAAGTGCTTACCTCCTTGAAAATAGGGCTTATGTTGTGTTTTGCTCTGCATTTTCTGGGAACCAGCACTGTGTCTTTCACTCACAGGACACACACATGTATGAAGGTATATGTGTGTACATATGAATATATGTGTGTATGTGGACCTCTGTGTGTGCAATCCATATGGTCTTGAAGCTGAGAAATTTTCTAATCAACTATGAAGTCCAACTATGTGTCTACTTTCTTGTTTGCTATTTTCCTAATTTCTCTTTCTCTTGCTATTTATCACATGAAATATAGAACATAAGGAAGATTTTCCTCTGTTCAAATGGCTTGGAACACTTCCAATGCCTGCTGATTAGAAGCTTAGTGTCCACAAACAAGAATAACAATAACTAATAGTTTCCAAACTCTGAGAGAGATTTCATTGATTTTTGTGACACTGTTAGAAAAGAAAATATTCTGAGGATGATTACAGGGTAGAAACACTATCATATTACTCCTGAAATGACTTCTTTTTTTTTTCCCCTTTGGACCCATGCTCTCTTCTTTTCAAAACAATAAAGACACAGAGAAAATTCATTAAGCTTTTTGAATCTCAGTTTCTTAATAAAACTGGGCTTCTTACTATTGATGATGATATTGATGAAGATATGCAAAGACTGAAAGAGATACAATGCCTAGCATTTGGATTAAGTTTATGATGAAACTTTGCACTGCAGTTTGTTTCATAAAATGCAAGTTGGTTGCAGAGAAATTTAATTCTGTTTCCTTGACAAAACAGCCTAAAACATATTTGGGCACCCAAGAAATATGATCACCTGACAGACTTTCAATGGCTAATCAAATTAAGGAAATTAGTATGCTGGTAAAAGTTAAGAAGTTGGCTGAAAAAAATGTGAAAACAGGCCTCTAAAAGAGAGAGAGAGAGAATAAAGGGAAAACAGAGAAACAGAAACATTATCCTCAGTTTCAAAATCGCTTTGACCCACAGCAGAGTTTAAAGAAACTTCAATCTGAGACCAAAGGATGGAACCCCTGATGTGATATCTGTCACCTACACTCTTATGGCCTGTGATACTTAAAACCTTCTGAGAATGTAGGTACTCATATTAAAGTGAGTGTTGGGAAAAAGTCAGTGAATCAGGGGTCATGATTTTTCAAGAAGGACCAACCTTCTTTTTTATAGGTGCACTGAAGCTAAGTAGGAAATTTAGGTGAGAAATTACCTTTGGCAGATGAGTGCTTGGCATCATATTTACTGCTGAAAAATTGCAGGGAATCACTTCTTTACCTACTGGGACTCTTAATAGAGACCTGATTCTGTTGTAGCATATCATTAATGGGACTGTAAGGAATAGAACATGAAATTGTCTTTCCTTGAGGTAATTAAAGTACCAATGTAGTTAAGCCACAAGGGAAACCCCTGTAATTACAGGAGTTGATCTCATTAAGCTTGCTAATGTTTTTTCACTTAGAATAATTTTCGTAAATTAACTAATCACGAAATTTCAAGTTTTGATAAGATTCTACCAATAAAAGAAGCTCAACTATATTAATAAACTTTGAAATATAGGTGATAATGTACATCACGTTGAAGGGGATTACTGCATGCAGTCTTGTGTATCTACTAAATGAAGGTGGCGATGACAGAAGAATGAATTGGAAAAAGACAAATATTCTAAAATCTTCTAGCATTCCTTATGTAGAATATAATGACTAAAGAGAAAAAATTGTCATAAAATATTTTATAATAAATACAATGTATGAGTTTTTATCCAAAATTCTGAAATCTCTAGCATTATGATATGTATTAAATTCTAAATTCATATTGAAGCATTATAGTTAACATATCTAAGCAAGTGCCTAGAGATTATCGTACTAAATGAATCAAGCCAGACAGAGAAAGATAAATATCACTTATATGTGGAATTCAAAAAAAAAAGAAAAAAAAAGGATACAAATGAACTTATTTCCAAAACAGAAAGTGATTCACAGGCATAGAAAACAAACTTGTGATTACCAAAGGGGAAAGGGGGTGGGGGGAGGGATAAATTAGGAGACTGGGATTAACATATACACACTACTATGTATAAAATAGCTAACCAAAAAGGACCTACTGTATAGCACAAGGAACTATACTCAATATATCATAATAACTTATAAGGGAAGAGGATCTGAAGAAGAATATCTATATTATATATTAATATCAGAAGATTAATACCAATCATAGATTATCTTTTAGTTAATATACTTTATTTTTAAAAATAGTTTTAGGGGGCTTCCCTGGTGGCGCAGTGGTTGAGAGTCCGCCTGCCAATGCAGGGGACACGGGTTCGTGCCCCGGTCCGGGAAGATCCCACATGCCGCGGAGCGGCTGGGCCCGTGAGCCATGGCCGCTGAGCCTGCACGTCCGGAGCCTGTGCTCCACACGGGAGAGGCCACAACAGTGAGAGGCCCGCGTACCACAAAAAAAAAAAAAAAAAAAAAATAGTTTTAGGTTTACAGAAAAATTTATCAGGTAGCATAGAGTTGCCATATACCTGCTTTCCTTCTATGTTGATAGCAGGTCTCTCTGCTATTAATATCTTGCATTAGTGTGGTAGATTTGCTACAATTGATGGAGCAGTAATGATAACGTTATTATTAGCTAGAGTCTATAGTTTACAGTAGGGTTCACTCTGTGCTGTACAGTTTCATGGGTTTTGACAAATACATAATGTCATTTATCCACCATTACAGTATCATGCAGTGTAGTTTCACAATCCTAAATGTGCTCTGTGTTCTACCTCCTTGTCCCCATGCCACCACCAAAACCTTAGGCTACCACAAAAAGTTTCACTGTCTCTGTAGTTTTGCCTTTTCCAGTGTAATATAGTTGGAATCATACAGTATGTAGCCTTTTCAGACTGCATTTGCATATGCATTTAAGCAATATGCTTTTAAGATTTCTTCATGTCTTTTTGTGACTTGATAACTCATTTCATTTTATTGCTGAATATTTCATTGTAGAGATGGGCTGCAGTTCCACAGTTTTTTTTCCATTCATCCATTGAAGGACATCTTGGTTTTTTTAAAGTTTGGGGAGTAATATAAAAAGCTGATACAAACATTTGTGTGTAGTAAACCAAACAGAAAAGATTCCTCCTGCTTGCACTTACATTTTTATTGGGAATTCAGATATAGAACAGATAAAGAGTTAATCCCTAAGAGAATTCCAGGTAGAGAAGAGGACTTAAGATTCAAGTTAGGAAATTTAGACTAACTTTCCCAGAAATGTGAATATGGAGTAAGGCAAGGCAATGACATAAAATAATTGGAACTGACTGGAGTTAGGAATTCTTTAGTTCTTTCTGTATACTTAAAAATCCTTTGATTGTTGTCCTGTGTGATGACTGAACTATTCTCCTGTATTTTTGATTTTGTAAGCTATACAACATCCTTTCTTTTTTTCAGCTTTTTTTATTACATGAAAAATTCTTTAAATTCTATAGTGCTTTACAATTTTCAAAAGTTTCATACACATGACTCTGTATAATCCCATGCAATACACTTTCTATCAATTTCTTTTGCTAACATCAACTAGAGTTGGTTTCTGCTGCTTGTATCCAAAGTACTCTAATTAATACAATGTTGAAAATACTTCTGAGGGCAATAAACTAATGAAATATTGGAGACGGAGATGCTTTTAAATTTTCCCTTGTTGTTTCAAATGTAAAATTAGGTTGAAGCTTAACATCTTTTCCCAAAGAGTCACTTCAGTGAGCCAGGGATATGTTACAGCAATCTACACATCAAGTATTGATATTATTCACCAAGACCCTTATTCTAATTTCTGAATATAGTTTATACATACCACTATTAGAATCATAATCACCTTATATGATATTTTTAGTGCATCTTAGGTTTTAGTACAACTTAGGTTTAGTTTTCTTGAGTGTACCCAAAATGAATTATTTATCTTTGTGTACCAGTTCCTCTAAGACCATATGAGATCAGAGCTTAATGCTCAATAAAGATTTTTTTTGGTAGTGCAAACAATAGGATACCTTTAATAAAACTTTCTCAGCTTCTTATATTAAAATATTTCCTCTCCTTATTTTCATTTTCTTCTAGTACTCTAGCTTTTTTGCATATTATAATTTTGTATATCCTTCTGCCTTTCATCTAAATCAAAATGAAGTAATCCTGAGATTTAACTAAGAGTATGTGTGCATGTATGTGAGTTTATTTCAATGATATAAACAAATCTTAGCATATTCAGATAATTTAGATGGCCAACATAACCAAGTAAATCCATACTCTTTCAGAATCAGCACTTTTGTTTGTGTTTAAAATTATGCTGGCACCAAAAGTATAACTTTAATTGTCTTAGTATAATTAGAAAAGAAAAGAAATAAACTTAATAAGTAAAAGATGATTTTGTGTCAAGTGAAAGCCAATTGATTCACAGCATGCTTTACAAAGAAATTTTCCACAGTCCCTGGAACAGAGAAATGTGGTGGAAATTGAGTCCTCAAAGGGCACAGGAAGTAGAAAAATGCTGACTGGAAAGAATCTGTACCATGGTAGTCAATAGCATATTCCTTTAGTGAGTTATACATATATGTATATTCCCTATGCCCTCCCTCTTGTGTCTGTCTCCCACCCTCCCTATCCCACCCCTCTAGGTGGTCACAAAACACCGAGCTGATCTCCCTGCGCTATGCGGCTGCTTCCCTCATATATGTATGTATATACATATACACATGTATATGTATAGCTCATTTAGTTCAGAAAAACCCTCAACAGACATTTTAAATAAATGTTGTTAATTTGAATTTTATTGGCTTTGTTCTTTTATCTAATGTATACATTTGTTTTAGTTTTATGGTTGCATAAAAGCTGTAACATTAGGGGTTTACACTTTGCTTTATGTTTATACATATTTAAGTAACATTATAATCAAAAGAATTTAACGTAACATTGGAAGACTATGACTATTTCCCTTTTAATAGGGATTTATATATTAAATAAAATTGGAGAAACAGTATTCTAGACCAACATCTTTCTTTCCAAAGTCAAACGTTTCAACAATATCAAAGGTCCAAACTCTGAAAGACCTTATGTGTCTCCTGCCAGAGACTGTTGGGCAAAGTGTAGCTGGAAGTTTCTGTCTAGTGTGTTCTATTTAGTTATGTAATTGCCAACTTTTTAATTTCTATTTTATCCCTCAGCTAATATTCCAAATAAAAAAGTAAACTTGATCACATAGCTTTAAATTTTTATGAGATATTTGGTGTATTAATATTTCATATAAAAGTCACTGTTGTTTTTCACTATAACTATGAGATATTAAAATTTTTACTTTCTAAAAATAAAAGAATACCTAGAAAAACACTCTGCCTTCACACATACATACAATGGTAAATTACTGATCCATAAAAAGAAGCGAAATTGAGTTATTTGTATTGAAATGGATGGACTTAAGAGTCTCATACAGAGTGAAGTAAGTCAGAAAGAGAAAAACAAATACTGTATGCTAACACATATATATGGAATCTAAAAAAATGGTTCTGAAGAACCTAGGGGCAGGACAGGAATAAGACGCAGACATAGGGAAAGGACTTGAGGACACAGGAAGGGAGAAGGGTAAGCTGGGACGAAATGAGAGAGTGGCATGGACATATATACACTACCAAATGTAAAATAGATAGCTAGTGGGAAGAAGCCGCATAGCACAAGTAGATCAGCTCAGTGTTTTGTGACCACCTAGAGGGGTGAGATAGGGAGAGTGGGAGGGAGACGCCAGAGGGAGGGGATATGGGGATATATGTATATGTATAGCTCATTCACTTTGTTATAAAGCAGAAACTAACACACCATTGTAAAGCAATTATACTCCAATAAAGATGTTAAAAAGAAAAAAAGCACTCTGCCTTTAGGTGAAAAATAATTTTATCTGTATCTCTCCTATAGTAGTTATTAATCCTTACCACCTTCTGCAGCAAGGGCCTCAGCTTGAGAAACAGTTTTGCTTGCTCTGTTAACCAGGCCTATTTTGGCATTTGTCATCTTCAGAACAATTATATGACAAGATACAGAACCTGATGGGAGTTATCTTATCCTATTGGATCAAGAAACTTAGAAAGTAAGTTTATTTCAAGACCAAATTTATTCTAAATACACTACAAAATCTATACTCAATCTCTTAGCTTAGGAAATAAAATTAAAACAAACATTTAAAAAATTAAAATATTTTCTATGGATTTGGGGGAACATTAGGTTGTATGGTGATTAGGTCATGGCTGGTTTAGAGCACTGGTTTCCAGGGTCGTAGAGGCAGGCATGACTCATGCACTAACTGGCACTGGCAGTGCTGTTGATGTTGGTGACAACGCTGTTGACAGCAGGAGCACTGGTGGCGAGCACCCCCGTTAGAGTGCTATGACAGTCACATATGACGCTAATGCTGGCTGTGCAGGCCACAGCACTGGTTGGTAAATCAGAAGTCGTGTTTCTGCCAGGGGCATTGGCAGAGATGATATGGATGACAGCACCTCCACCAGCCTCCTCAGTATCCTTGGTGGTGGACGTCGATGCCTCACTAAGCATTTGAATTCATAACATAAAAATGACAGTTTCAGTATATAGTAATTGGGAGAGACAAAGGGGACGGCTAACTAGATCTACAGCCTATTTTTCCTTTCCACTGAACTCTTCTATCCTGCCATTTTGAAATCTCAGTGTAAGTCTCGGCTTTTCTTTCTCTTTTGGAAATCACTTCAGTTTCAGATGGTAGAAAGCATTGACACATGCCATTAAAAGTCAATATGGAATTCATAAGATGATGCAGTTATTATGTATGTTTCACACAGCACTTAATCAGTGCATATTTCTGCACTTTACACTCACGAAAAAGGCAAAAGTAGGGAAGAATATAACAGCAAATGTTGGCATGAAGTAGACTAGCACTGTTACAGCACACTGGTATAGGAATTCTGGAAAGAAAGCAAGATGCCTATACTTAGTGAAATTAAATATGTAAAGTCATATGCAAAGTGACCACACATATATTTCCACATAGATAATTAAGATGTCTGTGTGACATTGGTGGTGGAAGTGGGAGATGAAGGCAGCCTATGCTTCTATTCTAAGGGGACACTGATATGTGTTCAGTGGGTTACTCTACAACAGATAGAAGCCAGGAACTAGGCATACTTTCAGATCATAAAACACATAATACAGTGTGAAAGAAGTAAAGAAGCAATGATCAAAAATATTAGAATGGATGCCTATGAGAGGGAGGTAGGTGTACTAAGGTGGAGAATGAAAATAAAAATAATATATGATAGACCAAAAAAGAAATCTTACATGTCCACGTTATGATAATATATTATGAATTGAGGAATATTATTAATTTCATTGTCTGCAGTGGAGATTAAATATTTTTAAAAGGAAAAAAATGTGTAGGCTTCTTTTTGCTTTGTTTGTGTATGTGTGTGTGTGTGTGTGTGTGTGTGTGTGTGTGTGGTGTGTTTAATTTACTACCCAGAGAAAATAAAATGTCCAGAAAGAACATCTACCAAGAAAATAAAATAACAATTCTATGGATAATGTAAAAATAACTGTAAAAAAAAGATGAATTTAGCTATAAGACCCACTCCAGAAATATTTTAGCTTCCCTTCCATTCAGTTGTTGGCAGAAAATTGTTGTGCAGCCAAGCAGGAAATAACAGTAGGCAAAGAACTGTTTTCTCAGTGTTATTTTAGGCTAACTGTTTTAAAAATATGTAAGGTTTCTTTGACTTACTGTTGAACCAAATTGATTTTATTATCGCAAATAATAAAGGCCAAAACCTATGATCAAGCAAGAGAAAGATGAGCAGGAAATGAATGGTAGTTGCAATAAGCTCTTAAAAATGTCTTTCCCCTACTGGATGGTTATCATATTTTACAACATTTAACCCGTATCAAAATAGAAAACGTATTTGTTTCATATTCTTTAGTGACTTCATTGCTCTGAAAGGTGCAGAAAGTACAATTTCTTTAAGTCAATGATAGTATGATATTGTATTATGCTACTAAGCTTAAGACTTAGGAGTGTGTGTGTGTGTGTGTGTGTACACTAGGAAGGGTGAATGTCAGATGAAGGCATGGGGACAGATAAAGGTGAAACACTTCATTCCTCCAGTATCATTAATGTTTTATTATTATTGTTATTGTACTGAGGAGAAAGGAGATTACTAGGTATGTGGGTATGTGGGTGGACTTCATTCTGAGCAATTTGAGAACTTCCTTTTTCACCCCTGTGGCAATATATTGGAATATATTAGAATATGGATTTACATTTCAGAAGCAGGATGGAATAGACACCATGGATGGCTCTCCAAGAGTCAGTCCACCCCTGCCTCACGTGTGCTGCGATGTGGTTAAGGGGATGGTGGAAGCAGAGACAATCTGATTGCAGGGCTGCCAGAATGGCTGTGGGTGATTCTGACATTTGCAGGCGCAGCCATAACATGATGGCAGATTTGTTGTGTTTCTGGGACTAATGGAATCAGCAACTCCACTTATCTGAAACTAGCTCCAGAGGTGAGTCCTAATTAGACAGATACTCATTGTATTCTCTTCTCCATTATCAGTAGAACTAAATTGAGCCACTGATACATGAGAAGACTTTAACTGGAAGCATCTAGGAATAAAAATGTTCCGTCCTTAGGTAAAAGAAGAGACTTGTTTTTCTCTTCCCCAATGAAATGCATCCTAGACACGACCAAGGAAGCATTGACATTATATCTTCCAGCAGTCATCTTAGAACAATGAGAGAAACCATGCATAGTGCCAATGCACAAAGAAAGGCAGCAATAAGCCAGTGACTTCAAACCTAATGTAACACTGTGTTTCCAGTTATGTGGGTTAAAAAAAAAAAAAAAGCTTTTTCAGTGTTAAGTAGGTTTAAGCTGACTTTTTGTTACTTTGAATCAGTAGTAATCTATTTGATATAAAACAACAAAGCTAAGTATATTATTTGATATTAGAATAACAGGGAGAATAAGAAATGAAGCAGAGGGAAGGAAGACGACTTGAAATGTGATAGATTTGTTACTTAGTGAGCATGGACCAAGTGTCAGGGATGTGCCTGGTGAATGATCAACAACATCCCAATCTGTATCATAGCCCTTCAATGTAAGTATTTCTACATGACAGTATTAATATAACAGTATTAAAATGAGGAAACACTTAACACAAGGTCAACCATTTAGGAGCAAAAAGAGGTTTTGAAAAGAACACTTAATGGACAGAAAGAAAACTAGAGCATGTGAGAGACATAAAAAGTCAGAGAAGAGGGAGGGAAGCCAAGCTGGACTGGTAAACTAAGATATTTTGGAGAAGGAAAGGATAGTCCATAATTCTTACAATAAAGTCAATTAGAGCAAGAACTATAAAGTGTTTCTTTAAGATGATCATTATTGTATCATTGGTATTTGTTTTCAGAGCAGTTTCAGAAGTGGAGATAGTAAGGGGAAAATTGTATAGTGGAAGTAAAGGGTGAAAGTCAGCAATATTTTAATGAGGAGGACAGTTTATAAATGGAGATATTAGTCTTCAGGATGACTTAATAATAACAATACATTAAATATAGGTTGAATAGTTAGTGAAGGAGTAGGGATTGAATACCCAAGAAGAGTAAAGCACTATAAAATAATTTTGGATATTTAATTACAGAAGACCAAGTTGACACTAGCTAGTTCAGTAGAAAAGAAATTTATTAAAGAATAACAGTTCACCCAAACATTCATTGGGAGTAATGGAGAACCTAGTCATGTCTGAGCTTATATGAACAATTATCAGAAACACCCTGACAAAATAGCCAGATAAGGAAGCTGCTGCTTCTGCTGATCTCCAAACCAAAGCAAATCCACCATGATCAAAAAACTGCTGCTGTGAAACTCAGATCACGCCTTACCAGCCCCCAAACCACCATATGCTGCCTCTGCCTCCACCTACACCAGGCAAATGGCTGTCATATCACATCAGCATCCTAGCTGCAAGGGAAAGTGTGTGTGTGTGTGTGTGTGTGTGTGAGAGAGAATGTGTGTGTGTGTGTGTGTGTGTGAATGTGTGCCTGTGTGTCTGTGTGTGTGTGTTTCCTTCCACATGGGAAAGTAACTTGACGATGGTGGTCATTTTCAAAATATGGAGTTTCAGAAAACTGTAGACCACCACAAGTAATCAATACCACAAAAATCCTAGAGAATGTGGAGAAAGATGTCATCTAAAGCGCAGCAGAATTTAAAGCAAAGGAGTTATGGGATTAAGGACTTAGATAATTTTTATACTCTTAATAATACTTGATTTGTTTCTGATACATTAGTGATGTATTCGATATACATCACATGCCTCAAGTCTTTTTAAAGTTTAAGTTGTTGCTGGCTTTTGACATCTTATATTGTCCAAGCTTTTTTGCTTTCCAAGGACTCCACAATCAAGAATTAAGAAAGGATGATGGGAAGTTGAGAGGATCATCCTCTGCAGCCTTTCTGAAGATGTGTAGCAGTGATGTGATTTGGAACCTGGAAACTAGTTCTGAAGGTGCTTCCTGATTAGACTAAGTCAGCCATTGTATTTTTATCTGCATTATCAGTTGCTATAACAAAGAAATAGATTCAAGCAGTTCTTTATGGATTTGGTTCAGATATGCACAGATTTCAGTTACCAAGATTTAGTAAATAACAGCAGTCCTTCAACATCATAGTTCAAATTCCAGCTTCCATAATATATTAAATATGAATAATTAAAGAAAGTACAAACTTCGCTGCTTCTTCTTCAGTGCACAAATCTCTATGTAAAGGAAAGAGGCATATCATGATCAGTGACCAATCATATCACTTCTTTCAAAATCTGCTGGTGACTATTCACTGCACATCTGTTATTTAATTCATGCACAGGCAGTAAATTTTATATTTGTTTTATCTCCTTGTCTCAGTGACAAACTCTCATGACATTTTACAAAAATTAGTTAATTAAAAGAGGGAATTGGCCATCAAAACTGAAAGTCAGCAAAGAAACAGTAAGTGGTAACTGGAGGTGAAATTTAAATAGAATAGAGATGAAGTTATAAGAAAATGATAGTGCCATTAGGGAGACTCTATCTAGGCAGCAAAGTAATTCAGTGAAGCTGAACTTATCAATGTAAACAAAAAGTGTTTGTGATGAAAAAGATAAAGAGGTCCCCCCAAAAAATGACACCAGCATAAATCTTCCCATTAAAGGAACTCTCAAAATTAAAAGTGCAAAGGATAAAATGTTGGAAGCTGATCTAATTTCAGAAGGGAATATGACAATTCACCAAAACATAAAAAAGTACTCTCTTCATCTTTTAAGTTATACTATGAGAAGAAGAGAACACAGAGTGTTCAAACTTCTCTTGTCACAATTTTTAAAAAGAAATACAGTTATCCCTCAGTATCTGCAGGTGATTGGTTCCAGGACCACCCCCTGCCAGCCCCCCCACACCACCACCACTTTAGATGCCAAAATCTGGAGATGCTCAAGTCCTTTATATAAAATGGCATAGTATTTGCATATAACCTATGCTCATCCTCCTGTATACTTTAAATCATCTCTAGATTAATTATAATACCTAATACAATGTCATACTATGTAAATCATTGTTGGTGTGCAGCAAATTCAAGTTTTCGCTTTTAGAACCACCTAAATTTTTTTCCTGAATATTTTCAGTTCGTGGTTAGTTGAATGGCAGATGCGAAACCCAAGGATATGGAGGGCTGACTGTAAAACATTTTCATTGTCAATGTTTCTAAAGTTTTAAATTAGGGTATACTAAATAAATATTAGTTTTACTGTTTTTATTCTCCTATGTATTTATAATTATCAGTAAGAGAGTTTCTTAACATTTTGACAAAAAAATAAAGATCATGGAACAATTGTAAGTTTTCCCATTGATTATTAATATTTCTTGGCATGGTTTCAGTTTGCATGGGCACTATTACAGCCTCACTCTGTAGAAGCAAGGACTCCTGGCAATTGGCATGCCCACAAAACAGAAATACTTTCACCATTTTTCAAGATTATAGGAAAAGGTGTAGGAAGGAAGGATAGGCAAATTCTACAGCAGCCAACACAGCTGAATCTAAGCCAATTTAAAAGGAATAGGGAAGAGATCCACTAACTCTACACAGAAAGAAGGTGAACTGAGGAAGGAGAATTTCTTTGTGCATCTAGAGTTTGATATTTCTTTAGAGGGTTAAAAACAAGGTAATGATAAAAAATATGCTATAGGTTATAGGGATAAGATAAAAATGAAAAAGTTCCTGTCTGCAAGAAGATGAAACCAAAGAAATATGTGGAAAACAAAAATTAGATCTAATGGAAGCCCAGGGAAGGAATTGACCAAAGGAGGAAGGTCACCTCATCGAAGGAGGCTGAGTGAAGGCAGAATACATAGAGATGATGTATTCCCAACATATGAGAATGTTGCAGCAGACCATCAGAGGAGACTAAATGGAGAGAAATCCCCTTTAAGTAGTGATTTCTAAGCACAGAAAAGAATACATCAAACCTGAAAGCAAGAATTGGAGTAAATGAGTATCCCTCTGGGTCAAGAAGTGATCTCAAGGTATTTCCAATTATAAAATCTGAGAAAAACATGTTTAAAATTTCCACTACAGTGAATGTTACATGGATAAAATAAATAGCTTTGGTACTGTGTGCTTAATTTTCAACCTGCCCAACCTGTATTACCTACTGTCTTTAAAAGCATCTATTTCTGAGATGGTTATTTTCCTCCCTCCCTCCCTCCCTCTCTAAACTAACTTCCTTCCTTCCTTCTTTTCTTCCTTCCTTCCTTCTTTCCTTCCTTCCTTCCTTCCTTTATTATGTGTGTGAACAGTTAGTTTGAAAAGTATCAACCTTCTTGACTGAAAAATTGAGAAACTGAGGTCTTTCACAACTTGATCAGTAAATGTGGAGGATCATTTAAGTTCAAGTGTGGAGTGGGAAAGGATAGGGTTCTAGGCTCACAATGAAAGCTATACAATTAAGACAGGAAAAGTAAGGAACCTTGAAATTATATTCTAAATAGTCTTCGTTAACATGGGTTACCTCCTGATTTCTGCAAAAAGTCTTACTTTGGACTGTTTGTTTTTTTTAACTATTTCTATTTTAATATGATTCTGGCAACAAGTAAGAGTTGGTGGCAAAAGTTGGGGTTTTACTCTGAGGTTCTTTAATACTGAAAATAATTCCTCGAGGTAATTACATTGTATTAATGTTTAGAAAGTTATTATTCACGTAATGAATCATTACTCTGCACTTATTATATTCAAATAATATTTTTGGCAACTTATGATGATCAAAGAATAACAAATATTCACATTACCTTCAGAGGTACTTACACTAAGGGGTTATTTATTGTTTTTGAAAATATAATAAAGTGTCCTCTAGACAGAAATTAAATACTTTAATAAGATAACTTGACTATGATTTTAGGTAAGGCAGAGAAAGTTTCAAGTTTAATCAGATTCTTTATCTTGGGAATGGAGTCTTATTTACGTTAAAAGAGGAACAAACCCTATTACTTTGGGTTAAAAGGTATTGTGTGTGTGTGTGTGTGTGTGCACGTGCACACACACACGCACGCGCGTGCGTGTGTGTGAAAGAGACCATAGTGGGGAACTAAATTAAACAAAGGCCTGGATTTTATTAAGTGCAGTCTTGAAAAATCTCTCTGCAGTTTGTATATAGTATTTCAAAGGCCTGCGTGAAGAAAGAATTTCAGACTCTAGCTCTTGTTTCAAAAAGCATTTATAGATTCTGAGTTAATTTACGATAAGTAATACTTTAGCCAGAGACATGGTGCTAAATAAATCCAATAGATAAATGGTGTTTCTCTTAACAGATATCATTAATTGATTTCCCAGGAAGTTAGGACAGGAGAACAGGCCACCTGCCTTCCTTTCTAGATATATACCTGGAAGAATTAAAGACAGGTGTTCAAACCTTGTATACAAATGTTCCGTAGCAGCACTATTTACACTAGCCAAAAGGTGGAAACAATCCAAATGTCTATCCGCTGAAGAATGGATAAACAAAATTTATCATATCCATGCAATAGAATGCTATTCAGCCATACAAAAGGATGAAGTACTGAGGCATGCATCAACTTTGGTGAAACCTGAAAATATTATGCTAAGTGAAAGAAGCCAGACATATAAGGTCAAATATCATATAATTCCATTTATATGAAATATCTAGATTAGATATATCCATAGAGAAAGAAAGCAGATTAGTAATTGCTAGGGATGGAGAATGCAGAAGAGAGAGTGACTGTTTAATGGGCATGCCGGTTTCTTTAAGGGTAATGAAAATATTTTTTGGAAATTGATAGAGGTGATGTCTGTACAACATTGTGAGTGTAGTAAATGGTACTGAATTTTACACTTTAAAATGCTTAGTTTGAGGCTTCCCTGGTGGCGCAGTGGTTGAGAGTCCACCTGCCGATGCAGGGGACACGGGTTTGTGCCCTAGTCTGGGAAGATTCCACATGCCGTGGAGCGGCTGGGCCCGTGGGCCATCGCTGCTAAGCCTGCGCGTCCAGAGCCTGTGCTCCGCAACGGGAGAGGCCACAACAGTGAGAGGCCCGCGTACCGCAAAAAAAAAAAAAAAAAAAAAAAGCTTAGTTCTATGTTATGTGAGTTTCACTGGAATAAAAGAATATTAGATACATACATATACACTTGTATACATTCACACACACACACACAGATTAGATTTTTCATACATTAGGTGCATGGCTTTCCTCCATACACCTGCTGTTCCTCTTTCTGCATCTCTGTGTTAACTTGTCCATTATTATTCCACAGGTCTTAAGGTAGTTCTTTCCTAAGGTTTCTTTCTGCTCTAAGACTTTGGCATATTGTAATTTGTGTTCAAAGGCAACATTTGACCTGCATGTTAATTGTAGGACTTTCACTTAAACTTCTTCAATCTTCTCACCATCTATCTATTCATTTGGCTTACTTCCCCGAAATTCTACATTTCATCAATCACTACACTCTTTTATTTGTACTGACAAAGTGTTCTCAAATCTTCCCCCTACGTACAAATCCCACACTACTTGGTTAGTTCGAGTCTTCACCTAAACCATTGTTACAATCTCCAACATAGAGAGCTCCTTCTATCAATTATTACCTGCACTTCATATTGAAGTTTTTGTTTCTTATTTTGTAATTAAAAAAAATTTAAGCCACAAAATATACAGAAAAAATATGGTGAAAAATTATGCAATCACCACCCAGAAATGCATTGTTTTATTGTATTTGCATTTTTGTAAATAAATAATGGTGATTATATTGAATTCCTTCTTATAAACCTCTCCAATGCTTTGTCCATTTGCCTTACACAAAGGACTTGTATGAATATTTTGCATTAGATTACATCCTAATCTGTATGTTGATATATTTAGTACATATGTGAAACCACTATAAAAATATTATGGTCTTGGGAATTTAAAAGTGTTAGGAGTTAAAATACTATATGCATGACTTTACAACTTAGTTTTTTACTTGTCAATGTATTTTTTGAGATTTACAAATTATTTCAAGTTCATTGCTTTTAGCTGTTCTAAGATCTTCCACAATGTGAAATATCACAATGTACTTTTATTTTCCCATATGAACAGAACTTTCTATTATTCTATACTGTTATTATAAGCAATGATGAAAAGAAGAAACTTGTATATGTGAAAAAGGATTATACAAATTAATGTTTAACCAGATATATAATTGAAATGTGGTAGAGTAAATGCACAGATAACTTTATGGATTTTGGAAAAGTTATCTACATAGTAGATGCCAAATATGCATGTGAATGTTTCTGGGTTCAGTGTAATGTGGTATTTTTCCAGCTGTCTTTTCCATAAGATTCTATGTTTCTTTACATTTTTACAATATCATAATTATATCTATTAATTCCTTATATTTCCCAATGTCTTTATATTTCTGAGTTGAACCTACTTTGCCATGGTTTGTAATGTATTTCTAGGTAAAATCAATAAATTTTCATAGGATTTGTGTATGTGTGTCTTTGTATTAGTGAGATTAGTCTTTACTTACCTTTTCTTTTACTATCTTATTTCTGTTTTGATATCATGGTTTTAGAAGTCTCATAGAATAATTTGGGTAGTGTTATTTCTTTTGACTTCTCTGTATTGTATATATTAACATTTATCCATGCCTTAAGTTTTATGTAACTTGCCTCTAAAACTTTCTGGGCCTGATATCTATTCTGAAAGAAGATTTTTTTGGCTATAAATTTTATACACTTTAGTCATTTTGGTCAATTCAGGTTTTCCATTTCTTCTTAAATCAAGTTTTTTTAATCATAATTGTCTAGTTCATCTAGGTTTTCAAAAATTTTATATTAATTTATCAGTATTTAAGTTCTTGGGGTATAATTTATAAAGTTGGTTTCTGACATATTTTTATTGTGTTAGACACAGAGTTTGTTGTGGTTATTCTCTAACACATATTTGTGTGTTTATCTATTTTTTTTACCTGAATAGCCTCATTCAATAGTCCCATGTGATCCCTGGGTTGTAGAGGTAATGCAAAGGATGATGGGAAGGTAAGTACTCTGATTCTGACTTTTCTGGTCTCTGTGGTATTCATTGTTCTGGTAGCAGTTTGTACTTTACTTTTGACTTTAATAACAGTCTTTAAGAATTCCTCATTTTTCAAGTCCTGTAACAATTCAGGGCATGTGATTTTATGTACTGTAGACTTAAGACACTGATTTCTTGGCTTGATTTCCTGCTATCCTCCACCCTAAACCCCACTGGCCCAGGTGCATCCTATGTGATGTTGTACAAGTTTTTCAGATTCAACAATTATTTCCCAGGTTCCAGTTTTCCAGGCAGGGTGTCAAATTCCAAGCCAGAATGTGTAGCTTTCATTGTCATCTTATGAGGACATTAACATACTCACTTTTAAGTTTGGTATTCCTTTTTTATTTTTGACACTTGGAGCTATCTATTCCTTGTTTTCATTCTTGGCTAGGGCTTTATAATTTATTTATCTGTCCATTTACCTATTTAAAAGTAGCATATTTACATCTTGCAAAGACTAGACAGGACTTCCAAAATCAAGGCAGTTTACTATTCTGCTCTTTAGAAGTGTCCCAAAATATCCTGATTTACTTCAGTTTTCTTTAATCTTTTCTTTCCTTGTAATGTACATATCATTAGGCATAACATTGTTCCCAATCATGTTCCAAACCACTTGACCTGCCAAGACTTCCTCGTTCTGCAGGCACCTTGTATCCTGGTCAGGGGAATTGCTCACTGAGCATACTCTAAACCTTTTCATGCTCACTGAGCATACTCTAAACCTTTTCATATGTTCTTATCTCACTCCGAAGTGATTTTGTTTCTGCTCTGTAAATGATGTACCCTTTTAATATCCATTTCTAATTCCTCATCCTCTGTAAAACCACAGCTGATTTAATCATGTCATGTTACTTTCTGTATCTGCTTGCTCTTATCAAATTTACAGCAATTAATGTATTTCATTGTACTCTTTGCTTGTGTATGTCTTTCCCTCACAGCTTTCATTTTTTGAGAAAAAGGCAATATTTTAATGTTTACGTACATACATATATATTGTCCAGGGCATATAATAAATATTTGAGAAATAAATGCAAAAATAATAATTCAATGCAATTGTTTTTCAGAATTTTTTTTAACAAGTTCTTTGCTTTCCTTTCATTAGCCATCTCTTTATCACTTTTTATATCAGGCTTTATGCTTTGAGGCCACTTCATTTGATTTCCAGGTTTATTTCCTATCTAATAGATTCAGGGTTATTTTTGCATGTGGGTTTTTAATCTCCCAGCTCAGCATTACAAGTCAACCATAGCCGATAGCCTGCTCTAATTTATAGCCTTGGATTCACTCCAAAAATGGGTAACGATTAACACTCTATCCAACGAAAGTCAATATCTCTACCCTGAACATTTGAGAAATTGTCAGTAAAGAAGAGAAATATTATATACTCCAAATGTAAAGGGAGAAAATTGAAGCTTGCCCAAGAGACACTTATTTTCTATTTGGGAGGCAATAGTCAACCATAATGTAGAACAAAGTAAATTGTTATATTTACATATGGCCCATTTTGTCATTTTTACTAATTCCATTATCAAAAGAATATTCCTATTCTCTGCATTCTATAAATTCATTTAGATTCAGAGAACTTCTTCCCAAGGCTGACTTGTCTTCTACTCAATTTTGAAAATGTAAAGTGGATTATTTACTAAAAGTTAGGAAATGCTGACATAAATCAGGTTATTATCCATGCTCTGGTCTAGATAATATATATTTTGGTTCATGTAGAAATTAATTTTTACTATATCTTATTTCAATACAACTTCCATGCTCTGGATGAATTTTCTCATACTGGAAAAATTGTATAAGATGCTGAAGACCACTTGGTGGGGAAGTTGCAGAGATGACCAGCTGCAGGTTGTCCTACATAAAAAATGAGGCCTTTCCTAGGGTGGATGAATGAAAAGAACAGTACAAAACAAATGTGGAGTGTTTGCTCTGTGAAAAACACTTGTTAGGAACTTCACACATATGATCATATGTATTCCTCACCATAAATATTTAAAGTCGCTATTATAATTTTTGCTTTATATCTGAGACAAATTAAGTCTCATGGTATATAAATAATGTTTCTATGGTCATATAGACTCAAAGAGTTCAAGCAGACCCATGAATTTAGAGCTGTTAGATTCCAAAAACTATCCTTAGTATAGAATACGTTGCCTTTTCAACCTTGTTTCCATCCTTCTAAGATTTTCTAAAGTGCACAGTGAATTCTAAAATATATTTGATGTTTGTGAAAAATTATTTCTTACATTATTACCCAAAATTAGTGTTATAACTGACCAGTTCAGTATTCCTAATGCATAAGCATATACACTAATGGTGGATCCAGAATATCAACATTAAAGAAGAGGATACTCTTCTTTAAGGACACTTCAATGAAAAAAAGTTCTACAGTTCTTTAGCAATCAACCTTTGAATAAGGTTTACCTGAATCTTCCATAATAGTGCACACTTAATCAAACAATTCTACTCTTGACAAGAACTCTGAGAACTCATTGTAAACAACAGATTCAGTTGGCCCTATTGATTGAAGTACTTCTATAGCCTCATCTTTTACTGCTTGAAAACATTTAAGGAAACTGTCAAAAGCTATTATATTTAGAACTCTGAAACCAAATTTGACTCAATTTTTTAGTAGGTAGTGAGTGTTCAAATATTTGAATATTTAAGTGACAATGAAGTTAGCAGGCTGCTCAGCTTTAGACATATGTTCATGTTAACTGCTGTCAAGTCTAACTGAGTGATCTGCATTTCCCTTGTCACTGTCTTACGTATGTTTCCATTAGACTAAAATCCCGGTTGCCTATAACCTATTACTCACGCCCCAGTTGAGTTCTTGAATCATAAAGCTGTAAAACATTTGGAGGCCTTAATTAGATGCTACTGCTTACTAGAAGAATAGTTTTAATATTTAAAATAGGAGCTTGAAAAGTAAGCAAAATAGCTATGCCCAAATGAACAACTGGGGAATTCAAGCTTTGTGTTAAAGTAAAAAAAAAAAAAAAAAAAAGGACACTTTTCTGCAGTAAAGTCAGCAAATCAACAAGTCAACAATCTCCTCCTGTATTTTCCAATGACTCTATGTGAATTTAATGGGAAGTGTAGATTCAATCAGTCCTATTAATTTCAGTTCTTTTGTATCCTCATTTATAACTGTTTAAAAATATTTAAGGAGAACTGTCAAAAACTGTCAGATTTTAAGCTCTGAAATTAAGTTTGGCATAAGTAATATTTGTCTTCAAATATTTGGATACAAAATAAGAAGGTAAAAATTATATAAGCACTAATCTAGAAAGTGATCATTAGACAGCAAGTGAGTGTGTGTGTCTTTATCACGTTCAGGCATATAATCCATGGAATAATCACATTATGAAAACAAAACACTTAAGGAAAATAGTATAAAATCTTCAACAGCAACATTTCAGGAGTTGGATTGGATGGTCACTAAGGTTTTCTCAATTTTAAAGCTTAATGATTTGTTAGATTCTGAGGGATCTTGTCATAGTCTAGAATGAGAACCATAGAACAGAGCCACCTACAGAATCATTTTATTAAGAGTAAGTGCAAATGAACAATCTACTTGTTTTTTTAAAGTTATTTTCAATTAAAAAAATAGAATCTGTTCACTCATGAGTTATAGTTATCATTGTAGTTACAACTATATTTATAGTTATAATAATAGTTAGAGATGCTCAGAAGGCTATCCTATGAAATCGGAAGATGTTGGGAATGGACATACATTGCTTTCAAATATGGTGCACTTATTTTTCAACACAAGATATCCCCTAGCTGTATAGGCTTAATTTAGGAAATCTAAGCAAATCCTCTGTATATGAGCAATTGTATTTCCAATATCTTTTACCTCTTTATCACAAAACCTTGATAGATAATCAAACAATTTCTCTGATGCATATGCAACTCCCTTTGCCTCTCATGCCAACACATTCAGGGGTATATTCTTCTAATCATCAATAACATATAAGAGTCAGCATAGAATCAAATTTTGAGAGCAGTGAAGAAATTAGAAAATTCTCCTTTCTCTCTTTATTCTTTTATATTCTCTCTTTGAGGTCTTCAGGCAGAAAGTTGGAGAAACATTTTATTTGTGAGGGTTTTTTGGGTTTTGTTTTGCTTTGTGTTTTGGTACTAGAGAGATAAAGTGTGAGATGGGGAGAAGAAACGTGATCCTGAACAGTATTGTCTCCAGACTTCAAAGAAAAGAACTAAAAGGAGGTCCTTGAAATTTCTTTTCTCCCAAGTTCACATCAACAGAATGCACCTTAAACAGAGTTTTAGAACAGAGGACAATCAAGTATAATAAATAAGTATTCTGTTAAAGTTAACCTGCATCGGGTTTCCCTGGCAAGGTCATTTATGAGCCAAGACCTGAGAGGAATCAGGAAGGGGCCATATGAATATTCAGGAATACTTTTTTTTTCAGGCAGGAAGTATATCAGATACAAATTTCCTGATGTGAGGGTGTATTCAGTGTTTTCAAGAGCTAAAAATAGGTCAATTTGTCTGGAGAGAAGGGCACCTGGTGAGAAGGGATAGGAAATAAGCTAAGGGAGCTAGCCTGGAGCCAGAACATAAAGGATGATAAAGACCATATTAATAAGGCTTTGTGGTTTGTTTTTTGTTTTTTGTTTTTTTTTTTTTTTTTCTCTAAGTGAGTTTGGAAGCCATCAGAAGCTTCTGATCAGTGGAGTGACAGTATTTCATTTACATTTTAGGAAATTATTCCTGTTCCTGTATAGGAAAATAAATATAGATGATGGGAGCCAACTTAGGAGAGCAAACATAATAGGGTAGATGGGAGACAATGGTGGACTGAGCAGGATGGTGGAGAAGGGGTCAGTGCTGTGTTTATACTGATGCAGCACTGACAGGCTTCTCTTAGTGAATTCGATGTAGACCATGAAAGACTAGTTGAGTGATGTTTCATTTGCTGAGCTGGGGAAGACAAACAGTAACAGCTTTCATTTATTATTATTTTCGGAAATTTTGTGTATGAGAAATGGAACTCATAACTTTGGTTGTAGGTATGTTTAGTTTGAAGTACTTCTTAGGTCTAATTTGGAAGAGGGAAGATATGAATTCAAAATTTTGTATTTTCTTCACACACAGTATTTTAAATATGGATCTGGATATGATCTCATGAGAAGTGAGCATAGACTGAAAGTCCCCCAAGGTCTTCGTGCCTGGAGTCCTCTGGTGTTTAGAGATGAGGCAAGTGAGAAGAAAGCAGCAAAGGGGACTGAGAAGGAGTATCCAGGGAGGCATGTGGGCAGAGAGAAAAGGGAGGAAGAGATCAATAGATGATAGACGGATAGATTGGTACAAATGATATATATATAGATGGTAAGTAGAGAGAGAGATAGAGAGATTGATCGGCCCTGGTATTCTAGTAAAGACCATATTTAAAATAAGAAGGATGAATAAGTTGGTCAAATTCTGCTAATAGGTTGAGAAAGGTAAAAATGAGAAAAAAAATTCATTGCATTTGGTGATATGGGAGTCATTGGTAAATAAAGATAAGAACATTAGCAGTGTTAAGGGTGAGAATGTGATTAGAGTAGGGAGAAAAGGGAATGAAAATAAAGGGTATCAATGACTCCACACAATTTTGCTGTAAACTGGAACAGATTTCATTGAATGGTGATTGACTAGAATCAAGAGAAAACATATATATATAGTGTCTGTTTCCCCTGCTAGACTCTAAACTTCCTAAAGACAGAGATCTTGTTAGTATTGCTCACTACTTGGACATGTGTACTTGGCAATGAATATTTATTTAATGAAAGAAAATTGTGCTGGATTTGATTTTGATCAAGTCACTTTATTCCTTTGGTTTCCTGTAGCATAACAAGGCATAATCTCTTCATGAGCTGTCACTCCACCCAAGGGTCTAGGCACATTTCTTAATTTGGCATTCATTAGTCTGATTCAGAGCATGTTTAGAGGAGAAGAAAGAGAACAGAGAATCCATTAAGGAATTGAATGCTTCTATTGAATTCTTTCACTGAATCCCAGTGAAATGTGACCCTTCTGGCACATTCTGACATAAATCTACACCTTGGGAAATGTCTATTTTGTTTCTTCATTATGTTATTAAAAAATACAGTGATTGTAATTGTAAGCAGCAGTTGGTAAACAATTTTAAGACTGAGCCTGAGGGAACTAAAAGGGAAGAGCTAAGAAATAAAATCAAATTAGGAAGTCCAGGGCTGCACATTAACTTTCACAGAGATTAAATGTTTTCTTTGCAGTTAGAAAAAAACTGTTCTTGTCCTATTGTCCTGAATTTGGTTAGAAAGGAATTCTTCATTCCAAATTAAAGATCATCAGGTTTGCAATATGTTGCTAATAAAAAATAAACAAACCAAACCATTCTAAATCTATTCTGTAATATTTCCATTTGGAACTGAAGAAATTGGCACTTTATTCAGAATGACCCTGTAAAGGAAAGATTCAAATACACAATCTCCTACACTAAAGAGCCCTGAATATGAGTTATGTTTGAAAATGGTAAATGTATCTAGCAAATTTATGCTTCCTATATTATACTTCAGGCAGCATTACCAGTACATAGCTTCATATTTAGGGCATACTGAATTCTGTAAGATGGTATTCTCAGTGCTTTATCTGACTTGATTGCTGTACTTAACATTTGAATAGAGAATTCAGAGAGGAAAAAAATGAAAATCTATCGCTAAGCTAGGGAATGGGGGATTGGAGAATGAAGTTGAGCTCCAATAAATTTAGAAATCCTAGTGAGGGTTTTTCTGCCAACTCAAACTTTCAATATTAAAATAATTGGATTGTCAATTACTTTTCTTTCTGAATTAGAAAAAGAACAATATAAAAATTTCACTCTTTTTCTATCTAATATATGCATTCATTTAAAGCAAAATATGGTTGTCTCAAACCGACTTCACTAAAGGTCATAAACCTATTTTTGAAAGAACAGTATTTACAGAAACTCTTATACCTCATCACATATCATGTAGTGGAGACACTACAGGCTCTTACTAGCAACTTTACATATGGAGAAAGTACTCACAGCAATTGAGTTAAACCTCCTCATTTTACAAATAAGAAGTCTGCATCCAGAGAGGAGATGTGGCTGTCTAAAGCCATAGAAATTATGAGGGAACTGAAACTCATTCTGTAAGTTCTAGAACTTATTCACTGTGTTGTATGTACTATTGTTTTGATATCTACCTTAAGGATAAAGGGCAACCCAGTTTTTCCCTGTATAACTCTGGTATTCTTAAAATTGCATAAGCTATTTAAATGTAACAGCCTCATTTTAGATAATGAGTTTTTTTAAATCGATTGCCATGGATTTGAAAGTAGTCTTCCTTTCACTTTTCTCCTGAACATTCTTTACACCAGCTACAAGTTCTTTCATAGAAATTCCTTGGGATTCCCATGATATTGTTTTTTTACACAACACTTCTCCTGTCCAAGCACTCAGTCCACCAGATAGACTGTCTCTTTCTCCCAGCTCTCCTTTCCAAAGCTTTGAACTAAATTTTCTATCTACAGCTTCTCATTGAAGATGCCTTTCCACCTATGTCACCTTTGGTTATGTTGAAATAAATAAAGGCCATGCAAATGAGAACACACAGGAAGTATTTATTTAGAGTTTGCTGTAGCAAAGGAATTAGTCAACATCACTTGCATTTGTCAGAGACTCAGAGGTGGGCAGGGGAGTGGGAAAACTTTAGAGTAAAAAGAAGTTATGCGCTGATTGGAGGCTCTTGTCCTTTTTATGTGACTGGTTTTTGAGAGCATATTTGACATTCTTTGGTCTGCTCCAACTATTATTCCTGTGTCAGGAGAATTTCTAGGCTATAACGTAACAGCTCTGGTGTCAAGAGCTTTATCTGGGTATGCATCAAATATAGTAGAGAAGGCAAAATACATCCAGAGACGATACAGCTTGATTAGGAATAGAGGTATCCTTTGGAACCACAAAAAATAGTCCATCTAATGAACATCTAATATTAACATTGCATTTGCAAAGTAAGTCTCTCCCTATTAAATTTGCAGAGGTGGTATCACAGAGCAGAAAGGATTATGTTATTTTATTTTTTCCAGTAAGGGCACAAAGATTATATTTAAAGGACAAGAGAGAGGAAAAATTTCTGTGGTATATTTAATCAGAGGAAGAGGTTTAGAAAATGTGACAAAGTGAAAGTGTCAGGGTTTAATATAGGAAGAATAGCACCTGCAATTAGCAAACATTGATGACATTGACCATCTATATCTATAGTTAATTCACCTTGAGTGTTCAAGGCTAAGGCAGGAGATTGGGTGCTCTTTCCTCTGACCCTCATTGATCTGAACTAAGATATTTTTCTTTATCTTGGGTTTTCTTTCATAAGATGAGACATTTTCTGGATTAAAGCCAAACTGAGTCATGGCATGCTAAAATCACAGGATAAACCCCACTTATCTAAACCAGCTTCTTCCTTCTATAAAAGGAAACACTTGAACCACAGAAGTAAAATGTCTTTTCAAGGTTTTGGAGCCATGATAAATTCACTTTAACTATTAAATTGTTTTGATGAAAATGTTTCCTAATGTAGGACACACTACACCAAACTTGCTAAAGTATGATTTTTTTAAATTAAAATTTGACATTCATACAAATATATAAAATAAATACATATTAAATATTTTATTGTACTCATTATTTGAAGGGACCAATAATATGGAAAGGCTGGTTCAAAGGGCATTTGAAATGTTGGCAATTGTGTAAATAATGTTAGAAAGGTTGCTAAGGTATATTCAAAACTTGTCAGTGTCTTACAGGGAACATAATCATGATATTTAGGGTCATTGTTTTTTACAGGGCAGAGATAATTTGCACCTCTAACAAAAAAAAAATCTACAAGGTAATATATAATACTAATTATTTGATATTTACTCAGTTAAATAGTTTTAGTGAAATAGTTTTAGTGGGGCTATTAAGCAATAGACATTAAAAGGACCTCCTGCTTATCTTTTCACTTTTATTGGTAAGATTTTTCCTTAAAATTTTTATAAAATTTCCTTAAAATTTTTATACTGTTTAATCATATGTTATCTTATTTATAATAGTTATTATAATTTTCTAAATTGCTACACTATTTTGGGAGACCTATTGAAATAAGATTATTTGCTTGTGTTAGTGGCTCCAAGATTCATGTTTCTGATTTTTATTGTCCTTTTTAATTTCAGGAATTCTTTTCTCTCCAACCATCATTGATCATTCTATCTTTCCCAGTTTATCATACAATTCTATCAACTTTAGAGTTCTAAATCATATGATTCTATCAACTTTAGAGTTCAGAGAACAAAAACAAAACAAAACAAAACACAGGGCTTGACATAGACTGAATTTTTGTGTATCCTCCCCCCAGATATCTATGTTAGAATCTAATCTTAAGTGTGATGAAATTTAGAGATGAGGTCTTTGGGAGGTTATTATGTTATTGGGGAGGAGTCCAAATGAATGAGAATAGTGTCCTTATAAAATAAACCCTAGAAAGCTTTCATCTTCTTCTGACATGAGAACTTACAGTGAGAAGATGGATAACTATGAATGAGGAAGTCGGTCCTCATCAGACACTGAATCTGTTGGTGACTTGATCTTGGCCTTCCTGGTCTCCAGAACATTAAAAATAAATTTCTATTGTTTTTGAGCCACCCAGTTTTTGCTATTCTGTTATAACAGACCAAAAAGACTAAGATAGGGCTATTTTATGGATAGCTTGTGTAATATCACCTTTGAAGCACTAATCAATGCATACTTTCCAAAGATGACTTTTGAGTACAAGATTTGCCTCTGGAGTCAACTCCTTTCAATCCAAGGGGCAACTCATCACCAGCTACTCACCCAAAGAATCCCATGTTTTTTAGACAAGTGCACACATATTTTTTTAAATTTTCTAACTGTTTTAAAATGATAGCAACTATAAGGGGGAAAAATGTATTTAATTCTGAGAAACTGTATCATAAACCTCCGAGTCACTAAGAAAATAGATCTTAAATATTCTCATCACAAAAAAGAGATGATAGTTATGTGATAATTATGTGACATGATGGAGATATTAGCCAATGCTACTGTGGCAATCCTACTGCAGTATACAAATGTATCAAATCAACACATTATGCACCTGAAACTAACCCAATGTTATATGCCAATCATATCTCAATTAAAAAAAAAAGAAAGGAAATAGGTTGTTGGAATCATTTAAGTAGCTATGACAGTAAATGGGAAACAAATAGAGGAAAGACCTAGAAACTATCTTCCCTCATATATACAAGTATTTATGTTTATCCATTCACACTTTCATTTACATAATAATTTGTTCATTTCATATATGCATTCATAAGCTCTGAGTTCTTCCCATTGTGAAGAGATGCTAGGAATATAGAAATAAATACGGCAGATTACTCACCAAGAGAAAATCACCTTGTGTTGTAGGAGACAAACATAGGAATGGATAATATTAAGAAAAACTATTGTTCATATTATTATAAAAATACACACTAAATATTATGGTTATACAAAGAGCAATAGAAAAAGATTGCAAGGAAGAGACATCTGATATGATACAAAGGATGTTTGAAAGGTGGAGACTCAGGAGTTGAGTAGGGAATAGAAGTCATTTCTGACAGAGGACACAGGATGAGAAAGCAGCTGAACATAAGAAGCAATATGATATTTCTGGGAAGAGCAGGTGATTTAATGACATTTATTTGATAAATGGTTTTTGTCCACCAGATGCCAGGAACTGTTTCAGATGCTCGACTCTTACTATTACACAATTATGTTTGCATTTCTTCAGAAATTTACCATCTATCCCTTTTATCAGATTATCACAATTTATAGCAATTTCCAGATGCTAAGGTATCTCTGCCAGCTTTCACTTACTTTCACAGAACAGTGTTGGAAACATATATCAACTCAGACAAGCTTCATAATAGCTGAATTTGGATGTGATCCTGCTCTGTACCTCAAATGAAAAATAAAGATATCTCAAAATAATCACCCATTTTAAGCTGTTCACTCCAAGATTCTGGGAAATCCAAGAGTCTTTCCAACACCAAAAAAACAGCAACCACAAAAACGGTCATTATTTATGTTAGTTTGCTATTGCTACTGTAACAAATTACCATCAATTTAGTGAATTAACACAAATTTTTCATCTTATAATTCTTTAAATTATAAGTCCAAAATTGGTCTCACTGCACTTAAATCAATGTGTCACTAGGGTTGTAATCCTTTCTGGAGGACCTTAGAGAATAATCCATTTACTTGCCTTTTTTCAGTTTCTAAAGCTCACTTGCATTCCATAGATCATCGTCCCATCCTCATATTACTTCATCCTCTTGCTTCCATAATCACATCTATTACTACTCTGATTCTCATCTGATAGAGACTCTTTTAATTATATTGGGCTCACCCAGTTAATCCAGGATAATTCCCCATCTCGAGATTCTTAATCATATCTTTAAGGTCCATTTTATTATGTAAGGTAATACATTCACAGTTTCTGGATGAAGACAAGGAAACTTCGGGTGACCATTATTCAGTCTACTCCATCTGTCCCTCAAAGATTCATGTCTATCACATCCCTAGAGTCTTATCACATTGTAGCAGCAATTCCAAATCAAAAATCCCATTTTAATATCATCTCAAAAGACCCAAATCTCATCATCTAAATAATCTAAATCGGGTATAAAGGAGACTCATCCTGGAGCAAAATTCCTCTCTATCTTTGAACCTATGAAACTAGAAAATAAATGATCAATACTAAAAATTAAAATGTTTTAACTGACATTGGATATGAGTTTTAGACATTCCTATTCAAAAGGGAGAAAATGGAAGGAAAAGGGAGTCATCAGTTCTAAGTAATTTAAAAAATTCAACAGGGAAAACTCCATTTTGTTTCAAGGCTTGGGAAAAAATTCTCTTTGACTCAAGGCACCACTTTCTGGGCCCAAAGTTTTGCTCTCTTTGGCTCTGCCCTCTGGACACTCCTTCCTTTTTTATGAAGACATAGAGAATACGTGTTTTCAGTTGAGTAGTTTTATTAGCCTGCTTCCCACCTGTTGAATTTTGGGAGTAAACAACCTTCTCTCATGTCCTTCTATCTCTGACCCTTTCTGCCCAAGCTTCAGTGTTTCTGCTGATATAACATTATCAGAACTTTGTGGGTCTTCTGTGTGTGTTATGGTTGACTCCATTAGTCAAAAGTCTCTTCAATGGTCTTTCTTAAATAATTCCATTTCTATTTTCTACTTATGCTAAATTGATCAAGGGAACCCATGTGTTGTGAGCTAAATCTCTTGAAAGAGCCCTCTGTATGACTGAATACCGTGAATTTTTGTTCCTTCTGAAGCATTAGCAAAAGGTTATCTGGCTACAGCTTTGGCTTTCTCTCCAGAGCCCACTTTCCAGATGATAAAACTCCTAATTTCAGTGTCTTTTGCTATGTAGATAGGCTGAGAATTCCACAAATTATCAAGTTCTGGTTCTTTTTTGCTTAACAGTTTATTCTTCAATTTATCTTTTTTATCTTTGCATTTTATGATAAACCACAAGAAGAAAATTGGACCACACTTTTAACACTTAAAAAGAAATTTCCTAAATTAAATATTCAATTTCATTGCTTACAAGCTTTGTTTTCAATGTAAGAAAGAATACAATTCAGCCAAATATTCTGCCACTATGTTCTAGGAATCACCTTTCCTCAAGTCTCCAGTAGCATGTTATGCCTTTCTTTCTGAGTCCTCACAAGCAGCACATTAAGTTCCATCCACAGTCTGTTTATGATGATGTAGATACTCTCAAAGATAATGCAGTTTTTCTCCACTATGCTCCTCACTTTTTTACTAGTTACTACCTATTACCCGATTCCAAAGCCACTTCCACGTTTTTAGGTATTTGTTACAGCACCATTCTATTTTCAAGTTTCACAATCTCTGTTAGTTTCCTGTTGCTGCTATAACAAATAACCATAAACTTATTTACTTATAACAACACAAATTTAATACCTTACACTTGTGGAGGTCAGAAGTCCAAAATTAGTTGCTTGACTAAGGTCAAAGTGTCAGCAGGGCTGATTCCATGGGAGACTCTGAGGGAGAACTATTTCCTCGCCTTTTATACCTTCTAGAGTCTACTTATATTCTTTAGTTCCTCTCCATCATATTACTCCAATAGCTTGCTTTCATCCTCACATCTCCTAGTCTGCCCTGATCCTTCTGCCTCTCTTATGGGGACTCATAATTACATTGGGCTCATCCAGATAATCCAGGATTAGCTCATTTCAAAATCCTCACTATAGTTACATCTGCAAAGTCCCTTTTATCATGGAGGTAATATATTCACAGGTTTCATAGATTAAGACATGAATATTTGAGGAAACCAGTATTCATCCTACAACAGGCAATATAGTTTTCTTACCCTTTCAGGCTTCTAGAGGCTGATTTTATTGCTTGGCTCATAGATCTCTTTCTTAATTTTCAAAGCCAGCAACGGCCAGTTAAATCGTTCCTACTTTGCGTCACTCTGATACTAACCCCATCATTACAGTTCCTTCTTTGAGTCTAACTGACTTTTCTATCTTCATCTTCTACATTTAAAGACCATCGTGATTACATTGGACCCACCCAGATAAACTACGATACTATTCATAATTTAAGATCAGATAACTAACAGTCTTAATTCCATCAGCAACCTTAATTCTGCTTTGTTACATAACATATTTATAGGTTCCTAGGATTAGTATGCACACATCTTTGGGGCATTATTCTGCCCATCCATTGTTTATTAAACTTTAAACTCTTAGGTAGGTAATGAAATACAATTTCATTTTGCATATTAGGAAGGTCAGATTTTGATCATTTATTCACATAATATATACATTATGTACCACACGCTATTGATGTAGAACTAAAATACAAATTGCAATTTGGGAAGACTAGAAATTGAGATATTAGCAATGCATTATGGCTGTACCTCAGCACAAAGCCGTATAACTGGTGCTTCATGTTTACTCTAGAAAGTAAATCCTTGGGTTCTTGAGATCTTCATACTCTGCTGATGGGAGTGCACACCAGTGTAGTTATTGCTGAAACTAATTTGGTGGTACCTGAAAAAATTTAGTATCGGTATGTTCTATGATAATAGAATTTCTGTTTTGAGGACACAAGCCAAATAAATTTTTACTTTAATCCATAAAAACACATATAAAGATGTTCTTGCAGTACTATTTGCATCTGGGAGCTGGAAGCAGTCCAGGTTAGTGCTCATCAGTGTGAGAGTGCACAGAAACAAATGAAATATATAAAAAAGGCTAATATGGGAAAAAATGTGATGAAATTAAGAGCAATGGTCTTCTAGATGTAAGCAGTAAAAACAAACTAACATGGGAAAACTTATTATCATAATTATCACTTACATAAATATAAAAATACAATCAAAACAATATAGATTTTACAGGAACACATAAAAAGGATACACACCAAACACTTGTAGCATGATTATCTATTGAATAATTTGCATAATCATCATATCCTTCAGCATCTGAGGTATCCACCTACCCCCCTGCAAAAAAAAAAAACAAAAAACAAAAAACAGAAGAGTGAAGAAAAAAAAGGGAATGAGAAAAAAGGAAGAAGATAAGGAGAAATATAGAAAGAATTCTTGAATAGAATAGATTTGAGGATCGTGGCAAATGAAAACAATTCCAGGCAAAGATAAGTGGATTACCAAAGATAGATTTAGAATAAGGGTCTGCAAACTTTTTCTGTTCAAGTCTAGATAATAAATATTTTAGGCTTTGTGGGCTATATGTTCTTCATTATAAATATCATGTAGTGTGAAAGTAGCATAATTATTATATGAGCATGACTGAGTCCTGATAAAACTTTATTTATGAGAACTGGGATTTCAATTTTACGTAATTTTCATATGTCATGAAATGTTATTCTTCCTTTGGTTTGTTTGAAACTATTTGAACTATGTAAACTATTTGATAAATGTAAACATCATAGCATGTGGACCTTACCAAAACAGAAGTTGGGCCTGACCCCTGGTGTAGAAGCAAAACAGTACTAGGTGCCACAGATGCTGAACATCAACTACATGTTGAGTAAAAGTGTTTACTCACTAATTGTCAATACGGTTATTTAAATTATCCTGAGGATTTTAAATGAAAATAATTCTTGTGGATAACTTTGGATCATTATGCTCATTACAACCAAAAATATCTGCTAATATATGCAAATTAGTAAATTGCAACTTTCTAGTACTCTTTCCTATGTTGGTTCTAAAAATTAAGCAATGCTATTGTTTTGATAATAAACCTCAAGGTATAGACATCTTTCGTTCTCTCAAATGTGTTTGCATACCACAAATTTTTTCTCTACCTTTAGGAACCTGGCTTGGAAATATATTATAAATCATGTGCCAATAACAACAAAATAACAAAAACACATTTTAGACTAAAAATATGCTTTAATTGTTTAACAAAGCTGAAAGAGACTGTTAACATTGATGGGATGGACCTTGGGATTTTCCATGTCCCCTTGGATAAACATGTATTTGAGACAACAGTGATGGTTGCTCATAAGGGTTAGACATTAAAGTCCCTCCGAAATTCTACTAATCCCTATGCCTATACCCTCATCCAGACTAATCATATTAGATCATCTAGGAGCAGGACTCATTTTTAGAAGCTTTTCAGGTAAGTCTAACCTGCAGGCTTTTTTAGTACCTCCTTGGCTAGTTTCCAAACTACCAAGTAGAAAAATGTATCCATAGACCACAGCCTAAGGAGACTGGAGACAAATAATGGGCACATCCCAGCATGTGCCCAGACTGACAATTTTGGCATTCCAGCAACAGTCTAAGGGATGGAAATGCTGCCATTAAGCCTATGGAGGAGTTTCTCTTTTTAATTGAAGAGAAGTAAGTCATTATACATTTCATATCTGTGATATGGCAGGGTACCTTTTGCTTCTTTCCAGGCCCTGCTTTTTTAAATTAGAACTTCTCACAGCCTTAACTAGCTGCTGATACATGAGGCTGTGCACTGCCTGTCACATCTGGGCCCTGGGCTGAAATAGACCACATTAAGCATTCATGACAGACTCCATTTTTGTGATAGACAATAGTCTAAAACTCACTGAAAACCATTAATTCCACAATTCCAACTAAAAGACAATGGTTTGCATATACAAATACTTGAAGAATATACTATACATTCATCCATTTGGGTTTGTGGCCTCCTTGAGGTTCCATAGACAAATTTCAGAACTTTCTGAACTCATGGAAATTGTACTTAAAAACACCTGATTTTATATACATATACATATATATATATATATATATATATATATATATATATATATATATATATATATATATATATGGTCAGGCCAGTCAAGATGGCTGTTTTCTTGCTCTTTGTACATCCCCTGCCTGATCAGTGCCTGCTTCACCTACACCCTACTCACATGCCTGACCGTCCTGTGTACTTACTTGCCCCAGGCACCAGCTACTGACAGTTCTTATCTAAGGGGCTGTGAGGGGGTGCCCTCTACTGGTTTCCCTGGTAATTAATGAGCCCACCTAATGTCAATTTCCCTGTAACTGGTAATCTCCCCTCCCCCCACCACACCAGCAAAGACTGCCACCTGCCATCCACTGTACAAGGAGGGGTGTCGCTCCAGGACCTTGCTTCAGATGTGTAAGCTCTCCCATCCATTAAATCATTATTGTCACTGTTGCTGACTCTGGGCTCTTTCACTGATCTTGAAGTTGGGCAAGCACAGGCCTTATAGGCCTGTGGCGTGCAGCCCAATAGCATATATATATTACACATATATATGTGTGTGTGTGATGATATACGTCATATATATATCCATCTTTATTTCTATATATCTATGTAATTATGTATCTATCTATATATGTAGAGAAAGAGAGAGAGAGAGAGGGTCTAAAGTTTTTGTTAAATTCTAAAATGTCCTAAATGCCCTACTACCCATGTCTCCTATCTCTACCCCCGCCACATATCCCCCCACCAAAAAAAAACAACAAAAAACAATAAAGTAAGAAAAAAGAAGGCAGATTGCTATTTGAGATACTCTTAATTCTAAAGTATGGATTGAGTTAAACCATGAGAAAATTGTACCAGGACCACATAATTCTGGTTCCATGTATAATTGCTTAAACTGATTTTTCTTTGACCTGATGCCATAGAGAAGCAGCTCTATGATTTTTTTTTTTTTTACCTTGTTTACTGATGATGACTTTCACTCAATTAAGTCATCTATATTCTTATTGGAATCCTTGTGGAAATTTTCTCTTTGTTCTGAGTGTTAGGAATTTTGCTATGTCTTATTCCTCCTGAAGATGTGACTTGTTTAGTCTTTTAGGATATTGTAAAGTTTACAAGTGATCATTTTTCCTTTAGTTTCAATATCCAGAGAGGACTCCCTGCAAAGAACAGAGCTCATCTCTAAATATAAAACAGGAGAATAAGATCAGAGTTGACACATGAGAGAGACTGATGAGTCATCTTAGTATTCAGTAATCATGTTTGAAGTTCCTTCTGCTCATGACTATGCGAGCTGGAACTCCCTGCTGAATGATAGAATTGGTTCTAGGCCTCCTAGATTAGCTAATTTTACCTATAACATTAGATTATTCTAATTATTATTATTATTATTTTCTTAACATTTCAAATCTTGTAATGAAAAAAAGAAATTCATTAAATAGCAAGCTGTTCATAGATGAGACAAAAAATAAAACACAATTTTAAAGCTTCCAATTGTTTTCCTCACTAATCTCTTTAGACTTCAGTATTTGGAGAACAGCCTGTCTTTCTTTTCCTTACTTAAAAAAATCCTAATTGTATCTAAACATGAAATAATAATAATTAGTTTAAAATTTCAGTGTGAAATTATTATAGTCCTATATTTGTAGATGGTTTTGTTGAGCATATATACACTATATGCAATATTTAGTTACATGTTTGTACACTAAAGAGTTTAATTTCATTATCTTTTCAACACAGATAATTTCAGTGACCATTTTAACACTGTAAAGATCTGATTGACACCATGTATTCAATTTATGTACAATCATATTTAAAAAGAGAAAAAAGAGGGGAATTCATTTGATGACTCTCTTGAATGCTTTCCTCTCAAGGATTATGCTATTGTTGGGAATAAGATCTTGTTAAATGCAAAATAAATTTTTTTTTTTTTTTTTTTTTTTTGCATAAGGTACTGTTAGCTCTAGAAAAGATCACCATCCAGAAATCCTGACTAAACACAGCTGGGCTGTTGAGGAAACAATTAGTGAGAATGAATCCTGAAGATAAACTTGACCTGAAGAGAAAAAATTCTCAGCTTTCAGCTTTCAATATTTGAAGTGTGCTTTAATGATCAAAATGCCTTCAGGGATTGCCTTTAATTTTCTTTTAGGGGTAGAAGAAACACATCTTCACTGAGTCATAGGCATGGGAAATCTGTGCATTTTGGAAAAATTTTCAAAGTCTGAGATTACCTTTTAAGGTAATTACAAAAATTTACAGTAATCTCTGTAGACTTCCTTCCCTGAAGTTGTTACAAGGAATGGGGTTGGGTATTTTACACAACTTTATTTCATTTACTCCTCAAAACTCTACAATGTAGCCTTTTTTATAATTAAAAAATTAATAAGTAAATTAAAAACAAAATTAATTTTATTTTTCAGCAGTTTTAGATTAATAGGAAAATTTCACAGCAAGTGCAGAGTTCCCATAGATCTCCTCTCTACCCTACCCCCAAAGTTCTTCCTTTGGGGACAACTTGTATGAGTGTGGTACATTTCTTACATCTTGGCAATGACACTTCTATCAACTCAAGTCCATAGTTTACATCAAGGTTAACATTTTGTTTTGTACATTCTATGGGTTTTGACACATGCATAATGCCATTTATCCACCATTATAGTATGATACAAAATAATTTTCCCACTCTAAAAATGTTCTATGTTCTGCCTAGTTTGTCTCTCTACCCATCCCCTCAAGCCCCAGGCAACCTCTGATCTTTCTATTTTCTCTGTAGTTTTGCATTTTTCAATATATCATATAATATGGATCATACAGTATGTAGCATTTTCAGATTGGCTTCTTCTACTTAACAATAAGCAGTTTAACTTCCTCGTTGTTTATTTATGGCTTGATAGCTCATTTCTTTTTATCACAGAATAATATTTCATTAAAAGGATGTACCAAAATTAGTTTCTCCATCCACTTACTAAAGGGCATTTTTTTTTTTTTCGGTACGCGGGCCTCTCACTGTTGTGGCCTCTCCTGCTGCGGAGCACAGGCTCCGGACGCGCAGGCTCAGCGGCCATGGCTCACGGGCCCAGCTACTCCACGGCATGTGTGATCCTCCCGGACCGGGGCACGAACCTGCGTCCCTGCATCGGCAGGCAGACTCTCAACCACTGCGCCACCAGGGAAGCCCTGAAGGGCATTTTAATTGCTTCCAATCTTTGGCAATTATGAATAAAGTTAAGCTAAACATTCATTTGTAGAAATCTATGTGAACAGAAGTTTTTAATTCAGAGTGTGATTTTGCATTTGCCCTAGTAATGAATGAGACTTCCTGTTGCTCCACATCTTAGTCAGCCTTTGGTTTTGTTAGTGTTTTGGATTTTAGCCATTCCAATTATGTGTGCAGTGGTATCACATGATTGTTGGTGTAGCTTTTTTAACTATTGAAGTGGTTAAAATAAGGGTTTTAAAGTAGCCAGCCTGTGAGTATTCTCGCTATTCTGATTTTGTAATAATCAGGGCAGGCTAAACGTTTGCAATATGAAGACCATGCATATGTCCCCAGACCTAGTTCTTTCCCTAGGTCTAGTTCTATAAATGCTGATGATAACCAAGTTTGACATATATGATGCATCTTATGTAGGAGATGTCTGTGATCCTAAGTATCTGATCAACCTTAAGAAATAACAACACAGCTAGTGTAATAACTTTTGTATATAACCATTGCTAATTTGATGATTACCAGTTGCCATTAAATGAATTGTAAAATTATCTTTTTTATTTTCTAAAAAAAAAAAAAAAAAAGGAGCCAGAGGTCCTGATATTTCATTTTGTCTCTGATACTTCCTAGTTGTGTGATCTTAGGTGAGTTCACTAAAAGCATTGTGACTCAGTTTCCTTTTCTGTAAAATAGGGTTAATAATAGTAACTACTTTATAGGGTTACTGAAAGAAAGAATGAACTGATACAGTTAAAATGCTAGAATAGTGCCTGGGGTGTCATAAGTCTCCATGAATGGTAGCATATTATTAGCATGCTGAAGCTAATTTTTGAAATTAGAAAAAAATGTTATGTATCTTGCTCAAATTTAACGGTTTAGAAAGTAGAGCAGCTACAGCTGAATTTCAGGCTGTCTCTTGAGCTTATGTTCTTTCCAATATCCTATGAAGTTTTTAAAGTTGATTTGTGCATGGAAAGGCAGTGCCCCCATTTTCAAAATTTCTTGGCATTTCAAGTGTGAAGCAATTAACTCCCAGCTGTACATTATTCCAGAGCACAAGTTGCCTAAATAAATGAAGCCAACAGAGTGCATCTTTGGGGCCCTCTGCTCCTCTTTTCTTGCTAACAGTATCCCTTGTAGGCCAGCAAGTTCCATTTCTTGCTGTTCTTATCCTTCCCCTTCTGGCTACCCAGAAAGCCCTGTTGCTCCTGCCCTTTCATCCAACGTTATATGTTATAGCTATTAAACAAATCACTGACGATTTTATATACAGGTGTTTTACTTTTATTGTAATTATTATTTTGATTTTATTTAAGAAGGTTCATAACAGAAAATAATGCCACCCCTTTGCAACTAGTTCAATAATAGTAGGTTAATAGTTAATAATGATAATAATAATAGTTAATAATAGGGGTGGTTTCAGTAGGTTTAAAAGAATACATTTGCACTGTAGGCAGAAGACATACTTAGAAAGCTGGGTTCAAATCTTATCTATCTTTTTATCCCATTGCACCTGTCACATCCCCCAGCATTCATTAGTTACATGAAATGTGTATTTGAATAAGTGAATAACACATAATTTGGGCCCACCAACTCAGAAGGGATATGCAAAATCAATTACACACAAATGAATTGGATGCATTTACTCTTGAAAGAGAACATAACAGAGAGGGTCATTGGATGGCTACAACCAGGCATGGGAGTGGTTTCCTCTTCCAGCTGGACAGCCTAAGGAGCTGTTAAACTGTGTAGTTTTCAATGGAAACTTCATAAATTGCTCATTCTACTCCATCATCAGTGTTGGCATCTTTGTTATGTTCTTAATATTCATTAGTTTTATAAAAAATTAATAAGCTATTGTTTCAATGTACTTTTTTGTAATTCATTTTGCTGGCTCTTAAAATATTAGTTTGAAATGAATTGGATGTCATTTACCTGTCATGTTAGTGCTTTTACAAAAGAACTAGAGCTCAGCCCATCAAAAGTATTTATTTTGTTGTTGCTGCTATTGCTGTTCTAACTCTTTTAGATGAAAATCTCAACTATGTAATGCATTTACATGATTATTTTGCTGGAATACTCCAAACTCAATTTCAATTTTTATCAGTGCCTTGGGGTCATCATTTGAACAAGTTATTTCAGTGTGAGGTAAGACAATGGGTATATATTATTACACTATGTGAAACAACTTGTTTACAACCTAAAAAGACACAGGATTTCCTCTTTGTAGTATTTATGTTTATGTGTGTATGTGTACAAAAGTGTGTGATTTCTTAATTTCACCTTCCTCATTCTTAACTATGGCTTTTTATTGTTACTAGTGTCTTCCTTCTACTAACCCCTTTATCTTGTCTTTTAATTATTTTAATATTTTAAGGTTTAAGCAGAAGATATAAAATGTTTGTAAACCCTACAGTAAATAAACCACTAAAGGATTTCCATGCTATCATCTTCTATCCTGCATGAACACGGAATTAGTTTTCTCAGAAGCATACATTTGGAATATAGTTTAGAATCTTGAGCATTATAAGAGATTAAATTCTTGGAAGATAACCTAAGCCCAGAGTGAAAGATGCTGGTTTGAATTACAGCCTCATCACTTATGAGGTTTGATAGAGTAGCTGTAGAATTTGTTAAACGGTAGCTGTTATTATTATTCTTATGATTATATTTGCTTGAGCTTTCTTTTCAGGAAAAAGCGTGCACTCACAATCTGAAAGCTTCATATCACGGTTGTGACTCTCAAGGAAGACAATGTATATGACAGTTTTCCATCAGCTACATACAAATGTCAGGTTTGTCTCTCTTACCCTTTCATGTACTTGGCCCTCTTCCAGAGCTTTGAGGTTGCCAGAAATTTAACATAGAATTTGATAGGTTGTCACAGGACTATGTATTTAATTTGTACACATAATTTGACCTCTATTTGTGTTGTTTCTGAATATGTACTTTCTTTGGACCCTAGGAGCCTAGAGAGAAAAAAAAGATGACACCATCCCCCTTTCTTCCCATTTCCTCCTACTTGATTAGGGTTTAATGGGGTCATGGATATTGGATACTGGCCATAGCTGTGGCCTGTTAAGTGGCCCACTCTGTTGAATAAATCATATTAAATTAGGTGCATGCACGTGTTCAGGAAGGGACAGAGAAAACACATTTCTCCTTGACTAACACCTTTTTCTAATTGACTCCAGGCCAGCATTGCAGTTTGTCAGTCCTGTGGCAGCTGCCATAACCCTCTATTGCTGGGCTCCAAGCTCTGTGGGCTACTGGCTCCAATTCTGCTCTCGCTGTGGGTTCCACTCCTTTGAGGGTCCTGGCACAAAAGAGGATTTCTAAGAGTTAGCTATGTAGCTGGTCATAAACTTACAAATCATTAAATCTCAAGCTATTTTCTATTTGGAGCTTTGCTTTGTTCTAAATGTTGAGCAGATTATAGAATAAGTTGTCCCCATGTATATACTCAATGGCATATTCAGGAGAAAGATGTAGACATTTATGTAGAACAATAAAGTGTATAATGTTGCAATATAAACAAAAGACTTCAGCTTAATCTAATTTAAGCTGGATTAAAGTGTTGGTGGATAAAAGCAATATTTTAGCTGGAAATTTAGGAATTTAGACAAGAACGAAGAAAGAACAAGTTCTGAAACTTCCATGCCACTGAAAGCCTCTCTCTCCAAACACAAGTCATTTTATAAGAACACGTTGTTTGTTGCCCAACACCTGCAGACCTCTACTCCCTTATCCTCTTTAGCAAATCTCTCTCTTCAAATTGTCACACATGACATCTGCCTTCACATACAAAGGTGACTCCACATCTCAGTCGTTTGATGAGATTTCAGCTAATTTGATAGGATATAAAGGTCAATGGCTTATTATTCCAGGACTGTTAGAGGGTTTGACTGCACTGTAACTTGGCTTTCAAGAGCATCTTGGCCTAAAATCATCACTAAAGCTGAGAATCCATTCATTTTATAAAGTCCCCTTAGCATGATTTGCTTGAAAAAACTGTATCCTTTGCCCTTGACGGTCCAAATATTCTTGCAAATACTCCACTGAAATATTTCCTATTTTACTTGAAATCTCCCTGGTTCATTCTTCTCTAATAACCTGAAGAATTTAAGGCTTTTCCTTAACCACTTGACCTGGCATTGTATTGCAGTAATCAGTGATCTGTGTCCTGAATTTATTTTCACTACTCAAGTTCACGTACTCCAAATTACATGTTCCTTCACCTCTGTGTGTGCCACATCCACTCTGTGCTTTCCTGCCTGCTGAGTGTTCTGTTCTATCATGGCTGCATTTTAGTATTTATAAATCCTTTTCCCACACAAGCTGTAGTTCAACACATTACCTATCTGGGCTGCATTGGGAAACTGACAAAAGTTCACATAGGTTGTTGAGTTATGGAGATAAGTTAAGAATTTTAGACGTAGTAATATGAGTAGATGAGAATGAAAGACATTCTTCAACACCATTGGATGTCAGAGGATACAAACTCCATGAGAAAAGGCACTGTCTCTTTTGTCTCTTGTCTTAGTCCCTATTACAGTGATTATTTCCATTACATATATTCCCATTCCCATTCCCATCATTCATTAATATTAATTGAATTAAAGAATAAATTAAGACAAAGCAGACCATTCAACTAGTTATATATATACAAATGAGCTCAGTATAGACTGGAAGCCCAATTAACAGGCAGTTTTGTTTTTTTGTTTTTTTTTTTTAGAAAAGGAAAATGACAAGAAAGTAAGCAATGATAAAGGACTATATAGGAAGAAATGCCTGGACAAATCCTTCAGCGCTCAGCTAAAGCTGTTATTTTTAGGCTTTCCATGAGGTTAAACGCGGGGAGAGATTTATTAAACCTGCTGGCCTACCAAGGACACTATCTTGAAATCCAAATTATATTTATTTCTTTTAAATGCTGCCCAGATAAAACTGTGGATTTTTCCACCCTTCTCTCACATAGATGTCATCTCTTCTTCCTTTAATATCTCTATCCCAAAGACTGACTTACTTGTCTTCTCTCGCCTCTCAAGCTATTAGATCTTTGAAGGCAAGCTTCATGGCTGATTTATCTTTGCCTTTTGCCTCTTCCTTTTCTCTGCAATGAATGGTTCAGTGCCTGTCCATTAATATGAGCATAGTCAGTGCTGATTGAGTAGAATGGCTACAGCCCTGAGGAGAAATGAGGTGGAGAGCCCTCAGACAATGCATGATTAGGAATGCACCAGAACAAGGCTGTTTCCTAAGGTGACATGCAGTCTGGCTGCCAACTGACCTTCAGTTATGATGATCTCCTTCTCCCCACACTTTGAACCTGAAAGGAAATATACTACCTTTGATTAGTTTTTAAGGAGGAGTCTCATAAAAAGCATGCTACATGTGCCAAACCTTTTACATGAAATACAGTGTTACTGATGGCTTTTCATTAGCATTTTATTGCTGTTCTTTAAAACTCTTACTGGACAAAGCATTCCAGAGGTTCACCTTCTCTGGCGTCTATCACTGCTGTGCCAGACGGTGTTTCATATCTCTCTGAGAATCCCTCTGTCTCTTTTCTTAGCTAGATAGATTTCCCACGACAAGGTCTCAATGTCACTTGACACACACACACACACACATACTCACAGAGCTAAGAAAAAATATCATTCAGACTATTACTTGTAAAATAAGCAGAAAAATAATTACTTAAAATCATGTTGATCTTTATGAAGAGATAACAATGTCCATTTACCCAGTCAATCTCAAAATAATTGAGTGTATTTTATACATAGTGGAAAGCTAAGACCACATCCTTTCAGAGCTTCAGAACTTCCATCACCTCCTTCTTCTAGAAAGCTCAATTATATGGTTGTACAAGTAAATAAGAATATATTTACATAATTTTATCTGCAGCAGACAATTTTTAAGGCTCTTTAGAAAAAGAAATGCAGTACCAGTGTTCAGGAAAATAACAGCAATGACAATTCTTGAGTTTTTTCAGATGTTTTGCCACAAGGATACTGCCAAACAAAATGTGCTTGGTTTATTTTACCTCAATCATAGATCCAAATGCAAAATCCTCAAGGGCATCCTGTGCGTTTGCATATATCTCTTGAGAATATAAGTGTAAATATTCAAGAGAGAGTTGCTTTGCTCTTTTGATAAAATGTCTGTGGATTTCATACAGATTGAGTTAGAGAGTTGGGGCAATGAGGTCTCAAAAATTAATATAGTTTCACGCAAGGAAAGGAAAGAAAACACTAAAAATCTAGGTTTCAGAGTATATACTGGGTGCTAATTTGGAGTACATAGGTTTTGGAAGTACATAATGAATACTTATTTCGTTCCAGGATCTCTGTTACAGAAACTTTCAGAGGTTATCACATGCCACTTCTACACAATCTTGTAAACCCCTTAGCTTGTCACAAGTCTTAAGTAGCTGAAGCAGGTTTTGAATGTAGGAACTCTTAACTTCAAATCCCACACCACTGCTTTTTTTTTTTTTTTTTTTTTTTGCGGTACGCGGGCCTCTCTCTGTTGTGGCCTCTCCCGTTGCAGAGCACAGGCTCTGGACACACAGGCTCAGTGGCCATGGCTCACGGGCCTAGCCACTCTGCAGCATGTGGGATCCTCCCGGACTGGGTCATGAACCCGTGTCCCCTGCATCGGCAGGTGGACTCTCAACCACTGCGCCACCAGGGAAGCCTTACCATTGTCTTTTAAATGCATGCTGTGTCTGATTTTGTTTTGTTTTTGAAGCTTATGTTAGATAGGTTCCCAACATTAAAAAAAATAGGTCCAATTTCTATTAGATGTTTTTCCTAGTATCAAATGTCATCCTGGCTGGAATATGAAATGTGAAGTATGAACTTATTTCAGATTTTTATTTTTTGGCAGATACTTGAATTTACTCAAATGCTGGGCTTTCTCAACTCTACAGATCTAGGTCTGTGGATTTACTAACATTTGTAAATTACCAGCATGTGATAACATATGTATAATAGTAGTATATCATCTACTGCTATTTAGGAATTGCTAATGGGTTGTCCAAACTCATGTAACAGTATTAGAGCAGCAGTTATCAAAATTTTGCATGCATTGTAATCACTTGAGACTCTGGCTTAAACATAGATAGCTGGACTCTACCCAACTGTTTCTACTCAGTAGATCTGGAATGGGAACTGAGAATTTGCCTTTTAATAAATTAGGAGGTAATACTGATGTTGCTGATCCAAGGACCAGGTGTTAATAACAACTGATATAGAACATTAAAGGATTGGTTTCAAGAGAACTGTTTTTGTTTTTGTTTCTAACTGGGGTGGGAGGTCATGGGGATTCAAGAATGAATTGCACAAAATAATCAAAATGCTAAATCTCTTGTGGACATGTAGAAGTTAGACTGTGTGCTGGGACTTTGTTCAAAGGCCAATGGGAAGAAGTTAGAACATGACCAACTAAGATGATGTGTAAGTACCTTCTATGCCTGACCTCTGAATGAATGCCAGTTATGGCAATATATGCATCTCGTGGCTTGAACATAGGTTTAATTATATCTCAGAGATCCTTAAATTTAGAAACTAGCGATAAATAGTTACTGGGCCAAAGAGATGCTCAGAATAGGGCATTCAATTGTGCAAACGCCTGAATGACCCGTGCCGTTGAAACAAGAACTAAGCAAACTGGTCTCACAGGTAAAGATCTTGGTGTGGTTTCTGAGCTCTGCTAGGATTCTTTCATGCTCTGAAATCCTGTCAGCACTAATGGGCTCAGGACAGAACAATACAAAATCAAGTCTCCTACTCCACACTTTCCTTATTGTTCCCCCTTAAATTAAGCTTAAGAACACAATACACAAAGTAGATAAAATGATAGTACTTTCCCCCTGATGGAGTAAGTTCTATTTATTTAAATCCTGGATTGAAAATAAAACATTTGAAATCTTTCTCTCTATACTTTATTGCTCACTCCCTCTGGCCCTGCCCCTACAAAAAACCTTTTCAGGAAAACTTATCTCTAGGTTACAGTTCTTCTGTTTCACTTCTTCTCATGTGAGTATAAAAAATAATAAGAAAACAATTCCCAATTTTCAAATACATAACATGAACATGATTATATCTATAAAGTGGCAGAAATGGAACCATAATCTAGGTCTTTAGAGAATTTTCTAATAATTTTCATAACTGCAATTCCCCAAGCTTTCATGTTTAAGAGAAGAAAAAACAATTCATTTAATTCTTCATTTTATTTATTATTTTTTCCAATATTATTTGTTGATTTTCTACTTTTTTTTTCTTCCTGAGGTATTATACCAAATGATCAAGAACACTTGGTGTATAAGACAAAATAGCCATTGGGAAGGTACATGGAATCCATTCCCTCCCTTCCCGCTACCTCTTCCAGCTGCATTTCAAAATAAGACAATAAGATGTTCCTCCAAGTTTTAATCTATAAAATAGCCATTAGAAAGAGCACATCATCCATATTCATAGCTCTTTAAAATTCAGGATACGTCCCAGGATAATATTTGGTATTAATCTTGTTTAAGGCATCAATAAATAAGGCAAAAATATGCTATTCAGGTGGGAACATAAAAACAGGTTAAATCAGAGACCCAAACACTGGCAGAGATCTTAACGCACAGGGGCATTCATATGTGTTTTAATGTAGAAATTCTATACGAATCAGAATTCTGATTATAATTTGACCTCCCAATTGCATTTATCTGCATCAAAAAGAATGCCCTGATCAGTCAGTGAGGATAAATATTTCATTTCTTGAAGTTATATTTAGCTATTGTGAATAAATTTTGGGGTTTTTGCATTTCTATCTTTTATCAGTTTTGTAAGCCTGAATCACACTGCAGAGAGCAACCAACTCACATTGTACCCAAATTAGATTACCTAAACATATACTAGGTGTTTGAACTTGGAATTTGATGAGCACCTAAAGGTGAGTTTTCCCCTTTGTGTACACATGTGAGTGGTCAGTTCGCAGATCTGAGATGACACACCACTGCCCACTTATGCACCTTCTTCACATTCAAGTTCTTGCAAACAAACTGTTGTAATATACTCTGAATATGCTAGAAAATGCTGCTTAAAAATTATTCTTTTACAACAGGAGGAGTCAGGAAAGCTCTTTTAAAAAGAAACATTTCAACCAACAATAAACCCTAAAGAAGTAATGAAATCCAAGAGAAATTGTTATTGAAGAAGTTTCAGGACTCAAACGCACAGATAATTTATGATGTATGAAGAGAAGATAATGACCATGAATAAAAGAGAGCAGACAGGGCTTCCCTGGTGGTGCAGTGGTTGAGAGTCCGCCTGCGGTTGCAGGAGACGTGGGTTCGTTCCCTGGTCCGGGAAGATCCCACATGCCGCGGAGCGGCTGGGCCCATGAACCATGGCCACTGAGCCTGCGCGTCCGGAGCCTGTGCTCCACAACGGGAGAGGCCACAACAGTGAGAGGCCTGCGTACAGAAAAAAAAAAAAAAAAAAGAGAGCAGACAATCAAGGACTAAACCTTTGAATATGCCATATCTAAGAAAGGAGAGAAAGAATAGGAGTTAGTAAAGAAAACACACAGATGTGGTCAGAAAGGTAAATGTGAAACGCACACTATAGTAATAAGGAAGATAGAAGGATAAAGAAGTACAAAAAAAGGAGTACTTTATAATGACTATAGAAAGTTCTAGACCAAGCAGATCAAAAATGAAAAGGAAAAACAATTCTTAAAAACTGAAAAGCCACTAAAGGGGAGTATATGGCAAATCTCTGTACCTTCCCCTCAATTTTGCTATGAACCTAAAACTGCTCTAAAAAAATTAAGTCTAACATACATACACACAACAAAGAACAAAAAATCCAGAGTCAATGGCAGTGGGACCACAAGCATCCATGCTTCAGTCTTCAAAAGCAAGTCACTCTCATAAGCTCTATTATTGGACATATCTGTTCAGAGGGAAGACACTCAGGCCATGAGAATATCTTGGGTGATACTTTTGGGGAAAAGGATGTGGGAAGCCATGTGAAGTGTAGGCTATTTTATCTTTGCCCATTGCACATGTATTAAATTAATTTCTAATTTAAGATTTTAAAAAAGCAACTACATATGGGAGCTGTAGATAATTGCCGGCATTTGAAAGAAAAAAGTTTTAGTATTTGCTTCTCAAAATATAATACAGAGCTGGCAAGGGTCTTCATATTCTTTTCACTCTTATTACTTTTCCAATCTTAACTGGGAACTGTTGCCCTTCCCTTTATTTATTTTATGACATTGAAATCACCACCACTTTGAAAGTTTTCCAAAAATAATTACATAATATAGTATCAAGTGGAAAAAAAGATCTATAGCGAATATTTCACAGCTTCTCTTGGCAACTGTAGTCTCATTATCTCAAGACAGAACTTCATTTACTTTCATAAATGCCTCTCACCCAGCAACTGCATGAAAAAAATCACTTTCTCGTGTACGGTTGATTCCCATTTATAAACTTTTTGAATCCAAATGTGGAATATTCTTTGCCAGAGATTAGTATTTTACTTTCCAAGTAAACAGTGAATCAGATTCAGAAAGTATTTCCTATTCAGAGTTGTTTTTCCTGTGAGTGTAGAAAAATAGTCCTCACCATAGCTTTGATTTGCATTCTTGCTTTCTGTCAATAATAGAACTGGATTTGGTGTTTCCAAGTTGTTAAAACGTTTATTATCTAAAAGCTGCAGAATATACTACAACTGGCTCCTGCTGAGGCCGAGAGAGAAATCTGTGGGCCGGGAACACAATCTCAAGCTGTTTTTCTTCTAAGACCAGCCTCCAAGAACTTGAAAAATCCCCTTGAGAATTTCAATTCCAAATACTGTGGCCTTACTTCTTTTTAAGATTTGTCTCCTGTTTTCTAGGCAGTTTTGCGTGTGATCTTACGCCCCACTCTAAGAATGTTATAGCTCTAAACACTTACAGATAGGTATAAAAGAAAGTCATTGGAACTGTCCAGCAATGCAATTGGCTTGATGTCAGTTAAGGGTAAGTGGTGTAGGTGAGTGGGTGGTAAGTGGAGCTATAGGCTTGGGTAGGAAAATATGGGCTGCTAGTGAATCCTAAGACAAACTGATGGTTAGGAGAATATCCAGTTGACACTTCCCCACCCAAAAAAGAGAATCTGATAAGAAGAGAGATGGCAAGTTTGAGCTAATCCAGAGCAGAAAAAGAAAAGATTGCAATAGAATGATGAATAAATACCTTAGGTCATTCTGACCTACTGAAGTGCCATGTAGATGTAGGAAGGGGTCTTAATTAAGACTATAGTTGGTACATGTTTTCTGGGATGTTTCTACTAAGTGGCCATGCAGGCAGCATCAGGCATCCATATCCTGTAGTTTTGTTTGCATGAGGAACAGGTGATTTGAGATGATTATGGAAGAGAGAGAGAATATGCAAGGATGGGAAAGAAGATGTGCAGAATAGTATCTGCCTAACCTGTCTGTTATTATGGGTGGTATTTGAGTTCTACAGTAAGAAGAACTGCAGGCAGAACCTGAAGGGTCTCTATTTGTGAATTACCCTGTTAGAACCAAGTACAAGTGGCACTGCTTAGCTTCCCAAGTAAGAAAGTATGACACACTGGGATATAGATACACATCTGTACATGTTTCCAAGGCTGTCTCTGAACACTTGTGCCCAAATGGTAGCCCTATCATTTTAAATGGGTCTTCACAGTAATGGTAATAACAAAGTACATCGAAGAAATTCCAAAGGCCAAGAAGAAGGAAGCCAGAAGATTAAGGGTGGACAAAGTATTTACCCATGATGCCTATTTCTGGTGGACCAATTCAAGGGTACTTGTGAGATACCCTCTGTAGATTCCTGAAAATATTTTGCAATCAGGGTGGAGATTCTGTTATCATGTTGTGATAGGAAAGAGCTTGTGAAATTAAACTACTAAAATCTCCTTCCAACTTTAGGCCATTGCTAGCAATCTAAGACAAATGGCAAGTCTATAAAAGTCACTATTAGAATAATATAAAATAAAGTGTCCTTGATCATGAGGTATTTGTTATATATTGATAGGTGCCCACCATTTCATCTTAAAGATTTTCCATATCTTAACAAAAACTGGTTTGAACCTCAACGCTTGTGTTTTCATAACATGGCAGCATTAATAGATCTGAAAAGATCTGATGAGGACCTGGAATTACATATTTTGCATGAAAATACAGAAATTGTACAACTTTCATTAGTAAGATTGATCTCCAGTTTTCACTTTTTGTTCTCATTTTGTAAGTCTTTATTATGCTAAATGTGTAAAAGATCTCTAGGCTTTCAGAATAAATTAAATCAATCCTATATAAAAACTGTCTAAAAAGGGGGAAAAGGAAAAACAGGATTTCAAATATCTTCACCTGGGGCGGTGGAGGGTTAGGATGTCAGGGCAGATGATAAAACACATGAAGGTGGGACACTGTAGAGTGAAGCCTGGTGCTTCAGTGCCATCAATTAAGAAAGCTACACTTAAGGGGCTTCCCTGGTGGCGCAGTGGTTGAGGGTCCACCTGCCAATGCAGGGGACATGGGTTTGTGCCCCGGTCCGGGAAGATCCCACATGCCGCAGAGCGGCTGGGCCCATGAGCCATGGCCGCTGAGCCTGCGTGTCTGGAGCCTGTGCTCCGCAACGGGAGAGACCACAGCAGTGAGAGGCCCGCGTACCGCAAAAAAAAAAAGAAAGCTACATTTAAGACAAGTATTAAAGAAGGTAGACAAATAAAGAGAAAGCTTCACAGCGAAGAACACATAGGCCACCAACAAATCTGGAAGGTGAAATCTACTAACTTAAGTATATTTTTCAAAGTTAGGAATACCTAGAGGTGTAATAAGTCATCACTCAGAAGAGACTCTATCCTTCCCAGAATGTCTTCCTATTGACTAGAGAGAACAACTCAATCTTATGTGTGTGGCATTTTCTTCGGGAGAGAGATTGGATGTTATGGGAGAGGCTAGGACACAGACTGTGATCACAAAATGAATTTGGTTTGATGCTTTGACATGTTCTTTGTGCAGGACTAGTGTGATATCTTCTTAATATTTTCCCTGCAAATTCTTATCAATGTTACTTGCAAGTTTGAGTTCTTCAGATAAATCCAGAAGATAGTAACTAGTGAAGTTCTTGTAAGCCATCCAAGATACTTCGTGAGTTTAGTCAGGGTATAAATCAATCAGTCAATCAATCCTAAATTTTGTTTCTTTTGCCACAAATATTGGATATATTTTTAAATTAATGTGGTATTAAATTTAACTTGAAAGGCATTCAGAGAAAATGTGTATTGATTAGAACAAAACAACTAGTTCTATTTGGTGAATAAAACAATTTATAAAGACCGATAACAAAAGAAGAACAAATGGCTTTAGACAGCTCGATGCACAAAACTTATAAGTTCACCCTCCATGAATATTAGAGCCAATAGGTTTATTTAAGAATGTCAAGGAGGAATTAGAATTGAAAAATAGAGAAACAGAGAAAGAGCAACAATGCTAGAGAATTTTGCTGTGGTTAATGAAGACAAGTTAAAACATGGAAAATTGGTTTAGATAAAGCAGAACGTATAACACATGCATTAGTGTTACTACTTTTTAAAATAAAATCAGGGATCCCAAGAGTTAAAGAAAACTCCTCCCCATAACAACACACACATTTCTCTAGTAATTTTAAGGTCTTTTCCTTTTTCTTTTTCTTCAAATGTAGCCTAGAAATGAGGAGTTTATTGCAAGTCTTATTTTACTTGCATTTTCTGAATTTTTGAAATTGCCCTTTTTTTCTGTAAAGTCTGGGAATCATAGTACATAAAATTGTTTAAGTAGATGAAATTCTTCTTCCAGACGATGAAAATGGTATCCTATATGTGAAGGAAGAATCATGTTTTGTGTAATTCTAATGATAATCAATTGTAATGGGTGGGACCTAAGAAGAAAAGGATTTCACAAATATTAGAGATGCAGTTTTTGTTTGCTCTTCTAAAATATACCTTTCCTGTTTTTATCATCATCATATATGTTCATTGACTAATAGGTAACAGAAGAAACAATTCAAATAAATAACTTTATTTCCTAGCATCTTGTTCAATGGTGTCTCAGCAAACTGGTTGTATGGAGGGGAAAAAAAAAAGCTTTATTTTGTAGTATTTTTCAATTTCTGTGATGGGAATACTCCCAGTGTGGCCAATTTCTAGTTCACAATAGTTTAACAACCAGCTCACAAAATTTCTGAAAGTTTAGCAATTAGTTCATCTGAGCTGGTATAATCCAACTCCAGCTCACGACTCTGTATATGAGCACTTTGTTGAACACCCTTTCAGAAATCACACAATGCTTTCATGAAAATGTAAAGAATGAGTAGGTAGCTATGCTGATAAACAAATAGAATTAGAAAATAATTTTGTAAGAAAGGGCACCAAAGTTTTTATTGCTTAATTTTTGAAAAAGACAGACATGGAGGAATTGGTAAAATTCAGATTACTATTTGTTAACCATGAGAGGAATGCTGCCTAAAATTAACATGTAAGAAAAGACATTCTGAAAATGATTAACCTTTTGAAGTCATCATTTTTAAAATGTCCAAATTATTAAACAAAATGGACTGCTTTTCTTAAATGAACAAAGTTTTTAGAATTTTTATAGTCCTTCCCAAATTTTTATATTTTCTTCTCCAATGATAATTCTTTAAATTATTGAATATTGTTGCTATAAATATGTGACATCTATGCTCATTAACAATGATTTTATAATAATTTCTCCATTCCTGGATTTTTTTAAAATTTATTTTAATTAATCTATTGGGTTCCTGGATTTTATCACTGAGTTTTATTTTTCCTGAGTTTTATTTTACTTTATTTTTATTCAAGAAATGATGATGTATAATTGTTGCTTTTATACTTGAATGATACTTACGGAGAATTAATATGTTTTCTTCATATTTTCATTTCCCCAGAATTTTGTAGACAACATATATGTGATCTTCTAACACTGAAAATCCCTATAATATATTGATATGAACATTTAAAAGGAAAACTTTCAGTTCTTTTTTTTCTGATACTCAAGTCTCTATCACTAAAAGCATTCCACAAAAACAGGGCATGTCTCCATCCCATGAAGTTTGGCTTATATCCCTGTTCATCAATATGCCTGAGCAGATAGCAAGTCAGGACAGTCTTAATCATTATATAACATGGAGAGGCTTCATTTCATAAGGTATCCCATGGTATTGGCAAGTTCTACTTCAATATATAAACATTTTTTAAAAAGTGAAAATTTTCAGCATATTTGTCAGTCAACATCTTTCCTTAGTGCACCTGGTTGTACTAGTGTGGGAGTGTTGCTCACGGAACATGAGAATAAAAGCAGACAATCCTTTTCTTTTTTTTTTAAATTAATTTTTATTGGAGTATAGTTCCTTTACAATGTTGTGTTAGTTTCTGCTGTACAGCAAAGTGAATCAGCTATACATATACATATATCCCCTCTTTTTTGGATTTCCTTCCCATTTAGGTCACCACAGAGCATTTAGTAGAGCTTTCTGTACTATACAGCAGGTTCTCATTAGTTATCTATTTTATACATAGTAGTGTATATATGTCAATCCCAATCTCCCAATTCATCCCACCCGCCCTTTTTCCCCTTGATATCTATATGTTTGTTCTCTATGAGCAGACAATCTTTTTCCACATCAGAATCTTTTTCTTTCTTTTGCTATCACTTTTCAAAGTGCATAAGACCTCTCCCATTTCCAGTTCTCTGTTGCCAGTTAATGTTTGAATTAGTTTAATTACTGTTTTGTATACTAATTAATTTAATTACTATAATTTAAAAGCTATTTTGTTCAGCCATTTTTTAAAATGTATTTTAAACAAATAAAACTGTCCTTCAATGTGATTGCATGACAAAAAATGATAAGCATGTATCTTGCACATGTCTTTGCTCTATGCACATGCTCCATTGTGCCATTGGACTTTACTCAAAAAACACAAGTTCTAGAATAAGATTATTGACAATTTCAAGACAGTGACAGCATAATATTAAACCTAGTGTGGGGCTCTTCTGATCAGAGGGCCTTATGCAACTGTATTTGTGCACACCCATGAAGCTGGACCAGCTAATCACCTTGAAAGAATGAGAGCATGGGAAAGGTAAATTTTGACAGAACTGGAGCTATGGAATAATACTTATCAGTAACAGAGTTATGAAGATAGAAGGGGTCTACCAAATCACCAAATCCAAAGTAGATATCAATGTAGTGGCAAAACAAGCACTAAATTCCAGAGATCCTTATTACTACAGTGATTCTTATGAATCACCAGCTCTACATCCCTCTTTGCCTCTCTCAGAATCCTGGGGTACTTCTCATAAAGGATGGGTCTGGGTGGAATCCCGCATCATTGTCCATGGTAGCTCCATAAGTGAAAAGAGATCACAGAGCTTAAGGAGAGTTATTTGAAGTGTTGCAGTTAGGGTAGGGCAGAGACATCAAATACATTTAATTGACTTCAAACTTGTCACTGTTGTAGGGTTCCCCACCCTCCTGGCAAGACTTTATTCTAACTATAAATTATCATGAAAAAAAAAAAAAACTAGCAGATTACCCAAAGGGCTAAATTGAATTTGTATGATGAAGAAAACAGTCATTAACCTTAATAGTTGAGCATAAGAGGGAAGAGTAGAATAAATATAGCTGAAGAGAGATTATGGATTTCAGGCAATTATACAGAATTCTACTCAGACTTGTATAAAGACATAAAATGTGAAAGAGAAGTTAAAATACATAGCGTTTAGATTGAGTAGGCATATAACATATATAATTGGAGTTCTAGAAAAGAAGAAAATAAATACAAGGGAGAATGAGAAAGAGTTAATATTCAAAGGTTAAATTGCTATTACCAGAAATAGTAAAAGAAAGTGTGTCTTTGTGTTGGAGAACCACAAGATTCCACTGCAAGATAAAATAATCATATTCAGAGCGATCATAGAAAAATGATGTTTCATCAGAGACAAAGGGAAATCTAATTATCAAGAAAGAGAAAGAAGATTACCTAGATATGCTTAAAATTATGTGGATGGCAGGTTGTATTATCAACAAAATAGATGCCAATAAAGAATACCTTCAACCTGAGAATTAATTAGAGAAATTTTAATTAGAAATAAATATTCAGAATTCTAGTATCGAGTTTCAATTGAAAAAAAATTATTAGTGTCTGGAACTCAGCTGGGAGTTTATTGAATATAAAAAAATGTGATCTAGGAGGCAATTCTGAAATAAGAAGTTAGTTAACATTTCAGTAAATCTCAGAATGGCTTAACTGTAAAAAAAGTCAATGACTAACTGGGGGATGATACAAATATCATAAAATAAAATAACTAGAGAACAGCAATGTGGAAGATATTAATGGAGTTGACGTTAAAACACATTCTAAGTCCCATGTATTCTTCCTTAGCAGGATAAAGTTCCTGATAGATTCAGATCTTTAGTAAGATCTGTCTGTTAAAATATGAGGAATCTCTGTACAAATATAAATGAGGAAGGAAGAATAGAAAAATGAATTAACAAATTTAGATAAAAGGAAAAGTCAGGAAAGGTGAAATAAAGACACAAATAAAAGTGTTTTAAATACAGCACACAAACTAAAACTGTAGAAATATGTTCAAATTTATCAGGAATCAAAAATAAGTTGACTATATTTACCTGATAAAAGCTAATGCTTTTTACATTGGATAAGAAAAATAAATGCAACTATGTAATATGCATAAATAAAACACATTAAATATAACAACTATTAATAGACATGTCTAAAACAATAAACAATGCTAAAAATATTAACTCTCTGGCCCTTTATAGAAAGTTTAGCTATCTTGAGTTTTGATCTTTAGGAGAAAATCTAGAAGAATACCACGATGATGTCAGAGTAGAGACGGATTTATCTTAAAAGCCTCAATTTTATAAAACATTTTTTAAAAGAGTGAAAATGTGACTACATTAACAACAGTCAAACTCTTTGTAGGACAATGGTGATCACAGAGATTAAGGAGAGTTATTTGATATAGTTATCTCTATATTTTAGCCACTTTAAACAAAGATAAAAGAGAAGTCAAACACTTAGATGAGATATGTGCAATACACATAACTGACAAAGGCTTAGTAGCCAGAACATACACAGAGTTACTACGTCATCAATAAAAAGCAAAGAACTGAAAAAGACACTGGATAACTGACATGAAGGGCTTTCAAAGAAATAGATGGCCAATAAATACATGAAGAAATGTCCGTCCTTGCTAATAAGTAGAGAAGTGCATATTAAACTATGTTACTATTGATCACCAATTGACTGGCCAAAAAACTAAAAATCTGATGAATAAACATTCTAGTAAGAATGTGGAAAAGGAAACTCTCATGCCCTACTAACACAAGTATAAAGTGCTAAAATTTGAAGAGTAATTTATCAATGTACATTAGATTGAATGAATATTTGTACTCTGATCCTGCAATTCCATTTCTAGAGGTACTTAACTGAGAAAAACTATGACAAAGGTCTAAAGGGAAACATGCTCAAAGCTATTTATTGAAGCACTAATAGTGGTAGCAAAGTAAAGAAATGGAACCAATTTAATATCAATATAATAATGTATATGTAGTATGTGAATATAATAGAATTTCATAACTATAGCACTCAAAATTAATAATCTAATCTGATACATATCTATAAGCATAAATCTCAAAAGCAAAATATTGAGGAAAAAAATCAAGGTACAATTGCATTTGTGATGCTCCATAAACACAGAATTCTGTTGAACCCAGGATGCATGGAATATCAGTGAGACTCAGAGCAAACACAAGATAAACATGTTACGTCTACCACTTAGTAAGCAGGAGTGCTGACAGCCCCAAAGGTCCATGCTTTCCATTCAAATCTAAGCAGTATTCTAACACGAAAAGAAGACATTCTAAAATACATAAATTATCAAGAAATCTATCATATATTCTCTTGAATTTGTGTTACTTTCCTGTATTAGCCAAACATTTACAGAGGAAATGATGACATAAAAGAAAAGGGAAAATTAGGGCAACCCATATTTCCTTTTCCATTCAGTTTCTCCTTACTTATCAACAAGCTGAAAGTTTGAGAGAGTTGGTAGAAAGTGTGTGCATCAGTTGTTGAATAAAAACAACTGAGGTCATTTTGTGCAGAGTTTTCAGTGTTCCAGAAAGAATGAAATCCATATGCAAGTGTAAGCTATGAAATATAAATTGTATAATTTTGGTGAATTCTCATGTGAATTAAATGTTCTTATATTTGCATTTAAATCTGACATTGCACATTATAAAGATGAACAGAAAATTCACTAAAAATTAAAATGTTTTATTTTGACTTTTCTTGTAATGACATTAAATAAATGACTGTAAAAACATATTTGTGGCCTCAATAAACAAATATACCATATTTCAAAAGAATTATTTTATCTCTTTAATATTTTAATAACATACATAGTCCCCCAAAGTGTGAAATGATTATATAGAAACCCAAGAGAGGTACCTACATAGAAAATACTAGACCTTAAGTGTAACCATTTGGGTAAAGTTTGGACTATAATTAAATGTCATATGCTCTGCATATTGTTATTTAAAACATTTATGATGTTATAGAGTTATTGTTAGTGATTGAGTTCATTTGGAGGATTAGCCTTAATGCTTGAATTGCTTTCCTCATAGATTGAAATAATTTAAATATTTTAAGGCCATTTTTCATAATTTAAAATACCTCTTGAAACTCAATCTGATATAAATAAGAAGCTATCTGATTATTTACAGTTTATTTACACTATTTGGTAGGTAAAAGAACTGATGTGCATTAAATACATATCTGCTGAATACATTCTATGAATCTAACAATATGCATGGGGTCATAAATAAGTTATGGGAGTCATAAGTATGAAACTAGTTAGCAACTTCTAACATGACATATATAACATTGAGTAACCATACAAAATTGTATATACTACTTACAAGAGTGGTAGAATTATTAAGTGATATGAGATTTCAAAGAGGTTTGATAAAGATGTAAGTAATTAAGGACATTAAATCCAGTGATTTGAATTTATAATACATCTGGAGTTTTCTGATTTAATGAAGTTGCACTCTCACAATTTTCTAACAGTGGGACACTGAGATTACTTTTATGATTGCAACTTTGCTAATTGTTCTAAATATACTGACTGAGCTCCTTGAAAACAACTTAGAGAGATTTATTAACACTGTATAAAAAACATGCATTTATGTGAAGCGGGTTTGGGCAAACAATGAGGGTTGGATCAGTCCAAGGATGGCAGGATTAAAAATCTAGGTGTTGTAAAGTTTCAAGTTAAGTTTGCATATTAAGACATAGACTCTATATTAGGAGTTGAAAACTCTAGCTCAGGCATGGGAACATGAGTGTGAAATTAACTTTCAGTCAGTTTATAAGACAAGAGGACGTGTGAAGAACATTAACAAAAGATTTTAGCCATGTTAGAGGTTCAGGGATTCTTATAAAACAGAGACGGAAACCAACGAGTGGATCTACAATAGCTCAGTCACACTACATTAGTAATTAGTGCCAAAATGTAGTTAAAGAAAGGGAGGTAACTGAGGGGAAGAGACAGGACTGAAACTAGAGCAGAGAGTCCCTCAATTACCAGGTTAGGGAAGATAGGCAGGATCTGCATTAGAGGGCAGTGAAATTGACGATTTGGATAACTCATAATAAATTTGGAGTACTTATTATTTCCATGTGCCTGAGTCTATGTTGCAAAGCAGGATCAAGAGCCAGAGTTGTAACTAGCTCAATTTTGCAATTGAATGGTATGAGACAAGAGAATAAAAACTTAATTGGCATTGGGAAGAAACTAAGAGGCCTTTAGATGACAACTATCCAAAGAGTTGTGAGGTTGATTTGCTGAAATCCTTGGAGATTAATTATGAAAACCTTAATTATGAACCATAAGAGAGGTTGTTTGGCAGACTGTGCAAGTCAAGAATGTGATGTCTAATATATAGAATACATAATGCATTGGAGCACTCTTAGAGATGGATCATGAACATAAAATTTGTCTACTGCTACAGTAATCCAGTGGAACAAATCAGGGTGTTCAGAAGGGGATGGACATGAGATTGGGGTAGATAAGAAATATTTACATTTTACAGATTTTAAAAAATTTACTTAACTATCTGTATGAATAAGATTTGTCAAATTTTATCTGCCTTTAAACTTCTCTATCTCTAGCCATTTCTAAGAATGCCTGTGGGTTGGGCAAGGCATCTATCCACATTATAGGTTCTTCTTGAATGACAAGTGAAGGCTTATAATAAGTGAAGTGTGATGTCATCCATTACCAAAATATTGATTCCATTTAGATTATAAAATAATTCAGACATTCAGTGAAAAGGACAGACAACATAAAGATTAAATTTTGATGACCATTCTGTCTTCATATGTCACAACAAAGTATTGCTTATCCTTGACTGACAAACTAGAGACTGAACTGGTTAGAAAGGTTCCAGATATTCTGCAATCAGGTGAGGAATTTACATGTAATCTTAGGACCAACTCTTGTCTAGGAGTCTTAAAACAAAACTAATTGGTACTCCATCAGCAGATCTGAACTTTGTGATGTTATGTCTTAAGCATCATCATGTAGTGTGTTATCCAGACTATGAAACATGTGGTGACTCCTAAGGATGGAAGAAATGAGAACAATATACTCGATCTAAACTATAATTAAATTACAAATTTTAAAAGAGAATTACTAGTGGATGTTACATTTGCTTTTAATCAAATCTAAAGAAAATAAGAGTTATGTTTTACATGCATCTTTAACAGTTTAGCAAGATTAAGATTAATTTTTAACAAGCTGGGTAGATCAGTTGCAGGTTTCTATGGTGTGATTAAAATGTTCGTAACTCTTTAATGGATGGAGTTGGCCCTGTCAAAAAAAATTGACAAGCTCTTCAGTGACTTCCTGCAAACATACTATTATTGACAATAAAGACAACCAAAGCAAACATCCTTCAAAGGGCTTAAGTAGCTTATACCCTAGAGGACATCTGGGTTGGCACTGGCAATATTAAATGTCCCAATCTTATCTTATGAAAAGCATATCATACCCTGAAGTTTGATTTCACATTTTTTCTCTTTGAGACTGATTATAAGATAGAGATTATGCTTACCTTAGCTGTAAGCATAATCAGTTTTCAAAAGACACAGAGGCAGACTTTCTGAAAGGAACCAGTGTCATCAGTAAAGTGATTTTAGAAAATGTGGACTTAAATACAAGAAGCACAAAGGTGTTGAATCCATGTGGGCAGAATATCTAGATTTAAAGTGGTATTTTTAATTAAATTGCTACCCAATGATTATAATATTTTTGGTAGTAATGGGTGCAAATTATGTGATTTTTGCCTTGTATGGTTTAAGAGATATGTATGGGTGCCAAGTTGACAAGGGATAGACTTATCAAGGTTAATTTTATGTGTCAGTTTGGCTGGGCCACACTGCCCAGGTATGTGGTCGAACATTCTGAATGTTTCTCTGAGAGTGTTTGAGGATGAGATTGACTTTTGAATTGGTAGACTTTAAGTAGATTGCCCTCCATAATGCGAGAGAGCTTCATCCAATCAAATAAAACTCTGAATAAAACAAAAGACTGATCTCCCTGAAGCAAGAGGGGATTCTACCAGCAGACATCGTTTGGACTTATGCTGGATCACTGTCCCTTCCTTGGTTTCCAGACTGCTGACCACCCTGTAGATTTTGGATTTGCCAATTTCTGTAATCACGTGAGTCTATGGATGTATACACACACACACACACACACTCACATTTATACCTCCTATTAGTTCTGTTTCTCTGGAGAACTCTGACTAATACAGGTGGGCACTTAGTCAAGGAACAGGTTTGCCAAATAGAGGAAGCAAATGTTTGAAATCATGTAAAATTTGGGTAGGTATAACTTTATTTATGCAACAATTTATAATAGTAATTTTGAAATTATTTAAATAGCCAAAACTAGAAATGTGTCTTAATAAAATATGGTAGTTTCATATAATTTAAACTAATAAACAATCAAGGAATGATGTTAGAGCTACATGAATATTGACCTCTATATAAATTTACCATTGTGATTTGGTATGGTTTAATTTTTTAAATTTGCTATTACTGTAGTTTTTCTCTTACAGTGATTGTATATTACTGGTTTAAATAACTTTAATTAAATAAAAGCAAAAAAAGAGTCCTATAGGGCTTCCCTTGTGGCACAGTGGTTGAGAGTCTGCCTGCCGATGCGGGGGACACTGGTTCGTGCCCCGGTCCTGGAAGATCCCACATGCCGCGGAGCGGCTGGGCCCGTGAGCTGTGGCCGCTGAGCCTGTGCGTCCGGAGCAAGTCCTATAAAATGATCCTTTATATTTGTATGTTGCTTTCAAATTATCCTAATTACTTGCAATCTCTATTTGTTCCTGTCATGAAGCTACATACATTGTGCCTTTTGTCACAAATTTTTCCTTCGTGTATTTCCAGCACTAAAATAAAGCAGCCTGAAGGTGATGAAGTCAATTTTGTTTTGTCTGTGAAATTATGAAAAATCAAAGAAAATTGTCACCAGCATTAAAAGAAATAAACTTTATAAATTTTAATTAACAATCTGCTCTTATCAAAATCAAAATTTTTACCCAAGAGATCTATACAAGTAGATTAATTGACACATATAATGACTATATTTAATTTGACATAAAGTGATTTTAGTAAAATATTTCAATGTAATTCAATGTAAAACAATAAAAAAACTTGCATACAAATATTCATATTAAACACTTTTGAACTAGAATCAGAAAAAAAATGCATACACCAATCAGGGGAAAGAATGACAGGTTTATTTCCTGCCTTGATACTTGTATTATTTGTGGCAATATCAATTTTTTCAATACTTCTTTCCCAATATATTTGAATAGAACTCCAGGGTGATGTATACTACTAGGAGCTATATTTGTATTTGAAGATTAGGCAGTTTACCTAAACTTCTTGTGTTGACATTCTGGCCCTGACATATTTTCCACAATATGTTTGTCAGCTCTCCTTACATTCAATCCAAGCCTGACTCTTCAACCACCTTTCCTGTACTTCCCACACTCCCGTTCACTGTTCATTCCCTCCAATGAAAGACATGCTTTGTATGTATGTAATCTAGATAATACCAGAGAATCTCTGTCCTCCAAAATCTATACAGTATTAAAACCCTTTCTGTTCCCACTCCTGTTCAATTTTCAGCTTTCTCTAGACACTTCTTTTGTTTGTTTTTTGTTTCTGGGTAAGTCTTTTTTTCTTTTGTTTTGTTCTTCTAGATCAAAAGAGTATCCATAGTTTTGTCATTTAGCTTGTATCTGGTTTATTATTTTCTTGCACTATTCTTTCATTTTTTTCCCAAGTGGTTAATGGTTAGGGCATACACACTGTCAAGTGGTCAAACAATTCCTAAGCAGAAGACTGCTGGCAGCTCTTAATTTGACTTGCCACACTCCTGTAGATTCAAGCAGTAAGGAGACGACCCCAAATGAATGCAGATAGTTTATTACTTACACACACAGAGACAAGAAAAAATCAGTGTGGTGTTACCACTTTGTGCCACTAGTCTTACAGGATGACACTGAACCAAGGAGACCAGATGGCAGACTACAAGCTATATGGTGGGCGGGTGGAGGCAGAATTGCTCTGTCATGGAGGAGCCAACTCTAAACTATGGACAAACGGTTTGACAGTCTACAGCTGTACCTGTATGGGGAGAGATGGACAGACCCATGCCTTAACAGATCCTTGGGAGATGGATGAGACACTTCTTCATGTCAGCCTCCCATTAGATATGGAGGCAAATGAAAAAAGTCCTTGAGACACCTCCTCACAAAATTGCTTATCTTGCCATATTCTATGGAGGTTTACAGAGTGGTTCACAAATATTTCAAACAGACTGTGGTTGAGCCTTGCTTAATGGCTTACTTGAAGGCATGCAGGTTTACAAGGCTGCCATGGATGAGCCTTTACTCTACAAGAACATATCTGCTGACTTACTCACTGTCCTGTTTTTGACTATCTCCCTTTAAGTAATTAACAGTGCACATTCTCATTCTTAAAGTCTATCATCATGGACTATAAATTTCAGTGACATTCTAATAATGGTTGTTCTCCTTTATTTTGTTTAAAATTATTTGAGAGAATGTAACATGGCTTTTTGGGGGGGGTGTCTTGTGCACACAAAGCCTCGCAGAGTGTTAGTCATACAGAAGACTACCATAAATTCTACTTGTTAATCTAGATAATATATTTGGGTTGTCAAGAAAAAGAGCAATGGATGTAGAGGATAACTAAGTTTGAAATAATCATTCATTTCTATGAATCTTAGTTTCTTTATTTGTAAACTTCTTTTTTTTTTTTGCGATACGCGGGCTTCTCACTGTTGGGGCCTCTCCCGTTGCGGAGCACAGGCTCCCGACGCGCAGGCCCAGTGGCCATGGCTCACGGGCTCGGCCGCTCCGCGGCACGTGGGATCCTCCCAGACCGGGGCACGAACCTGCGTCCCCTGCATTGGCAGGCGGACTCTCAACCACTGTGCCACCAGGGAAGCCCCTGTAAACTTCTTGATGAAAGAAGGGATAGTTGGTCAAAGTGGATGATTGCAGAGTATCCTTCTAACAAAACAGTCTATGGTATAAATTAAGCTGAAATTTTTGATTTAACAAATATTTTTTTATTGAATTCCTACTTTGAGCATGGCACTGCCACTGCCACATTGATCCTGCAGGTCGTCTGATCCTGGTCATTAAGCCAAGGAGCAAATGACTCTCTAAGGACAGGGCAACAGAAAGAACTTTTATATGGAATATTGCCTTCTGGAGACTGGAAGTCCTTCCCTATTTTTTTTTTTTTTCTTCTTCCTATTTCACTGTCAATTTGTAACCTGTTAAAATTTAGGCAAAATACCATTTTGTTGAATATCACAAGCTGATACTTTTCTTGGCTTTGAAACATGTGTATTGTGTTTTTAATGATAAAGAGTAAATGTTTGAATTAGGTAAATATCCTTGAAATCAGTGAGCTAGAAATTCCTGGGCTAGAATAGCAGAATGTGTTATCGGGGTGGTGGTGGTTGGCTTGAAAAACATGGACGGAAACTCAGACAGTGGAGGGCTTTCTCTTCCTAAACCAGTTTGCCAAACTCTGAACGTCCTACTTTCCTTTTTGGAAAATCTCTTTCTTACTGTAACACTTTTAATAAATACATAAAGAGCTGTTATCTAAAAACAATTTATACTTATCTTCAAGTCAACAGTTTTCAAGGCAGTTACCAAGTACCAATTAAAGAGGCAATAACCCAATTGATTTTATTTTTTTTACACACACTCCAGCTTTCCTTAGATTGTGTGGTGATCCTTTATGTTCTCACTGATACTGTTGGAGCTTCTTCTAGAAGAAGAGGCTGTTGTCAATAATGTTGCTAAGAACACGGTTGTACAAATATTTCTTCAAGACCCCACTTTCATTTTTGGAGGGGTATATACCAAGAAGTAAAATTGCTGGATCATATGGTAAATACTTTTTAATTTTTTGAGGAACAATCATGCTGTTTTCCATAGCAGCTGTACCATTTTACATTCCCAGTAGTGCACAAGAGTTCCAATTTCTATACATCCTGGCCAACGCTTGTTATTTTCTTTATTTTTATTTTGATAGTAGCCATGATAATGAGTATGAGGTGGTACCTCATTGTAGTTTTGATTTGAATTTCCTTATTTATTAGTGATGTTGAGCATCTTTTTGTGTGCTTATTGCTTACTGTATATCTTTTTTGGAGAAATGTCCCTTCAAACCATTTGCTTATTTGGATTCAAGTTGTTTGATGCTTGTTGTTGAGTTTTAGGAACTTCCTATATTCTCAATGTTAATCTCTCATCAGATATATGATTTACAAGTATTTTTCTTCCACAATATGGGTTGCCTTTTTATTTCATTGATTGCTTTTTTTTTTTCCTTAATGTTCTGCCAGTGGCACCTGTGAAGCAAGGGGAGATGAGTTCTGAGCAGTTGGTCAGGATCGTATCTTGAGATGAGTTCTGAGCAGTTGGTCAGGATTGTATCTCAGTTTGAACAGGAAAACAGACGGGCAAAAATATCATTGTCAAATTAGATGTTGTGAAAATTTTGGCCTGTATTTTCTTCTAAGATTTTTAATTTGTGGCCTAATATGATATCTCCTGGGAAATGCCCTATGTGCACTTGAGAAAAATGTGTATGATGCTGTTGTTGGGTACAGTGTTCTGCATAAGTCTGTTAGATTTATTTGGTTTATTGTGTAATTTAAGTCCTCTATTTTCTTATTTATCTTTGTTTGTTTGTCCTCTCCACTATTAAGAGTGAAATATTTAGGTCTCTATTATTGTAGTATTATTTCTTCCTTCAAGTTTGATTTTCTGTTATTAGATGTGTAAGTATTTATAATTTTTATATCATCTTGTGATATTGAAACTTTTATTAATATATAATGTCCTTTGTGTCTGGTATTTTTTTTTTATTTAAAGTCTATTTCATCTGATATTACCTTATCTACTCCTGCTATCTTTTGATAACTATCTGTTTGGAGTATCTTTTTCCATTTTTGCTTTCAATCTATTTTTTTCTTTGTTTCTAAAGAGAGGACCATGTTTCTTTATTGATTCTGCCAATCTCTACCTTTTGATTGGAGAGTTTAATCCACTTACATTTAAAGTAATTATATTCAAAATGTTTCTTATTATTTATCTTGAATAATTTAAAATAAGTTCTGGCTACTGGTATATGTTATTTATAAAGCTAGGGATAGGATAAATATTGTGACATTCCTTTGGTAAATATGTGTTGGAGAAAGTAGAGAACTCTGTCATTTGGATTTGGTGAAAAATAATTATGAATTTACTATAAATCAGATATAACTTCATCAATTTCTTTATACATTATGATCAATGTTTTCCTATGGATTTACTAAATTGAAAGTTATATAATGCTATTAAATAACTGACCTGTAGTTAATGTATAGCTATGTTTACATAAAAATAAGCTAGCTTATGAAGCAGAAACTAACACACCATTGTAAAGCAATTATACTCCAGTAAAGATGTAAAAAATAAATAAATAAATAAGCTAGCAACTATTAAACACTTAATAGGGAAATGAAATTATAGTTTAACAGGGAAATGAGATTATAATTTAAAATATTTTATAATTTAACTTGTTAAAATAGCTTATTGAATATCCCTTTTGAATATGCAAATTGAATATAAGAAAATCACATAAAGGCTTTTTTTTTTTTTTTGCCCATTCCATGGGGCTCCAGCAGTGAGAGCACCAAGTCCTACCAGGGAATTCCCAAGAAAATCACATAAGGTTTTGTCTGTAGAATGTATTTGAAAAAATGTAGTAGTCTTAGAATATTTATTTGTAGTTTTAAAGAGCTCAGCATCACTTCATTCTTAAAGGTAGGTAGATAGATAAATAGATAGCCAGATAGATATAAGCAGTGATTTTCAAAGACCCTTTTATTTGCAGCTAATGTCATATTCTGTTGAGAATAGCTGAAAAGACATTCATACTTCTTAATAAATGGGAGGGGGGAAGCTGAGTTTTAGAATTCAGTATTTTATTACTCTTGTTTTTATTCATGGAGCTGTCCTTCAACAGTGATGTATTTCTGGAAAGATGAGAAATCATTAAATGCAAATTTTCTTTATTCTGAGAACTGAAACAGGCACACCTCTCTGACCTTTTACTAAATCATTCTGAGTCAAACATACTTTTCTGTTTCAGTGCTAAACAATATTATAACCAGGTGAAAATGAATTAGCTAATTTGTGCAAGAATATTTGCTCTTGGAATATAAGACCATGGACCAACTAAAATGCCTTACATATCAAGATTGAGACTCTGGTCTTAGACCACTTCTTTAAGACCCTCACTTTGTTGTGCCCATCTATCCCAAGCTATCATTTCATAAATTCTGCCTATTCCCAGTCAGTTCTCTGCCTAGCTAGAATATGTTTTTATTTTATTTTACTTTTATAAATAAAATGTGTATACATTTAAGGTACACCATGATGACTTGATATATGTATACATAGTGAACTAATTACTGTCAAGCTAGTTAACACATCATCTCCTCAATAGTTACATTTCTTATGATACAGCTTTGTGAAATCCACTCTCTTAGAAAATCTCCATTATTCAATACTGTATCATTAACTATAGCCACCATGGTGTACATTAGACCTCTAAACTTATTCATCCTACATAACTGCAACTTTGTACACTTTGACCAACAACTCTCTATTTCCCCCATGGCCCCACTTCTGATAACCACTGTTCTACTCTCTGCTTCTATATATTCACCTTTTTTAGATTGCATATTGAGATCACACATTGACAATTGTTTTTTCTTTCCTTTGACATCAAAAACACAAGCAACAAAAGCAAAAACAAACAAGTGGGACCACATCAAATGAACAAGCATCTACACAGAAAAAGAAACAATCAACACAATGAAAAGCTAACCTATGGATTGGGAGAAAATATTTGCAAACCATATGTCTGATAAGGAATTAATATCTAAAATATATAAGAAACTGATACATATCAATAGCAAAGGAAAAGATAATTTTATTAAAAATTGGTCAGAGGACTAGAATAAATATTTTTCCAAAAAAGCTATACAAATGTCCAACAGGTATAGAATGCTTTAAAATTCCTACCCAGACCCTAAAATCCAATAAATATCTTCAATGTATTTTCTCTTTTCAACACACTATTAATTATCTGTGAAAATGGTATTCTCTCAAACTGCATTAAATCCAATAAACTTACTTTGTTAGATTAACAGATTTTTTGCTTGACTTTTTGACTAGAAGGTGACTGGTAATCTTAAGATTCTGTCAAGATCCCTTTTTGCCACAGCTAGAGATTCCCAAATTGCAACTGTGTGCTCCTTGAGGCCTTTGGAGCTCTCTCTTGGTTTGTGTCGCCTCTGTGCTCCAAATACTTCTCATTGATCTCTAAGTGTTGCAATTGTTTTGGTTTTTAAGGATAAGGAATTCTTTGTGGATCATTTCTGATTATCTGATTAGATAGAAACCTGCCTGTTACTAACAGCTCTATTCATCTTTCTACACCTATTCTCCTCATTGTTTGTTGCAATTCCAAATGAAGAAAATCTTAGGGAAAAGGACTGTCATAGATTCAGAATGTCCAGCTCTCAAGATGGCTTTGTGGGCTGATGAGTTCAAAGGTCTCCTCAGAGCAACATATTTTTATTGGGGTCACTTATTAAAACATTAAGATAATTTTCATAGGTAATCTCCGTTTTGTCCATGAGCACGTAATCCAGGAAGAGATCTTCTCAAATCTGTCTCTGTGAATTTCAGCTTATTGGATTTTAATTGGAGATGGCTAATTATTAGGTTATTGATCTGACACATGAGGTGCTCAGGGTCACATGTGACTGACCAGTGCTAGATATTCATGTTTTCTTCTCAGTGTGTGTCCATGACCTTTCAAGCTAGACTGTAGCTTCTTACATGTTATCACTATGGTCTAACACATATGCTTTTTTTTTGACATCATATCAAGGATCTGAAGACACCCTAAGAGACCCTAAGTTGGTCCCTAAAAAATCATGTTTAGAGACTAGCAACAGTCTAAATATTGCACAAGATATTTTGAAGACTATTTTCAAAGTGCTTTCTGTGAAAATGGTGGACATTTTAATTCAGTTTTACATCAGATAAAATCTAAGTCCATTTGAGACTTAAGAGATAGTCCATTTAAAACCGTTAGACAATATTCTAACGGAGATTGCAAATCTGACCTGATCATAGTTCTCACCATTTTTTTCTTTCTTTTCTTTGGGGAGGGTGTTAGTCTTGAACCAAAAGCTTGGCTTAATGCACAAACAAAAATTGGAATGGAAAATAAACTGCTTGACAGATGGCATTAGTTTCCTATGACTGTCAAAACAAAGTACAACAAACTGTTTGACTTAAAATGGAAATTTATTCTCTCACAGTTCTGGAATCATGAAGTCCTAAATCAAGGTGTTGGCACAGCTGTGTTCTCTCTGAAAGTTCTGGGGGAGGATTGTTTTTTGCTTCTTCCTAGATTTTGGTGGCTCCCATCAATCCTTGGCATTCCTTAGCTTACAGATGCATCACTCCAATATCTTCCCCCATCTTTAAGTGTCCTTCCTCCCTTGGAGTGCATGGCTTTCTATGTTCTTTCTTTTTCTTATCTTTATACAGTATGACTTCATCTTAACTTAATTATATCTGTAAAGATGCTATTCCCAAATACAACTACACTCACAGGTTCATAAATTTAGGAAATGAATATATCTTTTTGGATATTGAATCAGAGCACAATTCAGTCCATTGCAACAGACACTCAACTCCTTGCTGAGCACTTTAAATGAGGCTTAGAACAAATCAGAATAAGATCTTCCAAACTAGTGAATTTACAGTAATATAATACAATTAGATACTTCAATTCATTAAAAGACCAGAGAAAGAATCTCTTGATAAAGATACCATCAATACTGTGAAGAGGAAGGTCTGTGGGGACAAAAAAAGAGAAATATATGCTTAGCCAAGTGAGGAGACAAGGTATTCCCATGGGAATTGAAATCCAAGGAAGACTTGGAGACTGACTACGATTTTAAAGTGCTCCCAAGAACAAACACAGAGATCTTTTAACAGAGGGTAGAAGCTTCACAAGTTTGATGTACCAAATATATAATAGCAATGACAACAAATAAGGGACTCTTAGATAAATAGAAACTATAGAAATGGAGATTTTTGAGTTAGCAGATACTATAACTGAATCTAATATTCACTAAGTGGGTTACATAGCATATCTGAAAAAGACTCAGTGACTCAAGAAAGATCAATAGAAATTAATTAATTGAAAGAATTGAGGGGAAAAAAAGGAAGAAAAATGAACAGAGGCTCAGATACCTGCAAAATTATGTCAAGAACACATACAAATGTATAATGGTAGAAGAAACAAAATTGACAAACCTTTAGCTAGACTTACCAAGAAAAGAAAAAGATAAATGATTTGAATAAATAAAATTACAAATGAAGTGGGAAACATTAGAACTGATACAACAGATATACAAAGGATCACAACACACTGCTGTAAATAATTATACAGAAAAATTTGTACAACCTAGAAGAAATGGATAAATTCTTAGAAACATACAACCTGGTAAGTCTGAGTCATAAAGAAATAGAAAATCTGAGCAGACAAATAACAAGTAAGATTAAATCAGTAATGAAAACCCTCCCAATAAAGAAAAGCCCTGGACATGATGGCTTCACTAGTGGATTCTACCAGCAAGGGAAACCATCAATAAAATGAAAAGGCAACCTATGGAACAGGAGAAAATATTTGCAAACCATATATATGATAATGGATATCTACTCTGGATATATTTAGCTAATATAAAAAATGCATAAGCAATTCAAACAACTGAACAAAAGAGAAACAAGCAAAAAATCTGATTTGAAAATGAGGAAAGGGTTTGAATAGATATTTTTCTAAAGAAGACATACAAATGACCAACAAGTACATTCAGAGATGCTCAATATAACTAATCAGGGAAATACAAATCAAACCACAATATAATCTCACACCTGTTAGAACTGTTATTATCAAAAGCACAAGACTGTGATGGCAGCGAAAAGACAAGACAAATGCTGGCAAGAAGAGCAAATAGAACATTGGTGCACTGTTGGTGGAAATGTAAATTAGTTCTATATTAGCACAGGCCTTTCTTGAGTCACTCTTCTCTCTCTCTCGCTCTGTGCAACCTGGGACAACTTTACCCCCCTGCCCCCAAGGCCTCAGTTTTTGCTCATATGGTAAAACAAAAGTGTGATAATGTTAGTTATTAAGATTGAATTAGATAATATAAATGTAGGGGCTTAGTAAACTATAGCTTCCTACACAGTAGTTGCTCAGTGTATGTGGCCACTCTTCTAAGGAGACAGGTTGCTTTTGTTTTCTGAGCATCCCCACCATCTGCAGCCTCAAGTTGCAGGACCTTGTTATGACTCTAGCAAGATAGAGGCTAGATGTCCACAGTAACCACCACCAGACAGAGAGCCACTGTGCCCTCAGCTAGGTTGCTTAGAAACCCTTCCCAACCCCACACCCTTAGTGCTGAAATCATTTGGTAATTGCATCCCATGGCTGTACCCTGTCGTGACCCCATCATGTCTCCTCTGGAACTCAGAGTCAAGGTCATTTGCCAGGCTTTCCAGGTGTGCACGTAGCCTAAAGAAGCCCCTAAGCAGAGGTGCCTTGGGGGCCTTATAGCCAGGGAAGTCAGTGGGCTTTCTGAAGTTGGTGCCAATGACCAAATACTCCCTGGTTGAGAACCATCATATAGGCCACCTAACATAACTTACTTGTTTAAACAGCGTTCTTATCAAGACTTTTTTAAAAAAAATCACACCTTGCTATGCCTACCAATCCAAAGCCATTATTATACTACCATAAACTCTACCAAATCCAACCAGTTTCCTGGCTCTCAGGATCTACCTTAAAATCATCGCAACCACCTCCTAATTTCCTATAAACACCCTCTCCTGAATTTTGCTCTCACATACTGCTGTAAGTCAAATAAACTTAGATTTGATTCTCTGGTATTTTTAGGAAGTATGTAGCTGAAAACTCTCAACAAGCCTGATGCTAAAATTTGAGAGGGCTAGAACAAAATTCAAATGGTGGCTCATATATCATTTGTCCCCAAAGTTAAATGTTATAAAAGGAGTCACATTCATTGCCCACCCACATTCCCATGGAACATTGCCCAAGCTGCTCCCTGGGATTGCTGACCCGACCCAGAGCCTTAAACACTCTGGCTCGGGGGCTTCCCTGGTGGTGCAGCGGTTGAGAGTCCGCCTGCCGATGCAGGGCACACGGGTTTGTGCCCCGGTCCGGGAAGATCCCACATGCTGCGGAGCGGCTGGGCCCGTGAGCCATGGCCGCTGAGCCTGCGCGTCCGGAGCCTGTGCTCCGCAACGGGAGAGGCCACAACAGTGAGAGGCCCGCGTACCGAAAAAAAAACAAAACAAAAACAAAAACAAAAAACCCACTCTGGCTCTCCCTTAGAATAGCAGGCAGCCAGTCTACCTGGATGGTAGCAGCGACCTTCTAGGGGAGGGTTGAAACTGGGCTTGTTTCCACGACTTTCTAAATCAAGGATGAGGATTAATCTATCTAGCTACGCAGGGATCCAGAGAAACCAGCTCCCTTCTCCAGGTTTTACCTTAATGACTCAGGATTTCTAAGCAGTTTTAAGCATTTCACAAATCTATATTACTCAAATCACAGAACAAAAGTGCACAATTATCTGAAGAAGCTGGTTGGTCTACACCTCCACTTTGGGTGACTTGGAGCACATAACTTTTAACAAAAACAGCTCTTCCTCTGGTTTCCCAGTGGGAAATATGCCTTATGTTTAGCTACTTGTGATAAACAAAGCACCCTAATTCCTTTCTGTTCGAAGTGTGCTCCATAGACTAGCTATATATATTTCCTCTGGGAGCTTGATAAAAATATGGAATTTCAGGTGAGATCTAATAAATCAGAATTTCAATTTTAACAAGATCACTAGGTGGTTTGTACTCACATTCAAATTTGAGAAAATGCTCTAAATCAAGAAGCCTACCTATGAGAAGGGCACCCTTAGCTGGACGCCCCATTCTATAATTGATTGGATTGAAAAATCCACAAATTGCTTTACCCCCAACAGAGTATGTATAAGGTAGGAAAACCCAGGATATAATTCCCGATCGTCATAAACTTAATTAAACGTTAAAAGGCTTCCCTTTTTTGGGTAGTCCTGTGTGTTTTTATATCCTGGGGCAAAGCACCGTGGTGAAATTTTTCAGGGAAGAATGGTCTGACATCTTTTTGTAATGCAGGGAAAGGGCTATTGTGAAAAAAAAAATTATGCAGCTTTGTCTTGGAAAAAAAGTATGTCCTGAGATATACTCTTACCCGAGATGGTAAGAAATGAGGCAGTATCCGTCCATCCATCAAACTATACAGGAAATTTAAATAGGTCAAGTATTCCAACAATCCCATAAACTTTGATTAATCTGACTGTATTAGTCAGCTCGAGGTGCCATACCAAAAAACCAGAGACTGGATGGTTTAAAAAATATAAATTAATTTTCTAACAGTCCTAGAGGCTAGAAGTCCACAATCAGGGTGCCAGCATGATTGGGCTCTGGTGAGAGCTTGTTTCCTGGCTTGCAGACAGCTGCCTTCTCCCTGCGTCCTCACATGGTCTTTCCCTAGTCACATGCACATGGGGGAGAAAAAAAAGAGATCTCTTTCTTTTTCTTTTCTTATAAGGCTGCCAATACTCTAGCATCAGGACACCAGTCTAAGTGACCTCATTTAACTGTAATTACTTCCTAAAAATTTCTATCTTGAATATAGTCACATGGAGAATAAGGGCTTCAAATTCATATGGGAATTTTTTTTTAGGTGGAGAGGGGGGCAAAATTCCATCAATAACACCAACAAAGACATTTGTAAAAAACAGAATTTTAATTTCATTTCATAAATTTCTGAAATTTCATTTCAGAATTTTCATTTCATAAATTTCATTTCATAAATTTTCAATCATAAAACCATGTTGGAGAATCAAATTAAATCGTTTATTTTGCCTCAGAAATAATTTGATATAATAAAGCCTCCTATTTCCTCCTGAATTTGACAAGTATAAAAATTTGGGCTTTAAACAAGGTGATGGATGAGTCATGGTTTTTTTCCCTTACTAATTGATATAGTCCAGCTTGTAGTTTTTCTAGCTCAATTAATATTTTTACAAAAATATTATTTGGAACATATATTTTGAGTATTTTAAAATTGAAAGAATATAGGTAGAAGTAAGTGATGAAAACCAATAAGATACAACCAAAGAGATTAAAAAAAAAAAAAAAAGCCACAGCAAGACGCTAAAGGAAAAAGAAATCAGTGTTGTTTTCCCCTTTATTCCTTAAAACTTTTCTTAAATGAAAACAATTAACCAAGTCAGAATGCACACAGCTGTTTGTCTATAATTATAATTTTGTTGTCATGAGGAGTTACACCTGTAATAGTTCATTACAAAGTATTATAATTTTGATTTTACAGCAAAATGTCTCATTTCCTTATGGGGAAATAGAAGTTTTCTCACATGTATTTACTAAACTTCTTTACAGGGTTTCTTGACTGTCTTTAGCAACAATATCATTACTTGGGAAATAAAGCTCAAATGGGCTTCTTAAGTATCTATTTTGCCTTATGTTTTTCTCTATTTATTTCCTTGATAAAGTTATCCAACGGGAATTCCTAAGACTTTAATGAAAGATATAACAATTACCAAATTCACCCCTCCCCATCTAAATTTAAAGTATTTTTCATGCAGGCAGTTGCCAGAGTGGCAAATGAACATGAGGTGACTGTGAACAAATGAAATTCAGCAAGTCATAGGAAGGGGAATCTGTTTTCTTAAAATAGCAAAGCCCGCAAAAGTAGACTAAAGTAGGAATAAGAGACAGAGGGAGTAACATCCATAAGAACAAGAGATAAAAAAACATCAAGACTGAAGTACCACTTCTTTCATAGATTTCTGAGGGTTTTATTTGTTATCAACATGATTATCAACTTCTGGTCAGTTAGGTACCTTGATAACATGAGTTATATTCTTGCTCTATCCACTGTGATGGTAGGTAACAAATTCACGCAAAAGAATTCCCATACTTTTCATATGAAGTAAATGACTTTCAGGGAATTTAGAATTTTGTAGCATTTGAAAGATATGGGTATCATGATTGACAGAATTCTAGAGTAGGACCTCAAGAGAATCCTGAGGGGAGGAAAAACAGCTTTATTTACTGCTGGCAGAAAGTGCAGTCTGAAAATGAGTCTGGCCCTGCTTTTTGGTAGTTAGCAGAGGCTTTATATGTTACAGGTACTTAAGGTATCCATGAGACGGGAAGAAAAACAGAAATAGGAAGTGCAAGACAAGTCAAAGATGAGTTAGTGGTTCCCAGTTCTCAGAAAAAGATGGCTTAATGTTTTAGTTCTATCACAAGCTTATCAGACAATAACAAAGATCGCTACTCTTTTGTTATGTAAAGGTTACTTAAGAAACTTAACTCTCGGGGCTTCCCTGGGCTTCCCTGGTGGTGCAGTCCTTGAGCGTCCACCTGCCACTGCAGGGGACACGGGTTCGAGTCCCAGTCCGCGAAGATCCCACGTGCCGCGGTGTGACTAGGCCCGTGAGCCATGGCCGCTGAGCTTGCGCGTCCGGAGCCTGTGCTCCGCAACGGGAGAGACCACAGCGGTGAGAAGCCCGCGTACTGCAAAAAAAAGAGAAAAAAAGAAACAAATTTTTATAGGAAGTAGGAAATACCAGTATTTCAGGTCAACTTTTAAGCCTATTTATCTTAAATCAGGCAACACTCTCCTACTCACAAAACCCATCCTGCCAAAACAATAATGAAAAAGTATCGGGATATTTTGCAAGGAATCTAAAAGTTGGTTTTACATTGTTTGATCTAAAGCACAAAGCTACATAAACCATCCTCAGTATGGCTTCTCTTCCAAAATTCTCTAGCTGTGCCCTTCACCCGTGGAGGATCCATGTACTTTGCTCTTTTTTTCTTCATTAACCTGCATCATTGGCTCTTTTTACTTTCTAGCTTTCTAATGCCTTCAAAATCCCAATTTTTCTTTTATTCTTTTTTTTTTTTTTGAGAGTATGTAGTTCTGACTCAGCCACACAATAAGTATGACCTACCTCTATTGATCTATTGTGACAAAACAAATGACCCCAAAATTTGTGGTGAAAACAATACTATTTTTTATATTCATGCATTTCAGAAAGGACTAGGCACCACAATGTTTGAGGCCTCAGCTGGCTAAAATGTCACTAAAATGGCTAATGGTTTGAATAAGCTAGAGGCTTCTCCAATCATTATGCCTGGTACCTGAGTTGGGATGACACATAGTTTGGGCTCATGACATTCTCTGTTTGAGCAAATGCTCATGGATTCTCTACATAGCTTGGGCTTCTCAGCATGAGGCTGAGTTTTAAGAGAGAATGTCCCAAGACAGACCATCCAGGGAGTGAGCATTCCAGAGAAGATAAAGCAGAAAAGACTTCTGATTCAGTCTCAGAAGTTGTATAGTCTCTCCTCTGACACATTCTATTTGTTAAGGCAATCACAAACTCTCCCTGTCTCAAGGAGGAAGGGACCTAAACTCCAACTCTCAATGGAAAGAATGTCAAAAAGTGTAGTAAATCTATATCACATTGAAACAGTAGGAAAGGGGGGAGGTTACAACCTTTAAAAGAATAACATAGTCATAGGACATGACAAAAGCTGGTTAGAACCAACTAGGTCCAAGATGGTGGAGGATTCGACTTCCAGTAGAACTCAAGCCTCATTATACACTCATTTTAATACACTAGCATCTAAATGACACACCCACCAGTGCCATGACAGTTCTGAGATCAACCATAAAAGGTCAAAAAGTGGGTGGTGGCCCAATTCCTGGAAATCCCTGCCCCTTCCCCCAAATAGTTGGAATAATCCTCCCACTCATTAGCCTATGAAATTAACCAGTCCATAAAAACTAACCACCCCATATTTCAGGGTCTCTCACCTTCTGAGATGGCCCACACTCTGTCTGAGGAGTGTGTTTCTCTCTAAATAAATCCACTTCTTATCTATCACTTTGTCTCTCACTCTTTCTGTGATGAGACATCAAAAACCTGAGCTTCATTAAGTGCTGAGACCAGGTGTATGATCTGAATTAAAAGACTGTGGGTTCAAGTCCCAATCTGAGTTGCACGGTTTCAACATGACCCTAAAAATGCTTCTAACTATGCAAATTGTTACACTGAGAAGGAAGGTTTTGTATTTTTGTTTCTTTCTTTTGTTTTATTCTACAGATTATAACTTTCTAGTTACCAAGAAGCACCATTATTAAAAGCAAAGGAGAATCATAAGGAAAAAAAAAATGGTTGTGTTAAGTAAGGATGGTTAAGTGACAAGGAATTTAAAGATGTAGGAGAAAATGTGGAATTTGACATGGTCAACAATAAAATGCTATATTAAATTATTCTTTTTCTAGCTGATACTCCATCAATGCTCTATCTCAAGGAAGACGCTGGGCTTGAAAATAATGCACATGATAGCTTAGAAATGAGAGAAAATAATGCACATGATAGCTTAGAAATGAGAGAAAAAATGAGAGAAAAGCGAAGTAGCTTCCTGCTGAATATGAAACCCTGAAATGGAAACAGCCTGATCTGAAATAATGGCACTGATGGCAGAGAAAAAGGATGAGAGCCATGTTTAAAATAATGAACAAGAGAAAGAGAATTTAGTGGTAGATTTGAAGCTTGAAGGAAAACAAATGAATCAATAAAGACTTTAAACTTTCTATCCTTGTACATTAAAAATTACTTAAGCATGCTAATAAAATAAATGGAGTGTTAAGAAAATTTATTCAAAATTGGAAAAATGCAAAAATTTTGTGTCCTTCCAAAGTCAAACTTTGATGTTTTTTTAAAAATCATCCAAAAATATATTAATTATCTAAAAGAAAATAACTTTGGCTTTATTATTAGTCTTTGATTTATCAATATAAAGTTTTATATTTACATTTGTGTGTGTGTAAAACTTGTAGATTTCTTCCTTCTAGAATAAATAATCCTAAAAAAATTGTTTTATTGCTTTTAGAACATTGGCCAATTTTATATCTTACTTAGCACTCTCATTCTCATAGTCTTATTTTTATGCCTTCTTTGAAGGGTTACATAAATGTTCTTGGAATCAGCTTTACCATCTTACTGGTTCCCTCTCTTAATACTACATTAAGTAAAATTTTTGATATGTGTTCAATTCATGTTTGTAAAAGTATATTAACCACATTTTCTAGTTTCTGTATCTGATTTTTTTAAATACAGGGTTCTGCTGACGAGGGAGGGACGGCCTCTCCAGGGATCATGAGAATGAGATTTTCATAGGCAAGATAACCTATCCAAGAGCCCATTTCCCACACCTGCCTGCCTGTTTTATTGGATTCTTCCATTCCAGAACAGTATTACCATGTCCAAACCACCTTGGGTCAGGCATCAGACAACTAGGGCCCACGCTATACGTTGAAGGTCACTGAAATTGTTCAAACTAACCATCCCTAAACCTGCCTAACCTGCCTATGAAAACCACAATAATGGCTCTCTCTAAGTTCTTACAGCTCCCTTTGCCTTGTGCTTTCTATCTGTCAAAGTGTTCTCTTGTGTGACCCTGCCTTTCCAACCCTATCCCTCTCTTCTTGGGAACTGTGAGTAATAAGCTATCTTTTTTTTTTTTTAGCAATCCTGTCTTGATCGGTTGACCTCATCATGCCTGAGCAAAAATAAAATCTACATTTTAAAATAAAGAGTGTTCTATTTTTACACTTGAAAAATGATCATTTAAAAGTATGAATTATTTGGAGAAAAAGGCATTTGTTTCCAATGTACTCATACTTAGTTCACTAGTCTTATGCACTTGTAAATTTCCATTAACAGAAATATTTATACAAAGCCTTCACCATTTGTCTGGAATATTGTTTTGATTTGATATTTTTCTACTATAAAACAAGACTTTGAGATTCCTCTAATTATATAGTCTGTACATCTATTTAACACAACTTTGGAGATACGTTTTCCAAATACTTGTTGTCCAGTTAGAGTTGATTAATTTCAATGCATTACCTATTTATTCCATTATATCTCCATCGTTTTTTCCATTCCCTCTTATAACAATAACATGAAAAAAGTATTAATATTTGGCCCATAAGAACAGAGTATGCTCACACATGAAAATGTTGAGTTTCTAAAGATAAAATAGTTAACTTACAAACATTTATTGAATGCTTATTTTGTGACAAGCATTGAGAATATAAAGATAATCAAAGCAGAGTTTTTACACTCAAGCAGTGTGAGGACACACATAATCCCAACTTTTATGTTTCATCCACAGGAACTTTAGGTACCACCAGGTCAAGCCTTTGTGACAGCATACTATATTCTAGACATTTATTATCACTTGTCTTATTGGCAGGAATGGATCCTGGCTCCTTTTTCTAAGGGCTTGCTTTCAGAGACTAATCAAAAAAAATAAATAAAATAAATTTAAACCCCCTTTTATGATAAGGAGTTAGTGGGTCTTGAGAGATGCACACATTATCCCATAATATCTTTGAAATTTGAAAACTGTAAAAAGACTTAAGGAATGCCTACTTTTCTTAATCTAAAAGAGACTGGTGATGATAGAAATTCCAAGACGCTTGATGGGCTTACAGGGAACATGGCTTTGTTAACATGGGCCAAAAAAAAAAAAGAAAAAAAAATAATCTAATCATGTTTTGCAGTGGTTACCAAATATTTTGTTTGGCTTAGAGGCAATTGTGCTGAGACCTAATGAGATCTGAATTGGAAGGCTGTGAATAGGTAGGAGTGAACATGTGATTGGCAGGAAACAGTCAAGTCAGGACTGAAATTCTATGATTGGGCAGATTGTACATGTGTAAAACAAGTATGGTATGTCATAGCTTTTTCTGTGTACATGTAAGAATAAATGAGAACGAAATAAAGGCAAGAAAATACTGGAGATAAAGCAATAATGTAGCAATTCAGATTGTCTTGATAAGCAGAATAGTTTCTAACATTCAAGTCTTCAAATATGTTGTCCCTTTCTACAATAGATATCCTTCTTGTGCAACCAATTTAAAAAGCTCTTTAATCAACAACATAAAATCCCTGAAGTCTAACAATTAAGGTTTCCATTGGTTACAGTGTGTTTGTTTTGCCATTTTATAGGCAAATATAAACAGTTCTGTATTTTAAGTCAGGTTTACTGTTATGACCAATCAGATGCAGAAGCAAGTAAAATGCCATTCTCTATATTGATTTGGCACCACACAGAGTAAACCAGGAAACACTGGAAAACTTTATTTTTCTATATTTCATTCCCTATCCTAATAACGATCAGGAGCTCTTTATCAGAAACTGTCATTTATATAATTTGAATGTAATTTTGCAAAGAACCATTTGGTTTGCAAAATAAAAACCTGCCATTGTTGGCACTTATCTGCTATTAAAAAGAACTGATAGACTTCCATCTGAGGGCCAGGTGTTGTGTCTTTTTAATGCAGGCATTTATATTTATTTGTTTTTGATGTAGAAACAGCCTCTTGAAGAAATCATTCATTTGGTTTACGTTTATTATTATAGGCATGCACAATTTTTAAAAATTTTTAGTTACCTATGTTAATTTTTTGAGAATATTTGAAACAACCTATATTAGTTGTTTTAATAGAGGGACAAACAACAACAACCACAGGCATTTATGTAGACTCTGGTTTTACCTTTGACAAGAGCTCAGAAGTTGATCATCTCATCTTTACAACAACAAAAACACAGAAGAAATGGAAATCTAATGACTTTTCTTGAACCCTTCAGAGAACAACCAAACCCATATCAGAGGGGACAGATGAATACAGAGAATCACAGTGGAGATCTGCTTAAATGGAGCAGAAACTGCCAGAGAAATAAAATGGTAGAGACACTTAGATACAATTATCAGACAGGAAATTTAAAATAAATGCTATTAATACATTAAGGACTTGAATGGAGAAATACACGTGGATAATGAAAATAGTGAGATGGAAACTCTAAAATCAAAAGGAAATAATAGAAGTCATAAATATTGTAATAGAAATAAAGAATGCTTTTGATGGGCTTCATAGTAGACTGAGCAGGGAAAATATCATCAAGCTTGAATATGTCAACAGAAACTTCCCAAAATTAAATGTAAAGAAAAAAAAAAAGAACAGGACACCCAAGATTTGTGTAACAATTTCCAATAGGTAGCATACGTGTAATTGGAAGAGCAGAAGAAGTAAGAGGGAATGGTTCAGAAAGTATATTTGAAATAGTTGGGAACCGTTCAAAAATAAATACAAACACCAAATCAAAGGTCCAGGAAGCTTAATTTTATGTCAGCTTGATTGGGTCATGGGGTGCATATATATTTGTTTCAACATTATTCTGATTATGCTCATGAGGATGTTTCTGAATGAGATTAACCTTTGCATTGGTATACTGAGTAAAGCAGTTTCCGCTTTCCAGGGCTGGTGGGTCTCATCTGACTCACTGAAGTCCTGAACAAAACAAAAAAGACTGAGTAAGGGAGAACTTGCTCTCTCTGCCTGACTGAGCTGGACTTTAGTCTTCTCCTGGCTTCATACTTAGGTTTGGACTAGAATTTACATCATTGGCTCTCCTGGATCTCCATCTTACCAATGGCAGATCTTGGGACCTTTCAACTCCCATAATTATGTGAGCCAGGTCCTTATAATAAATATATTATTATTTCTCTTTCTCTTTAGAATCATGACTGACGCACATAATAAATAACCCCCAAAATCTTAATCTGAACCAAAAATGCTTGTTGCTATGTGAAAATAGCCAGACTGAAAAGGCTACATTCTGTTGATTCTAAGTCTGGAGAGGAAAATATACAAGACGAGTATGAAACATCTCGATGTACCAGAAGTATGAAAATTTTTTTTTTAAATAGTCTTGTATCCAATGTGGAGTGCCAAAGAGACAAAGGAGCCAAGTGTAAGGGTCCTACGTTGTCCACAGCTGGAAAAATTTGAATATCAACATAAAATAGCATTGGATTATAACCCAAGTATAAAATGAATATCCATGAGTCCAAACTGATATAAATAAATTATTGAATATGCTAATTCATAGAGAGTAGAAATGGGTATGTTGTAAAGAATTCCAAACAATTTTTGCAGTTCCTCCACCCTCTAGAAAGGGCATCATAAATCCCCACTGCATAACTGGGGGCTGTGCATAGTGACTTACTTCCAAGAGTTCGATATAGAAAGTGCTGCCTTTATAGTGCATCAATATGAAAAACACTGTCCCAGACAGGTGATCAAGGTCAACATCCACAGCAATAAGTCATGTTGATAGTATAGACCCACGATATAATGTAATTAAAATGACACTTTATCACTGTGGTCTTCCTCTAATAACTCATAACCCCTGGCTCACCATGGCAAAACCATTAGTCAAATTCTAAGGGAGAAGCATCCTATAAAATAACTGACTTTTCCAGTGTTAATCCCTTAACCCTGTCAAGATCATCAAAAGCAAGAAAGTCTAAAGTCTAAGAAGCTGTCACAGCCAAAAAGAGACCTGACAACTAAAATGTCATGTGGTATCCTGGATGGGATTCTGAGATTAAAAAAAAAAAAAAAAAGCATTAGGTGAAAATAAGGAAATATGAATAAGCTATGAACTTGAATTAATAATAATGCATTAGTCAATTCATTAGTTATAACAAGTACACCATAGTGATATAAGATGTTTATGGTAGGGGATAATGGATATGGGACATATGAGAATTCTATATACTATTTTCTCAATTTTTTTATAAATCTAAAACCATTCTAAGATATAAAGTCTATTAAAACTTTCAAGATAATTTGTTGAGTGATAATAGCATGAAATTCTCAATGTCAGTTACAGCCTTCAACAGTGCTTGACACTTGTACGTATAACATTTTATGAGTAGCATGGGTCGCAGAGTCAATATATGACTAAAAGATTTAGTACATAACTGTCCTTGGAAAATCACTTGAACACTACACTCCTTGAATTGCTTATCTGTAAAATTTATGGAGTTTAATTTATCTCAAATAAAATGTATCAGTTCAGGGTATACTAAAAGGAATGATAAGTGAAGAAGTTGTAAGTAACATACCTGGCATGTAGCACTGTTAGTTCCTTCTTTTATTATATACATGTAAGGAATAATACTATGCAAGACATTATAACAGAGGCATGGTAGTAAATGCAAGTTAAAAGCATATGTATGCTGGAACCACACTACCTCTTTTCAAATGCTTGCAGTCGGTTACTAGGTTTACTAGGTTACTAGCTACACAACCTAAGGCAAGTTAGTTAAGCATTCTGTGCCTTGGGTCTACATCCTACAACAGTAATATAATAGTAGTAAACACACCATATAAGGTACTTGAGCGTGATTTAAAGAGTTAATATATCTAAGACAGAAAGCTTTTTGAATATAATAAGCTCTATTTAAATATTAGCTTTGATTATCATGATTAGTAATAACTATAAAAAAGGGTATAATTGGTATATACTTGTTAGATTTTAAAATGAGGATTCATCTGATGCTTTGCTCTTATCATTTCCCCCCATCTCCATTTTTTAAAATCTTCCATTTCTCTTTTTTATCTAAAAACATCACCTACAAAATTTTGGTCCATATTCAACAGATTTTTCTCTGCCTACTGTCATAAGGTAGAGCTCTAGAAAACAGAATACAGTATCATGGGATACAATATATTTTCAGGTCTCTGGCTTTTGTGAAGAAATTAAAATTGCAAAGGTTTTAGAAAAAGAAAAAAAAAACTTTGTGTTACCAATTTCTACGTATTTCTATTAACTGATTTCAATATACAGAAATATTTCCAAGATTGGGAACTCAGAGACATTAGAAACATGTATCATCTGCCACATTTTGAACCTGGGCTCCCAGAGAACTCCCCAGTAGGTGCCTGCATTCCAGGAAGAACAAGTGTCATATCATTGTAATAAAAGATATTTTACTTATAGAAAAGTAGGGCTAAGAATCTGAGCTAAGATATACCAAGCTGTCATTCAATGATCTTTTTTTCTTTCTCACTGAAACTCACATTGACCATACTCCATTTTCAAAGACACAAAAATATCTGAGGAGAGAAAAGGCAAAGAATAAGTGACTGATAATTTAAACAGTGCTTTCCACATTCAGAGGATCACATAACATGACCAAGTAGGATTTATCCTGAGATTCAACATACAAACAGACAACAGGTATATAAAACAGTACTCAGCATTACTAATCATCAGGGAAATGTGAATCAAAATCATGATGAGATATCACCTCGCATCAGTTAGAATGAATATTATTAAAAAGCAGAAAGAAAGCAAATATTGGGGAGCATATACAGAAAGTGGAATATTAGTACACTGTTGGTAAAAATGTAAATTGGTGCAGCCACTATGGAAAAGAGTGTGAGGTTTCCTCAGAAAACTAAAAATAGAACTACCATACAATCTAGGAACTCCACATCTGTGTGTTTTCCAAAGAAAACAAAAGCATAAATTTAAAAAGATACACGCACTCCCATGTTTCCCATGTTCATTGCAGCACTATTTATAGTACTGTGGTCACGACATGGAAGCAACCTAAATGTCCATCGACAGATAAATGGATTAAAATGAATAAATAAAATGTGGTAAGTCCCCTACATACGAACCTTCAAATTGTGAATCTTTCAAAGATGTGAATGTGGAGCTTACTAATGAAGACCTGATGGAATTGGAGGCCCAGAAAAAAGACAAAGAGAGACAAGAGGAATAAGAAGTAACTGAAGAACCAAAGAGATTCATGGTGCAGGAAATGGCAAGGGGATTTTCTTTACCTGAGGAGTCACTGTTAATTTTTGATTCACAGGATCTGAATGTAGGATGGTGTATGAAGCTTGCAGCAGCCGTTCAGAATGCAATCCAGTGCTCCCAGGACATCTATGATGAGAAAAAAGAGCTACTACACAGGCATCACTGGATAATTTTTTGAAGAGAGTAAACAGAATTCAATCCAGCAAGGAACCAGAACCTGTGCCATCAATGTCAGGCATGACTGAAATTGCAGCTTGCCCTCTGTCTCCTATTGCTGACGATCCTTCAGCTCTACCATCTCCCACCTCCTCTCCCTCCTCTGGTCAGTAACTCTTCTTGCCTGTTCACTCGATGCCAGCCCTGTATGTATGCCAGCTGTTGTACTGTACTACTGTACTTTTCAAGGTACTATACTGTAAGATTAAAAATGTTTTCTTTATTTTTTGTATTTGTTTTTTATGTATTATCTGTGTGGAAAGTGTTATAAACCTATTACCATACAGTACTATATAGCCGATCGTGTTAGTTGGGTACCTAGGCTAACTTTGTTGGACTTATGAACAAATTGGACTTATGAACACATTGGAACAGAACTCATTTTTATGTAGGGGACTTACTCTGTGTGTGTGTGTGTATATATATATATATATATATATATATATATATATATACATATTCAGACATAATAAAAAGAAAATCCTGTCATTTGTACAACATGAGCAAAACTGCAGGACATTAAGGTAAGTGAAATAAGCCATACAAAGAAAGACAGACACTGTATGCTCTCACTTGTATGTGGAATCTTATTGTCAAATTAATAAAAGCAGAGAATAGAATCCTGGTTCCCAGGGGCTGGGGAGTAGAGGTGATGTGGATAGATTGGTAAAGGAGTACAAAGTTTCAGTTACACAAGTTGAATAAGTCCTGAAGATCTAATGTACAGCAATGTAACCATAGTTAACAATACTGTATTGTATATTTAAAATTTGCTAAGTGTAGATTTTGCAATTTCACCACTAAAAACAAACAAAAACAAAAAATCACAAAATGGTAACTATGTGAGGTGATGGATATGTTAATTAGCTTGATTGTGGTGATTATGTCACAGTGTGTACATATATCAAAACATCAAGATGTATACCCTAGATATAAAAAAAAAATTGTCAATTATACCTCAATAAAGCTGGGAAACTAAATTAAAAATAAATAATGAAGGAATACATTTCCAATTGTTCAAGGAGAGGATATGGGAGAAAGGAATTTATCAGCATACAGTTCAGGCAAGAAAACACAAAAAATAAATGAGTTGGAGCCATGCTGGGCCCAATAACCAATAAGAGTCAGAAGGTATTTCCTTCAGCTGCTACTCTGTATCAGTAGAAAATGTTTTCCAGTGTTTCTCAAACTTATAGTAAGATATTTCAAATACATTTTTTACTTTTGAAAAGTTTGAAGGAATATATTAAAATTTAGTTTTCAACATTAAATTAAAAAAAAAATGAAGTCTTCCAAAGAGAGAATTTATAGTCATTACCCTGTGATGTGGACAAGAAACCTGTCATTTATTTTTTTTAAATTAATGTCAACTAAAATACTTTTGGTTAATTAGATATAAATATGGATAAACTACAAAATATTTTAACATGTAATGTCAATCTACAAAGATAAGACCTATATATTTTATACACTTGTTTACTAATGGTTTATTGAATGCTGTTTAACCAAACAGAAGCACAGCAAATTTTATTGATACCCTTTTCATACAAATAATTGCATAGAAAAAGTGACATACTAGTCACTTTTTTCTCAGTATGTTGTTTTAAAGTATTTCATCATAAAGTATGATCTTTGAAACTTTAATGATTATAATTTTGAGCTATAGAATGTGTCTCCAGAAAGAATTTGACTTTAGTTCAGGAATTATCAAACTTTAACTTACAAATAACTATTATTCTAATCTCTGTCTATTCCCCATAAGCTCCTGTTAATATGTTGTCTTCCTACTGTTATCTTTTGGCATGTGTTAAATAAACAGTTGCAAACATTTCATATTTGGGGGAAAATCCAACAAAACACAAACTACATATAATTCTTTTCTTTATCAGAAAAGTTTTTAAAGCTCAGTTCTGTACTGTGAAGCTGGTTTGCAGCAAAATACCAATAGTGGTTGCAGTTTTACAAAAATTAGAACAAATTTAAACAAGAGGCATTTGTCTAGAGGCAAGCAGCCTGTGTGTAGAAATCAGTCTAAATCTCCAGATCAAAACTGTATTTTTGAAAAGGCATTATGCAGCAGGACTCCTAATGACAGGACTGTTGTCCCTTTAGATGTCATAAGTACAAAAATACTCCTGCTGTGTAGACTATGACAATCCAGGCACTTGAGATGAATTGTATGATTACTAGCTTTCCTCAAATCTCTCAATGCTTTACCTAAAATAAAAATAGTTTTCTAAAAGAAAATATCTGAATCATGTTATTTTTCTTGAAGTAATTCAGAATGCCTTTAACGAGAAACTAAGAAGTGAATGTGGTAAGAATCTGTGAAGAGCCCTTTTACACTTATTATTTCCTTTTCCATGGTTGGTGGAGTAAAAATGTCAACTAAGCCACCCTCCAATTACTGAGGGATTAAAATATCAAAGTCTGGTGTATGTTAAATTATTTTTGTTAGACCAAGACCAAGAGTAATATGCAAGAGTAGACCTTTTCTTGAAAGCCATTTTGTTGTGATTTTAAAATTATTTACTTCACAAACATAATTTTGTACATTCATTGGTGTTTTTGTTATCTCTAGGTTTTACCAATTTTCACCAAAGATTTCTGAAATTATTATATTTCAATTATCATTCATTGTACTTTGTTACATCTTACAGAATGTATAATCGTTGTCAATGTTATCGCTATTATACTTTGAGGCACTGATTCACACATGAAGCTAACTGTATTCAGCTGAGTTTGGCATATTTTATTAAAACAGATACACTTCTTTGAATAATTTTGGAATAAATTGACAGGTGAACATAAAATTGCATGTGATTTGTTTAAAAATAATGCTTTAGTTTGCTTAATAATCAGTGAAAAGTTTTGATGAAGAACTCACATCAGAGATGCTTTATAAATGAAAATCTATCATTACTAAACTATACACAAAACCTTTATAGTTAAAGCTATTGCATACAGCCAACATCAGAATTATCTCTAATTTCTGCTTCACCTCTCTATGGAATTAACTGCCAAGTGTTCTGATTCTGTATTTAAAAAAGAAGTTCTCAAAAGATACATCTTAATGAAACTTTCCGGGTTTACCACTAACATTTTAATTATACATTTTATTGGGCAACTTGTACATATACAGTTAAAATCATGTTTAACCAAGCAGCTTGTATAAGTTTGAGTGTGTCATAAGCACAAAACTTTTGAGAACCCCTGTCTTTGGCTTCTGTTTTAATTATTGATTCCTGAACTATTGGGAAAATATATGCTAAATTTTCTGTTAATCCCTTTAAATCCCATGAGTCTACCAAAAATCTGTACGGACCTGAGAAATTTCACTCTCCTCCCCAGCTTGCAGGCATCCGATGGCAATCAGTTGTCTACAGACACCTATGTCTATCTCTAAAGTACCACTCCTTCTCTAGTCTACGCTGTCAGTAACCTTAGTGTGGCCCAAATGATGATTTTAAAAGAGTGCAGAAGTGAGTTCATTTTCCTATATGACTGCTTGACTACACTAGATATTTATGCAATCCAAAACATGGAAGAAAAGCATGAGGATAGCTGAATGTTCTTTTAATATCATTTTTTTTAACATTATCACTTAGGAGAACTTAATTATTCAGGATAACCCATTTGAATTTGATCTTGATTCTTCACAGTTCTTTAGAACCCTAAAATAAGAAGTTACATGTTAATCTGTAAGTTTCTATCTGATAGAAAAGATAACCACAAAGTTGCGGTTCTGTAGAACAGTAACATTTTTTGCTATCTATTAGCAATGTCATTTCAGCACTTTGACTGACTACCTACATGAATTTCTACTCCTCAAATTCTTCTATCAGCTTTATTATCTCACTGTTTTCCTCATTAATTAGTGTTGACGGCATTATTGACCCATGTGAACTTTATATTTAGTGAAAGTCATGTTTTAACTCTTCGAAAATTATTTCAATAGAATAAAGGTTTGATACTGCCAAAGCATCAATAATAACATCTACTTAGATACAGTACCAAAGGTGGAAGTTCTGGGCTTACTCTATATGAGGAAATTCTCTTCAAAAAAAACCGTATTAATCTAATATTGTTCGTAAAAATCTCTTTATCTAGGTGCAAGAAAAATCTGTCTAATCCCAATATCCAAATATTTAATTTAAATTACCATTAAACCTTCATTAACTATATAAAAATGAAGTATGTTTATTGACCTACTAACAAAACAATATTTGTTATTATTCTAAGTTCTGACCTGGAAAAATTTCATCATCAGATGATGAATATGTTTCTTTTTTTGAAAAGAGTCCAAAATCGATTTTATAATATGACTTTTCATGTTTTCTTGATAATTTAATTGTCAGTAATCTTTATTCTTCTATATCATAAGTCCATTGATTTCTATCAGTGTAAATACTTCCACAGAAAGAAAGTGAGAGACAAAATTAAGATAAAGCAACAAATGTTTTATTGACCATGCTTTCTCAATGCTTTCAATGTTATTTAAAATATAATTGAAGAAATTTCAAATAAAGTACTCAGTAAAGCAAACAGGACTGATTTCTCCATTGCAGTGTCTCAAATACTCTGCCTCTGACTATCAGGGGAAAAGAAAGAAAAGAAAACTGTTGCTGTCTAAAACTACTTTTATAATGGCTCCAATTGTCAAGTCTTGCCTGACTCATTTGCTATGCATTCCTGTTTTAAATTTCTGTGGCATGTAGCAGCTGTTGTTGTTAAACCTACATATTTTTTTTTATAGCTCTATTTTAGACTTTGTGATTCTTCATGTACAGTCCCAGTAAAAGTATGGTTTGTGAAACATTATTTACCAGAAGCATCAGATGTTTTATCACAGGAAAAGTCTCAGAGAGAATTTGGAGTGACAGGTTTAGAGTTTTTTTTCATAATTGTAGTCTGGGTTTTAAGGCCAAGAAAAAATCATTCCTTTGATTGCATGAGAGGAAAGTCATTAAAACACACACAAACTCTTAACTTGTTTTCTAAAATACTTTCAAAATTTCTCAAAATCTATGTTTCTCCATATGTGAAAAGATTATAAGTGATATATTTAGAGTCACACAGAAGCAAATATGATTGTATATCTGTAAGTACACTTTCATTTTTCACCCAATACCTTTTCCAAATATCATTTTGTATTGACAAATTAATTGCAATTTGGTGGAATAAACTTGTGATTTCTTCCATATTAAGGAGCAATGATATGCCAGGGACACTCGTTGTAATCAATTTTTTTTTTTTTTTGCTGTATGCGAGCCTCTCACTGCTGTGGCCTCTCCCGTTGCGGAGCACAGGCTCCGGACGCGCAAGCTCAGCGGCCATGGCTCACGGGCCCAGCCGCTCCGCGGCATGTGGGATCTTCCCGGACCGGGGCACGAACCCGTGTCCCCTGCATCGGCAGGCGGACTCTCAACCACTGCGCCACCAGGGAAGCCCTGTAATCAATTATTGATATAAGGAAAGCTTGTGTTTAAAATAAAATTTAAAACAATAAATCATAGTAAAGAGTGACTTGGGATCCAAGGTTTTTAAATAAATATTTAGAATTTTGTATTTCCCAGCTATTCCTGTTCTACCCACCTCTTCTTTATCCACCACAGTCAGGCTCTTGAGACGATTCGAGTATAAAGGAAGTTAGAGCCAAAAGTAATGTCTTTATTCTATGAGATTCTTCCATAAATCTTTTTCTTTGTTCTTTGCTAAACTCAAGGAAGAAATCTAATGAAATAAAAAATATGTGCTCTCCTTTCTACCTCTCTTCCAAACTGAGAATTTGGATTCAGATATAGTGAACATATGTTTTATATCCTCAACTCTGGACCTCATTCTGATCTCTGAAACACTTCAATGATTTGCCATTTTTTTAAAAATGTAAAAGAATAACAAATCAAATGAGAGACAAAGAGAAAAAGAGAGATTAAAAACCAACCAGACCTTTCAACCCTTAGAAGCTTACCCCTAAAAATTTTAATGTTATACTTAAGACAAATCTAGATTTAAAAACAATACTTAAAAACTCAGAGGATGTAAAGTTTAGGCTATACTAATTCTTTGTATCCCAGACTAATAATACCCAAAATGCCTGGCCTTATGTATGGTATGACATTTTTAAATTTTCCACTTTGTTAAGTTTTCCTGTATGTAATGCCTCAGATCCTTTCCTTCTTAGTCCTCACTCCATACCTTCTTGCACTGAAAGATCTTGAAACTGATCAACCTCTCCCATTACCCAGCATTTATACTGAGTGTAGAAATAAGATTGAGAATCCTCTTTAAAATAAATAAGTCAATTTGGAATGAATTCTTACCTACAGATTTGATCACTTTTTTCTTTTATTAGTATGGATTTTCAGGAAACAAGATTGTTTAAAGCAGAATTATTTGACATTCAGTATATTTAGAAATGGATCTAACCCTTAAGGCAGAAAAGTAAAAAACCTTCTTATTAAAAATTTATAAGAATTTTTTTCCTTGTTTCTAGCCTTAAGTTCTATGCCAAAGCACAGTTAAATAATAAATTACATAACAATTACCTTTAACTTTATTAGCAATAATTTTCTATGTAAACAACTGACTTACATCCAGAGCTACCATCTTAACATTATCACCATGAATTTTTCTCTGCACATGGAAAACTTTAATAAATTTACATAAAAATTCCTGTATATATTATTCATTCTAAAAACAGAGGAAGAGTTGTAGGTGATCTGAAATGTGAATGGTCCCCTGTCACAAAAATGTCTCTGAAAAACTGAAAACATATATCGCACACTCTACCTGAGATATCTGCTGATTTACATGAATCACCAAGTACTCTTTTTAATGGTTTAAAGTTTAAATATTTAATGACATGTTTTGGCTCTGTTTTAACATTTCTGAAATTAAGGAATATCTCAAAGCACTTCCAGAAGAGCATGGGAGGAAGAATGTTCCTTGGAGACATTATACCTCTCTTAGCTATCATTCTAATACTGGCACTCCATTTGACTGCTGTACACAGATATCTGACCATTTCTACCAGGATATTCTGCCAGCTAAGCATTGTTTTCCCCTTTCTCCAATACAATCTCTCCTTTCGATGTTTTTTTTTGTTTGTTTGTTTGTTTTAATGTTTACATGCTTGTGTCCTCACCCAAAGTTCAGACGTCTGAGTTGTAACCAGGGTTGGTTGATTATAAGTACCAGAACAGTTGGTTAGATTTTAATCTCTCTTTGGTCTGGACCTTTGACTATCCCAGTCACTTGGCCTGGCTTTGCAATCTCCATTTCACTGCCTGCTCCCTATGAACAGGAGCTGGCCTATTTCAGGGACTCTTACTGCCTCAATCCCTCTTGGATTCCCAATGTGCTGTATCCTCCATGCTCATGGGGCCCAGTTAATTGTTTAATCAACAAATATCTGTGGAAAATCTCTATGGACCAAAAGTGTATTTGTGATAGGCTGTTGCCTATCCTTACAAATGATACATAACACGTAGGGTGATTTCCTAGCCAGATTTCTAGGAACTAGCATCTGCCTGACAAGCTTTCCTTCTGTGACTGGAATACTGACCACTTCCTCGGCACTTACAGACCCACCTTTCTTGCCCCCATGTAGATGGAGGCCACTGATGTTTTCACATCCAAAGCTTAAAGATTTTGTTTGAGATTCAAATCAGATTCTAACCCTAGGGCACAAATCAATGGAAGATAGTGGCCTAAAAGTGTGCTTACAAGCAGCAGCCTCATTGTGTACTCTCTTTATTTTTATGCTGCAAGTTTATCATCTTGGGTTGAAAGCATAACAAAGATATCATCCTTAGACATAACTCAAGGACAAATACAATGGAATAATTAGGGAACTTGTAGAGCTAATCATTAGGTATTATCTAGACAAAGACCCCAGGGAGTTTTTCCAACTTCCTTTCCTCTTACTGAATTCAGAAACAATGTGCAAATGCAGTGGAGATGGTGCTAATTAAGCTTCTAGCTAATACCAACCAGACCTCCAGAGAAATATAACAGGCTGGAGGAAGGAATGAAAATGTGGAGTAAGGAACAAAACTGACACAGTAAAAGATGGCTTAAATCAACACAATCAGATAAACGTGAACAGTCTTACTTCGTAAGCAAAAGGTCAATGCACATGTAAGAAGACAGAATGTGACTCCCCACAGCTAGCTAGAGTAGGTTTCTTATATGAAGAAGACAAAAAGTGATGAACTTACAACCTGCAAATGAGATTTTAGCTATTGTCTATCTGTCCTCTAGAGATGAGTGTTGTATTCATTCAGTTACTTATCTATTCTCTTAGACCATATTCTTTGAAAACCTACTAAGCAATAGACACTATGATCAATCTTGGGAAGAAAATGAATAAGAGGTCACAATCCAGTGTTTACCTCAGAAATGAGCACAGGTTTACAATACAACAGAGATAAAGATAAGCTATTGGGAAATCAGAGGGGAAAAGAACCAACTCTTTCTTGGCATGTCAAGGATGGTTTCACAGCTAAGGAGATAAATAAGCTGTGTCTTTAAGGATGTATATGTGTATTCTATATGGAGAAAAAAATGATAGAGTTAGAAGTTCTGTGTAACTTGTATATAATACACGTGATAGAATTTGACAGGGATTAGACAAAACCTTGGGATTCAAAGATATGCCTTTTAGACTATTTAAAAGAGAAAATTTTAAAATGTATAATAAAAATATACAACTCACACCTGAAATTAACATAATGTTGTATGTCAACTATACTTCAATTAAAAAAAGAAAAAGAATGCAGCTGAGAAGAATAATCAGTGCTATAAATAAGCATTTCACAGAAAATCAAAAACAAATAAACATGTTGGAAGGTACTAAATTTTAAACATAATTAAAGAAATGTAAATTCTGAGTGGTCATTCAAATATATCTAAAAATCAAAATTTCTAAGGTTTTCACTTAAATTTTAACTTGTTCAGAGAGAATCTTCTCAATCCATTTGAAAGTAACAAGCCACAACCTCCTAACCTTTTAAACTTTTTTAATTTTTTTCTTTGGAGCTTTATGCAGAACTTACTACTATTATCCATTCTATTTCATTGTTATTTGTTTAGTCTTTCTCCTCTCTGAAGCTCAATGAGGACTTTAATATTTTGTTTACCACTGCATCACATCTGCAGAAATGGTGGCTATCAACTTATAAGCACACCAAAAAAACGTTTGTTAGTGAATAAAACCATACAGAAATTGAGATAACACTTTTTACTCATAAACTTGATAAAAATTAAAAATAATGATAATGATGTCAACTGTTAAAGTAAAATATGTACTCACACAAATAATGAGAGTGTAAGTTGAAATATCTGCTTTGGATTTGAAATTTATAACCCTCTTATAGAAATGTATAGCCCTCTTAAGAATATTTCTTCAGATATATTTGTACAAATGAGAAAAAAGATGTCAAAATCCTACAAATTTAAGTATCATGGTAGTATCAGAATACCAATAAAGTATCCATTAGTATGAGAAAAGAAACACAAATTAGAGTATATTTTTAAAATATTGGGAAGCCATTAAAAATAATAACATAGCTATAAATAAAATTGTTCATAGTAATTTTAACAAAAATGCAAGTTGGAAAATAGCATGTGTTGTATATTACATGAAATGTAATATGTAAATTGAATGTAAAATGTAAATTGAAAAATGAAGCTTATTTTATATAACTGTCACAACATAAAATGGGGATGCTTCATAACCAAAGAAAAAACAGATTCCTTTTGGGTAATGATGCGCCTACATATATTATATTTGGGCCTGAACACAAAAAATATGGTATAAAAACCCAACATGGGAGCAACTTTGGCAGTTCCAGCTACTTCACACTTCATCTGTGCCTTAGGATTACTAGGATTCTTGGAATTATTTGCAAAACATTATATTGGATAAAATGTCAGATTCTAGTGAGTTTTACTTGACAATCTAATTCTTCTTGTAATCGCATATGCATATGCATATCCATATATACATACCTATGCAATTGTGTATGTATTGTGTGTGAGTGTTTGCAAGAGAGAGAAAGAGAGACAGAGTGTTTAGAATATCTTAGAGAGATTCATGGAAAACTCTTAAAAATGATTACCTCTAGGGGATTTGACACCTAATGCAAACTGTGAGAAGGACTTTTTGTCTTTAGTGTGTTAAATGATTAAACAGGTTTGAACTGAACTTGCAACAATAATAATAATAATAGCAGAACTAAAGACAGTTAAAAATATATTCTGAAGCAAGTGTATACTTAGGAAAGAATTTTTTTTTCAGAGGGTAGAGTTAAATTTGCATTTTAGAAAAAAAAATATTTTGGAATTGAAGAGTATGAAGTAGAGAGGTGAGACAGTGATAATATCACCACAATGTAAAAAAAAAAAAACTAGTCCAATAAACCAGGGAAAAGAAAGAAATCAAGCACTTGTAGAAGACACAGAAGACATGGGCTTGCTGAGTTAGAAATGAAAGATATTAACTGACTGCATACAGTGAATGAGAACAAAGAAAATACTAAAAATGGCTTTTACATTTCTAGATTGAGAGACAAGGAGAATTATTTAGTAACTCAGCAAACTGCAGGCTAGTCCTATCAGTTGCCTGGAGAAGAGGCAAACCTCCCAGAAGTAAAATTAGAACAGGAATGCGTCAGTGCCAAGATCGAGCCACTGGGTAAAGGAGACAGAGTTAAACTGATTGTGATTGTGTTCAGAGGTTATCTGAACTAATTAAAATGAAGGAAATCCTAGGTTAAATTAGAGCAAGAGATATTAAAAGGACAACATTAGGTTAAGCAAAGCTTACCCTTGAATTGCCTTCTTTCAGAACAAAAATCTTGAATTTATTTTATTACTAATGATATTAATACAAGAGTGATAATATTAGTATGGTTGTTTTACAGTCAGTAATTTCACACACTTTCTATCATTTGCTGTACACAACATTTACTTTGTAATTAGCATAGACATTGTAGATGGAAAACTGAGGCTCCAAAAGAACATCATGTAACATATGTAGCAAAATTACTGAGTGGTTAAACTGGAATATGAACTTAATTAAATCATCATCCCACACTCTTAAGCATTATGCTCATGATTGCATTGGGATTCAGGGTTATTTTGGATGCCCTCAAATGACATTAGAATATTTCTATCATCTCCATGTAAGGATAAGCCATTCCTGAGTATTTAGGCACTGGCTTGAGAATGAAAGCCCTTAAGGGGTCTCATTCAGTCCAAACTCAGAATACTGGAGTGTAAAGAGAATTATTTTATTGTTGTCTCCAAATTCATTCTTAATTCTTTTCATTTAAGGTTTAGATGCCTCTAAGAAACCTCAAGTCAACAAAGGTCACCTGTGATAAGGACAACGTGACAAATCAAAAAATCATTCAACAGGGAGATGAAATGGGCCATGATACTAATAGGGTTTGTTTGAAACATGCAATTTGCAGTGACAGCGAAACTTCTAGCTTGTCCTTGCTAATGAGAGAAATAGGAAACTGCATTATAAATTTTTTCCCAATATATCTCTTTCTGATCTAATTCTGATACTTTATTTTGCTTTTATCTAATTTTTCCAATGTCAGTTCACATTTTATACCCTAAACTTTATTTGGTTCTGTCCCATTTTTATTTGCTTAGCATTGCCTTTACTTCGTATTTATGGATAGCAAATAATTTGGGGTATGAATGAGGTGAAAGTGAAGTTTCCAGAAGTGTTTCATATATAAAAGCTTACTGTTTGAGGAAGATGTGTATATTGAGTTTGAGACATCTCTGAATCTAATTAAGTAACTAGATCTCTGAATCCAGTAAAGTTACCTGGCGCCCTACTAACACCTAAAAGGAATTAATTTTCCATTTACAGTGTAGCATGGAAAAGTGGTTTTCTACTCAGAGAGTGTTTTCTTCTATGTAATATCATTTTAACTAGATTATGGACATCCAGTTTGGGGGTCTTCCTTTTGGAGTTTAAGAGTTCGAGTTTACGGCTTCCCTGGTGGCACAGTGGTTGAGAGTCCGCCTGCCGATGCAGGGGACATGGGTTCGTGCCCCGGTCCGCGAAGATCCCACATGCTGCGGAGCGGCTGGGCCTAGAGGCCTGCGTACCGCAAAAAAAAAAAGAGTTCGAGTTTAAAAAAGATGATGATAAATCTATAAAACCTCGTGTGACAGTGCTTGAAACAGTGGCAGATACTTTTAAAGATGGATTTGGTGGTTACATTGAGATTGTAAAAGGGAGCAAAATTATCTGGTTTCCAGAAATTTAAATTTGCATTTGTTTCAGTAACCATCTGAGTTAACTAATCCAGCAATATACTCTAGCTCAGAGGTACCCTAAGTTCTCACCATAACATGACTACAACATCTGATTACTCATCATGTAGTGAATGATTTTTTTAATAATATGCTAAAGAAGGTTATTTTGATAGCTAACTATGAACTTCATTAGAAAAAAATTTATGAAGTGTTTTACTCATTCAGTTTAAAATTATAAGTTGACATCCAGTTGAGTGAAAATGCAGAAGAGGCACATGGCAATATCTTAGAATGAAAGCTTATGTTTTATTTAGAAAAGCCCTAATGAACTCAAATGTGATGGTGTCATAACTGATAGAAAATTTCCCCCTTAGAGTGATTTATGATAATTATGGCAATTCAAATTGTTTTTAAATGAGACCTGGGGGTTTCATATTCAATGTCTTTTCTAATTTTAGAGAATTTTGAAGTAGAAAATTAGTACAGTAAATGAAGAATCCAAATCTTATTTTGTGTTTTTAGGTTCTCAAGTATATATAAATTTGGAAGCACCGAGTATGAAATTGGAATCTTTTTTGGATTTCAAAAAGGTTGTATCAAAAATAACATAATAATTACCTCAGTCAAGATGAGATATGAGTCTACTGACCTTACTCATGGAAAATTTCTGTCTTCTGTGTATAATTCTGAAGAATGGGAATCTCAATTAAGGGAAGAAAGAGGTTGGCATATTGCTTGACACAAATAACACACAGTGCATAACACACACACTGTGTATTAAAGATAACACTGTGTGTTATTTACTCAAAAACATATACAATAAACAAACACATGTCCTGTTGGTACTATTGCCCCAACTATATGTATCATTAAAAGGCCTGTGAAATAGAGATATTTTTAAGTTAAGGTTGACATAAAAAGAATTTTTATTAACATGATTTATTAAAAATAGATAATTTTACAATGTTTAGATATAGTTGTTGAAAAAAAATTACAGAATCCTATATCTGAGGTTTAAAATTCAAGTATCTTAAAAATAATAATTTTATAGATGTTGCTGGGGATTAAAGTATCAGTGATATTAACTGAAATAAGCATTGAATACAATAAAGTATCCATTAGCTTTTACTTATGAAAATATGTACCATTATTCTTCTTTTGCTCCCTATAAAAGGTGAAAGAGATAAAAACAAACACAAAGCTGAAGAAACAAAACTGATGACTTTAACGTCTTAGGTTTTCAAGATTCCATCCACTCTCAGTCATCTTCCCAATAAACAAGTTGCAGGCCCTAAAATAATACAATAGCTAAATAACTTGCATCTTTGCCTCTGGCCTCCTTCTACTTAATCCATCCTCAATATTCTATGGTTAAAATAATTTAATAAATTCTTAGTGTAGGTAGGATGAAAACAAATCTCTTTTTTGGATTAAAATATTTTTTCATGAGCCGACCAACCTCTGCTCACTTTACTGTTTTCATCTCTGGGCATTAATGTATCTCATCCAATGGTCCACACACGTCCTGATACTTGAACTTTGTTACCCATGTCTTAGACTGTCTTTTTTATTTTGAGGTCCTACTTATCCTTCAAGGTCTTCCTTTTTAAACCAATTTAGTATCCCTGGCCCAATTATAAGTTCCTCTTCTGATAACGTGTCACATTCTTTTTTCTAGCATAGAATATCAGTTTTAAAATAGTCAGTGCTCTCTCTCCCCTTGTTGCCTGAGCAGTCATCAAGAGCAAAGACTGGTTTCTTTCATCATCGTGTTTCTATTAGCTGTAACAATGACTGGCTTTTATATGTGTTTCACAAATGTTACATGAATTAATTAATCTTAAATAATCACATACTTAAAAGATCTCACACAAATCATTTCCCCAGGAACTTATATGCAACTTGAAAAAGTACTTTATTTAATTATTCAAATTGCAATTAAAAATGACTACTTTTTGTTTCAAGATGTCATGCTAAGCCTTCTCAGAAGGCCCCAGGAAAAATAACAAAAAGAAAAACATTTTTACTCTTCTGTTACATAGATTTTTATCTTTATTACTACTTACTACTTGGAGGCATATATAAAGACTTATTTCGTTCATTTTAAGAAAAGGAATACATGAGCATTCCAAGACATTTTAAATAAGTACAAAATAATATGGAATAAAATAATATTTTTTTGTTTCTTCAAACTTTAGTCACATTACCTGAGGGTGGTGAAGTGATGAAAATTTATTTCCATTTTTCTTCCATTTGTAGTTTTCTTATAATACCAAATACTGCACTTTTATACCTATTTCTTGATGTATCAACTTAAAACTGATATACATTCTTTCTGAGATGTAAAATGAGAGATTAACTATCAATAAATATTAGCACATTTATGGTTTATTCTTGGTATTTTTGCTTTCTATATTGTTTTAAATATGTAAAATAGTTATAAATATCATTAATAATATATAACTACAAAAATTGTAGTCACCCAAAATAATTGGTGAAACTGTTTCTGTAGAGATGACATGTGATCCTGAATTATTAAACTTGTACCCTCTAAAGGAAAGTGTCCAAAGCATCCAGGTCTAACATATACTCTATTTTCAAACATAATCCATTGCTCAAAATATTCATCGTATTTTAACTTGCTTCATAATTAGATATTTCTTTACTTGCACTTTCTTATTGCAATTGTGTTTTTTTCCTGGAGTGAGAGAAAGAGTGTGTGTGTGTGTGTGTGTGTGTGTATGTGTGTGAATCCCTTGCAGACAGATAAAACTCTTTCTTAACAAACCACTTCCACCCCACCCCATCTTACTCAGAGTGGAGGAATAATCTGGACAGGTCATATACAAGGACATTACATAAGGTCATTGACTAGGGTACACAATGTGCTTAATACTGCACAAATCAAGGTACATTTGGGCATAGTCCCATTTTCTATGCACTTCTCTCAATTGCTCAGGGAGTCATTCTCACAACTGCAGTCTTAGGAATTTTCCTTTAGGCACTTAAAATAAACAATGTCTTGCACTTTATTCAGTTCACTATTTTGGGGGGTTGTCTGATTTGGCTTTTCCTAAAAGTGTGTTGGTAAAATCTGAGATTTGGGTTTAGTCCCATGGAGAAGGTGACCAGGTAAAGATGCATAGACTATGCAGAAGGAATTTACCCTACAATGCAAAATTACTCCTCTGCATTCTATATTAATGTTAGAGGAAAATAATAACCCTTCCCTTGGAGTTCTCTTGAGAATCTTAAGAATAAAAGATGTAGGAAATGACCAAATTTAAGATAAATAACCCTCTCACTTATCCAGCAAATAACATTTTTTTTCAGAATTCTATTTTGTCAAGTTATAAAATACCTTCTAAGTAAGTAATACGTTTAGCCACCACTCCAATCACCATAGTAATATATGGGTATACTGGAAAAACTAGTTTTATTTTTCAAACATTATTTGTTTTCATTATTTGCTGATATAAAATCTTATTGGCAATTCATTCTAGATATAGTATACATATATCAGAGAAAATAGGATAAAAGAATAGATATACATCTCTATCTATGTTCTATTAATAAACAATGCTCTAATAAGCCCAAGCTAAAAGGAATGACAAATTCAAAGAAATGTGGATCTCAGAGAAAAACACCAGTAAAGTGAACAAGAGAAAGTAGAGGAAGGAAGAATAGTTACAAAATCCTCTTATTATATTTCCACCAGCAGAGTTCACCTTAACTTTAATTGAAAATTTGATTCAAGAAATCAAGTATTAAATAATATAGGATATATAAAATGCTTTGAAAGTTAATAAAGTATTATCCAATATTACAAACTCCTTGTTCCTCTGTTATAGATAGTACTGAAGTTTTGCAACATGAGCATCAACCCTTTTAATCAGAAGTGAACAAAATGTGTGTATATGCATGTGCATGTGTGCTAGTGTGTTTCATATATACACATATGTTTGTGTATATATATATATATATATATATATATGATATATTTGTTTGTCATTTAGGCATTTGCCTTGAATAGAGAAAATAGATAAAAATTAAAGTTAAAAGGGGTTCAAGTACCAGTCAAGATGGAGTAACTCCACTTCATGGTTTCTTTCTAAATGATTGTTATTAAAATTTGCAGACAAATTACAAAGCAAACCACCATATGACTCTAAAAGTAAATAGTAACAGGTGATTTGCGAGTGAGTTAAGTCAAAGCTTGAAAACTACCAATACGGTGGTAGTGAATTCTTTTTCCTTTCTCTTTTTCTTCTAGCCTTGCCTCATGAATGGGTGGAATTGGGGATATGTGTATCAAGCATGGGCATTAAAATCTCCAAGAATAATCTATCTTTTGGGTAGAGGGATTGGGAAATGAACATCTGTGAGCCTAACAGTATGGGGAGTTTCATTATTTTTGTGTGTGTTTTGTTTTTTTAGTGTTTTTTCATGTTCCTTCCTTAATTGCACCAAAAACAAAAACATTGCTGTCATAGTGGAAAAGACACCTAAAACTCTAAGAGAAAACCTATCTATGTGGACTGAAAAAAAAAAAAAAAAAGAGAGGAAGAAAGAAAGAAAAAAAGAAAGAGAAGAAATCAATCCCTTAAATCTGTATGTGAAACAACACAATTCCTTTAAGTTTTATATGAACATTATATACACAAAAGAGCTTATTAAAGTCTCTGATAATTGAATTACAGTATAAACCACCAAATCCAAGAGCGAACCCAGAAGTGGCACAAAAGAGAGACAAATGCAAAGATCATAGCAAAGGATTTGGAAACTGAACTGATACTTTAATCCATCACCCATAATAGATGATACAGAAATGACTGCTTGAAGTTTACCAGATTGATTGCTTGTTAAAATAAACAAACAAAACAATTCAACATTCTCCAGACTAATTTTAACAGAATTAAAGTTTCAAAACATAATTTCAAAACTAGACAACAAATTATCTAGTATACAACCCAAATTTACTTGGCATACCGATAACCAGGAATTCTGATGAACTGGAAAGAGAAAAGACAGAGGGAGTGGCCAAGACGGCAGAGTAGGCAGACCCTGAGCTCACCTCCTCCCAGAGGCACAACAAAATTAAAACTATTTACAGGGCAACTCTTTATGAGAGCAACTTGGAGAGTAGCAAAACTACCTTCTGAAACACGGATATAAAGAAGGAACCACAATGAGATGAGTAAGAGGTAAGAGATACAGTATAGTCAAGGCCCACACCCCCAGTTAGCAACCCACAAATGAGAGGATAATTACAATAGCAGAAGTTCTCCCCAAAGAGTGAGGGATCAAGGCCCCACATCAAGATCCCCAGCCCACAGGTCCTGCACCAAGAAGTTGAGCCCCCATAATGTTTAGCTTGGAAATTCAGTTGGGTTTAATTTTGGGAGAGCCAGAGGGCTGGGGAGCACAGTGACTTCACTCTTAAAGGGCACACACAAAACCTCAGATGCTCCAAAACCCAGGGAAGAAGTAGTAATTTGAGTGGACCCTGGATCAGACCCACCTGCTGATCTTGGAGAGCCTCAAGGAGAGGCCAGAGACAATTGAGACTCACTCTGAGGAACATAGATCCTGGCAGCAGCCATTTGATAAAGCTCATCCCATGTAAGTACACTGGTGCTGGTGATAGCCATTTTAGAATTCTCCTTCTAGTTTATTAGTGCTAGGACCTGGCCCAGTCAGCTCTAGTTCTGGAATTCCCCAGGCCAGGCAATTAGCTGGGTGGGGACATGGCCCCACATACCAGCAGACCGGCTATCCTGGGAACCCCTAAATTCCCAACTATTGGGGAAAACAGGCCTGTCATCAGAAGGCAGTCACTAGCCCTGGGACCCACAGACTCCCTGAAGCTAGACGTCAGACACAATTCAGACCACCAGCAGGTCAGCACTAGCCCCAGCACTGGCCTCACACACCAGGGCGTGTGATCTACTGGGCCCTGGCTCCATCTACCTGCAGGCCAATGCTGACTTCAGGAACCCCAGGGCTCTGCAGCAAAATATCATGGACCTGGCTCTGTACCAACACTAGCCCTGGGTCCCCATAGGCCTCAGCAAGCAGACATCAGCTCCAAGATCCCCGGCCTCTCTCCACAGCCAGAGAACCCAGGACCCAGTACACCCCATCAGTGAGCAGACATTAGCCCCAGGAACCAGCCTCACCCACTGGTGGGTGGGCACTTGCTCTGGAATTTCCTGGATTCTGACCATGCCCACCAGTGGGCTGCCAAGAGATTCAAACCCACAGCCCTAGAACCAACCACTAGCAGGCCAGCACCAACCTAGTAGGTGCCCTGGGTCCCAGCCTGACAACAGCAGTCCAAATCCAGGTGGGGCCCTCAGCCAGTCATGTCAGAATTTTGCCCCACCCACTAGAAGGCCATCACCAGCCATAGGTCATGCCAGACATTGTAGCCAGCCTTGTCAAGAATTGGTCCTACCCACCAGAAGGCTGATTCCAGGTCTGGGATCCCCCAGGACATGAACCCACACAACATCAGGTTTACACTAGCTCTGGGAACTTCAGCTTTCATAGCCGGTTGCTTTGTGACCTGACACTGCTCACCTGTTGGCCAGCATCAGGACTGGGACTCCCCTGGAGGTGCAGCCAGCCACAGAAGGACCTTGCCCCACCCACCAGTGGCCTGCAAGGCAGGGCCTGGCAATCAACCAGACCAGGAGCCAGCCATACCTACCAGGATGCCCACAGTAGTCAGCCCACCAAAATAAAGACACATGCAGCCCATATAGAGGGCATATAGCCTTGGTAACCAGAGGGGTGTGTGCTGCTGGGCCCCATAGGACACTTCTTACATAAGGCCCCTTCTGCAGGATCAAGAAATTTAACCAACCTTCCAAATACATAGAAATAAAAAATAATAAATTAGGCAAAATGAGGTGACAGAGAAATATGTTCCAAAAGAAGGAATAAGATAAAACCCCAGAAGAATTAAGTGAAGTAGAGATAAGCAATCCACCCAATAAAAAGTTTAAGGTAATGATCATAAAGATGCTTAAAGAACTTGGGAAAATAACGGATAAACAGAGTGAGAAGACAGAATTTTTTTATTGTTGTTTTGTTTTTGTTTGTTTTTTGCGGTACGCAGGCCTCTCACTGTTGTGGCCTCTCCCATTGCGGAGCACAGGCTCCGGACGCGCAGGCTCAGTGGCCATGGCTCACGGGCCTAGCTGCTCCGTGGCATGTGGGATCTTCCTGGACTGGGGCACAAACCTGTGTCCCCTGCATCGGCAGGCGGACTCTCAACCACTGTGCCCAGGAAAGCCTAAGACAGACGTTTTTAACAAAGAGTTAGAAAATATAAAGAAGAACCAAATAGAGCTGAAAATACAGTTACTGAAATTAAAAATATACTACTAGGAATCAGCAGTAAATTAACAGACAGAGAGGACTGGATTAGTGAACTGGAAGACAGTAGTCAAAATCACTAAAGCTGAATGGAAAAAAGAAAAAAATAAGGACAGTTTAAGAGGCCTTTAGGACAATATCAGGCATACTAACATTTGCCTTATAAGGGTGCCAGAAAGAGAAGAGAGAGAGCATATTTGAAAACATAATAACTGAAAACTTCCATAACCTAAGGAGAAGCACAGAATATAAATGGGATCATCCCAAAGAGAAAAATATCAAGACACATTGTAATTAAAATGATAAAAATTTAAGATAAAGAGAGAAGGACTGGGGGTGTGGGATTAGCAGATGTAAACTATTATATATGAGATGGATAAAAAATAACATACTACTGTATAGCACAGGGAACTATATTTAATATCCTCTGATAAACCATAATGGAAAAGAACATAAAAAAGAACGTCAGTATGTGTATAACTGAGTCACTCTGCTGTACAGCAGAGATTGGCACAAAATTGTAAATCAACTATACTTCAATAAAAAATTAAATTAAAAAAAGATAAAGAGAGAATATTAAAAGCAACAAGGGAAAAACAAGTTACATACAAAGGAATTCCCCTAAGGTCATCAGCTGACTTTTCAGCAGAAACTTTGCAGACCAGAAGAGAACAACATGATATATTTAAAGTGATGAAAGAAAGAAAAAAAAATCTACAAGCAAGAATACTCTACCTGACAAGGCTTTCATTCAGATTTGATGGAAAGATCAAAAGTTCTAAGCAAAAGCTGAAAGAGTTCAGCACCATAAAACCAGTTTTAAAAGAAATGAAGAAATGTTAAGGGACTTCTCTTAGAGAAAAAGAAAAGGCTACAACTAGAAATATGAAAGTTAAGAAAGGAAAAATCTCATGGATAAAAACAAATATACTGTAAAGTTAATAAATCTACCAGGTATAAGCTAGTAAGAAGGTTAAAAGACAAAAGTAGTAAAATTATCTACAATAAGTAGTTAAGAGATACACACACACAAAAGCAGGAATAAAGACACAGACATAGAGAATGGACTTCAGGACACAGGGTGGGGAGGGAGAAGCTGGGGCAAAATGAGAGAAGCATCATCATATATACACTACCACATGTAAAATAGCTAGCTAGTGAGAAAGAGCTGCATAGCACTGGGAGATCAGCAAGGTGCTTTGTGATGACCTAGAGGGGTTGGGATAGGGAGGGTGGGAGGGAGGTTGAAGAGGGAGGGGATATGGGGATATATGTATCCATATGGCTGATTCACTTTGCTGTACAACAGAAACAAACAATATTGTGAAGCAATTATACTCCAATAAAGATGTATTAAAAAAAAGTACTTTATCCTAAAAAATAATAAAAAAGATGTAAAATATGATATCAAAAACAGTAAATGTTGGGCAGGGGGTAAAATATAAGGTTGTTAAAATACATTTGAAATTTTAAATAATGAACCTCATGGTAACCACAAACTAAATAAACGTAATAGATGCCCACACAAATGAAGAATCCAAACATAAAAATATAGTCATCAAATCACAAGGGATTTATTCTTCAAAAGAAGAATAAAGGAACAAAAAAGAACCACAAAAACTCCAAACAATTAACAAAATGGCAATACATACATACTCATCAATAATTAATTTAAATATAAATGGAATAAATGCTCAGATGAAAACACATAGAGTGGCTGAATGGACATAAAACAACACCCATATATATGCTGCCTAGAAGAGACTCACTTCAGATCTAAAGACACACACAGAATGAAAAGTGAGGGGATGGAAAAAGGTATTCCATGCAAATGGAAATTAAAAAAAAAAAGCCCAGGTAGCAATACTTACACAAAAGAAAATAGACTTTAAAACAAAGACTCTAACAAGAGACAAAGAAGGACATTATGTAATGATCAAGGGATCAATCCGAAAAGATGTAGCATGTGTAAATACATATGAACCTAATTCAGGAGCACCTAAATATCAATATATAAAACAAATATTAACAGACAAAAAGGGATAAATTGACAGTAACACAATAATAGTAGGGGATTTTAACATCCCACTTACATCAATGGACAGAAAATCAACAAAGAAACACTGACTTAAATGACACATTAGATCAATGAATATGTATATTGGATATATTTAGAACTTTTCACCCCAAAGCAGCAGAATACACATTCTTTTTAAGTGCATACAGAACATTTTCCAGTATGTATCATATGCTAGGCCACAAAAGAAATACCCATCAATTTACGAAAACTGAAATCATATCAAGCATCTTTGCTGACCACAATGTTATGAAACTAGAAATCAATTACATATTGAAAAAAAACTGCAAAAAAACACAAACACTTGGAGGCTAAACAGTATGCTACTAAACAGTCAATGGATCCTGAGATAAGCTAGTATTGCTCTAAATTTCCCTCATAGAACTGCTGTTTCTGTGTTCCATAGGTTTTGGATTGTCATGTCTTTGTTTTAATTTGTCTCCAGGTATTTTTGTTTTTTTTTATTTCCTCTTTGAGTTCTTCAACGATCCAGGAATTTAGCTTATGGAGAGACTATGATTACAAAAGGATAACATGATGGAAATTTTAGAGGTGATAGGACTTCTCTGAATTTTGATTACTGCAGTGGTCATACAACTATACATTTTTCAAAACTCATAGACTTGTACACCAAAAGAGTCTGTTTTAAGTATGTAAAAATAATTATAGAAATAGGAAAAAGAATAAGAGATGTACAATAATGATTTCTAATAAAATAACTATGCTTTAGACCATAAGAGGAATGAAACAATATAGCTGGACTTGAACTGAATGAATTAGAGCCAAGATTCTTGAAATGAAACTGTGGAATGACTGACAACAAATGCTTCCTCCACACCCAACCCTCGCTGAAGTATAGATAGCAATACAGAACATGTAAAGAGAACAATATCATTTATGATCTTGAATCAAAAAAGTATCAAAGAAGAGGTTATCATAACTTCTCAGAGGAAGAGACTGGACAAAGATGGGGAACCATACATATATGAGATAGCAAGCATTAGAAGAAAGAAGCACAAGTATCAGCATACTGATTCTGTATCATGCCCTATCCAGGAACTATATAAATATTTCTTGGTATATTTACAATGGATGAATCTATATTCACACAACATTATCACACAAAGCCCATAGCTTACTTTAGGGTTCATTCTTGGTGTGTACAATCCTTGGGTTCATTCTTGGGTATTGACAAATGGATCCACTATTATAGTTTCATAGAGAATAATTTCACTGCCTTAAAAATTGTCTATGTTCCACCTATTTATTTCTCTTTACTCCTTAATCCCAGCCAACATTTGATCTTTTTTACTGTCAGCATACATTTTGCCAAGCTTATCCAGGATGTCATACACTTGGAATCATACACTTTGTGTTCCCTTCAGATATGTTTCTTTCACATAGTAATATGCATTTAATGTTCCTCCATATCTTTTCATAGATTGATAATTCATTTCTTTTTAGTGTTGAATAATATTCCATTTTCTGGATGTACCACCGTGTATCCATTCACCTTCTGAAGGGCATTTTGGTTGCTTCTAAGTTTTGGAAAGTATAAATAAAGATGCTATAAATATGCATGTGCAGTGTTTTGTATGGACATACGTTTTCAAATTGTTTGGGTTAATACCATGGAGTACTATTACTGGATCTCTTATGGTGGAAGTATGTTTTCTTTTGTAAGAAATCACCAAACTGTCTTCCAAAGTGACTATGCCATTTTTCATTCCAATCAACAATAAATGAGAGTACTGTTGCTCCACATTCTTGCTAGCATTTGAAGTTGTCAGTAATTTAGAATTTGGCTATTCTAATAAGTATAGAGGTATCTCATTGTTGTTTTGATTTGCAATTCCCTAATGACATATGACGTGGAACATCTTTTTATATGCTTATTTTTTATCTGTATATCTTCTTTGGCAAGGTGTCCATTCAGGTCATTTGTCATTTTTAGTTGGGTTTTTAATTTTAGTCAAGATTTTTAATACTATTCTTGAGTTTTAAGAGGACTTTATACATTTTGGATAACAATCCTTAATTAGATATGTCTTTTATGACTATTTTATCCTAGTCAGTGACTTCTCATTCTCTTGACAGTATATTTTACAAACCAGTAGTTTTTAATTTTAACAATACTTAAGTTATCAATTTTTTTCTTTCATGAATCATGCCTTTGGGAGTCTATCTAAAAAGTCATCAGCCTTCCCAAGTTCATTTAGATTTTCTCCTATGTTTTCATCCAGGTTTTTTATAGTTTTCATTTTATATTTATGTCTATGCTCCATTTTGAATTATTTTTTTGTGAAGAATATAAAGCCTGTGTCTAGATTCTTTTGTTTTGTTTTGGTTATGAATATCTAGTGTTCCAGCACTATTTGTTGAAAAGACTATGTTTTTCTCCATTGTATTGCCTTTGCTCCTTTGTTAAAGATGAGTTGACACGGTGTGGTCTATTTCTAGGATCTTATTCTGTTGCATTTATTTATTTGTCTACTCTTTTGATTATACCACACTGTCTTGATAACTGTAGCTTTATAGTAAATCTGAAGTCAGGTAGCATTAGTTCTCCAATTTTATTTTTATTCTTCTATATTGTGTTGGCTACTCTGATCTTTTGCTGCTCATGTAAACTTCAGAATCAGTTTGTCAATACACACAAGATTACCGAGATTTTGATTTTGATTTTGTTCAATCTATAAGTCTAGTTGGGAAAGACATCTTGACAATATTGAGTCATCCTATCCATTAACATACACTATTTCTCCACTTATTCAGTTATTCTTGGCTTTCTTTCATCAGAGTTTAATAGTTTTCCTCATATAGATCTTGCACATATATTGTTAGATTTGTACCTAAGTATCACTACCCCACCCCATGCTAATGTAAGTAGCATTATGTTTTAAATTCTAATTGTTCATTACTGATATATGTTTTTAAATACTAAGAATAGCTAGCATTTATTGAGTATTTTGCTGTGTGCTAGACATTGTTTTGTGCACTTTATTTGTGCTATGTCAATCTATACTCCCCTAAACTCAAGCAGCTAGGCACCATTTCTTACCTGTTTTACAGATGAAGAAACTCTAAAATGGAAGATTCAAATAACTTGCCCAAATTTACTCTGTTAGTAAATGACAGAGACAAGTTTTGAACCAAAAACTCCTGACACCTAACCATTATATTCTACCTTATCTGTAGCCCTTTATGGGCCTCATAGTATACAAGATTATTATCCTATGAGTTATGTTAGAATTGTATTGCTATTGAGGGAATAATATAAAAGTGGAAATAAATCCAGGAATCACACATAGTAGGAGTTATTCTTAAAAATGTTATTTTTGAAGGTTTGGATTCTAATCATCATTCAATTTTAACTTAGATGTCTAATCTGTACTTCAAAGAGGTTAAAGGGTTTATAAGGCAACTTGTGGTGCATAAATTAGAGCAAGGACAGAGAAACTAAGTATAATATTTGTTGTCTTAGACTTCAGATCACTTTAACGTTAGAGTTGATTGCCAGTTATTTATACAGATGTGTGTTTCTGGATATACATATAATTTTATTGATTTCTTTCAAAATATCATGGTAAACAAAATATTTTTCATCTTTTAATACTGAAAATGTGATGTTTCCACTTCCTTAGAAGCTAGAAATAATGAATTGGCATCATATACATAGCCATGAGATCTGTGTGTAATTCACAATCTTGATTGGATTGCTAAAGAAGATTTTAACCTGACTCTTTTCTGCCTTGCAGACTGTAATTCCGTTCACTTAATAAATCTTCTTTGTGTCTTCTGGCTTGGATAAGCTTTTAAAAGACCGGATTATTTGGAGGGATGGGCTAATTATCTGATAACAATGATTTTGATATATTATATTCATGTCTATCACATTCTTCAGTAAATTATCAGAAAAAAAGCACATGCCTTTTACAGAAGCAGAAATGAGCTATATTACAACGCTTAGAGGGAATTAAATAGGTGGAATAATAAAATTATCTTAGTGGTGTTTTAGGAGACCAGCTGATGAGAATTTTTTTATACTCACATGACACAAACACTAACACAAACAGAGACAATATAGGTATGATATAGAACATAGTACATGTAAAAATAGGCTCACCCTCCAAATAACAAATAAGTACATAAAAAGATGTGCAACATCCCTAGCCTTTAGGGACATGCCAATTAAGACCACAATGAGATATCACTATGCACATATCAAAACAGCTAAAATAAAAACAATGACAACACCAAATGCCAGAAAAAATGCAGAGAAATTGGATTTTATCTATTGTGGGTGGGAGTTTCAAATGGAATAACCACCATGGTAAATTATTCATCAAACAAAACAAAAGAAAAAAACAACTAAATGTCCCAAGAATTGCAAATCTGGGCATTTATCCAAGGAAATGAAAAACTATGTACACACAAAACCTGTACATATAGGTACATAGCAGCTTTATTCATAATAGATAGAAAGTGAAAACAACTGAATTGTCCCTGAATAGATTAATAGTTAAACAAACTGGATCACATTCTCAGCAGTAAAATAGAACAAACTATTGGTGAACAAAACTACTTCAATAGATTCCAAAGGCATTATGCTGAGTGAAAGAATCCAATCTCAAAAGCTCACATACTGTATGATTCCTCTTGTATGACATTATATAAGTGGCAAAACTATATATATATATGCAGAACAGACTAGTGGTTGTCAGGGGTTAGGGATGGCAGTGAGACCAGTGGGTGTAACTATAAAGAAATAGTATGAAGATCTTTTCGGTAATGAAATAGTTCCATTTCTTGTTTGTGGTGGTGTTCACACCAATCCACACATGTGATAAGATGATGTAGAACTTCACACACATATTGTATCAATGTACCATCTTGGTTTGATATTGTACTATGATATGTAAGAAGTAAACATTGAAGAATACTGGGTAAAATGTATGTGGGACCTCTCTGTACTTTTTTTTTTAACTTATTTTTATTCTATAATCTTTTTCAAAATAAAAGTTAAAACAAATCTTAGTGGGAAGTATGTGATGTTTATAATAATTAGTAGAAGGTAAAATAAAGTAAAAATGGCCAAATAACTAAATATTTTATTTTCAAGGAATGGTAAACAGAACTAGGGATAGAAGGATAAAGCATGATGGCTGTCCTATAATGTTTGAGAGATTGTTATAAGAATAAACTACTAATCTTTACCTTCAAACAAAATTAACAGGGTAAAGAATGAAAATTAAAATAAGACAGAATCCAAGTTTACGTAAATTGAGTGGAGGGCCCTTGACATTTTATTTAACTGTGAGAGTAAATTCTGTGATGCCAAGTTTCCTGCACATGTGGAAATGATAACTGACCCAAGAACTAGTCAAATATTCAGTGCCAGAGGCAGGTGCCAGCACAGAAATGGAATTTTTTTTTTTTTTTTTTTTTTTTTTTGCGGTACGCGGGCCTCTCACTGTTGTGGCCTCTCCCGTTGCGGAGCACAGGCTCCGGACGCGCAGGCTCAGCGGCCATGGCTCACAGGCCTAGCCGCTCCGTGGCATGTGGGATCCTTCCGGACCGGGGCATGAACCCATGTCCCCTGCATTGGCAGGCAGACTCTCAACCACTGCGCCACCAGGGAAGCCCCAGAAATGGAATTTTTTTTATTAATGGAAAATAGAGTGGGAGTATTCCCGAGTAAGTAGACAAAAATTGAATGGTAATCTATACATAGTTGGCTTTTAAATAACTTTCTCTTTTGCTGTTAATCACATTAGTAAGTGCCACCCTTAGACTGTCATACCTTATTCTACTTAGCGCTACTGGAATTGTCAGATTATGCTTTCAGTAGAGAATCTGAAATTAATTTGCACTGAAATATAAATGAAAAAGAGCTAGCTAAAGAATGCCCATCCCATGCAGAAATTGCTGATTACCTCTTACTGTCATTTCAAATGTTACTCATTACATACATTTGTTTAAGATATTTAATAGGAAAATAAAGCTCCTGAACCCTTTAGAAACCTAAATCATTTGATTTTAGAGATAAGCTAAGATTATTCCAGTACAATATTTTTAGATTTTATTTAATTTTATATCCTGTAAACTCTTTCTTTCCCCCTCATGTTTCCCACCTTATTAAAGATATAGTTTATATAACTTCATTAGAAGGACAGACACAAGCTAGAATCAAATCATCACTTAGCTGTGCATGTCAAATTCTATTAATATTTTTAAAAGACCTATTCCTAGAAAGACAATAATCTTGATAACAAGTGTTGATCCTCAAAAGAGAAGCAGGGAATCTATTGATCAAACAAAGCTAAGCTGTTAAGCCTAACTGCAGAAAAGGAGAACAATCCCTTAGGAGAGAATTAGTTCTATCTTTCCTAGAAGGAGAAAATCAGGAGAGAATATTATTAGGGTTCAAGTTGAGATTGGGCAGAGCTTATAAAATAATAGTTTTGGATTGTGAGTCTCGGGAGGCTAATGTCTTAAAGCTAGATGGATAATCAGACTGTTTATCTTGACAAGTCAGTGGCTTAGATACTTCATAGTCTTATCTGCCAGGAGCAATTATTAAATTTATTTTACTTTAGCAAACATTTATTTATTTATTTTTTGGTAATCCTCAGTGTTGTTTAACATAGGGACAGGAGATGATGCCTAGTCCCAGAATTCTTTAACACAGAGACAGGAAAATATGTTGGTTTCAGTTTTCACAAGATTTTCCTGAGAGATAAAAAAAAAAATTATATGAATTCTCTATTTTCCCTATCATATGTCAAATGTCAGACCAGAGGACTCTATCATTGTGGTTACTATAATTCAATGGAAAAGAACTCAAGGTAAAATTTTGAAAAATCCAGATTACTTTGAACAGATTAAGTGAAAATGAAATAGAGAAAATAAACAGTGGAGTTTACTTGTTTTCTTTTCTTCATTTCCACCTTGTTTCCCTTGGATGTGCCAAAATACTGTATGAGGCAAGTATGATAGTGAAGTAAAATCTTGAATGCTGAATCACAGTGCCTTTTAGCTGGCTAGAAAGAGAAGCTAAAAGACACTCAGTACAGTAAGTCCCCTACATAGGAACCTTCAAGTTGCGAACTTTCAAAGATGTGAACATGTTTTCCATCAATGTCAGGCATGAGTGAAATTGCAGCTTGCCCTTCATCTCCTATTGCTAATGATCCTTCAGCTCTACCATCTCCCACCTCCTCTCCCTCCTACAGTCAGTAACTCTTCTTGCCTGTTCACTGGATGCCAGCCCCTGTATGCCACTTTTGTACTGTACTACTGTACTTTTCAAGGTACCGTACTGTAAGATTTAAAATTTTTTCTTTATTTTTTGTGTTTGTTTTATATGTATTATGGGTGTGAAGAGTGTTATAAACCTACTACAGTACAGTACTATATAGCCAATTTTGCTAGTTGGGTACCTAGGCTAACTTTGTTGGTCTTACAAACAAAATGGACTTATGAACATGCTCTTGTGATGGAATTCATTCATATGTAGGGGACTTACTGTATTTTCATTAGTAACAGGTCATTCAGCCTAGTCCATACCCAAGGGAAGAGAAATTTAGCCCCATCTCTTGAAAGGAGGAGTATGAAAAAAATTTAGATGTCTTTCAGAAACATCATAGAGGTTAAGTGTTTCAGGAATACTGACTGAGAATGTTGAAATCTATCATGAATCAGGAAATGAAACTTTATTCATACTAATATATGTAAGCTTACACCTTACTGTCATGGATATGTAGTCAATATATATGCATTGTCTATACTGTTATAAAACAGAAAGTTAATTTCCAAGGTAATACATTTTTTATTTTTTAAAATTTTTAATAAAAATTAAGTTATTTATTAACATAAAACACAATTAAAATACTAGGTTTCTGACTCATTTACCAGTTAGAACAAAATTTATAAAAATTGTACATTTTGATTAAATAAACTAAATTATAATTAATTCAAACCTGTCAGAGTAGAAATGTCTAAAGTGTAAACTGAAGAAACTATATTGTATATGTTTTTTTGTTTGTTTGTTTGTTTGTTTTTGCAGAAACATGGATTGACCTAGAGATTATCATACTAAGTGAAGTAAGTCAGACAGAGAAAGACAAATATCATATGACAACACTTAAATGTGGACTCTAAAAATGTGATACAAATGAACTTATTTACAAAACAGAAACAGACTCATAGACATAGAAAACAAACTTATGGGTACCAAAGAGCAGGAGGGGGAGGGATAAATTAGGGGGGTTGAGATTGACATATACATATAATACTATGTATATAAAATAGATAATCAACAAGGACCTACTGTATAGTACAGGGAACTCAATACTCTATAATAATCTATATGGGAAAAAATCTGAAAAAAAATAGATATATGTATATGTATAACTGAATCACTTTGCTGTACACCTGAAACTAACACAAGATTGTAAATCAATTATACTCCAATATAAAATAAAAAAATTTAAAAAGAGGAAATACATTTTTAAATGTTTATATTTTATCAAAAATTTCTCATTAATTTCCACCTTAATATTTGTAAGTAATTTTTGAAAAAAAAGTAGACCTGCAGTTTTTGAAAAGGTGGTGGGTCAAATGCCTGCATTAAACTTTGACCCCTCTTGAAATTCCATTATCATGATATTAAAAAAATAATAATTGATATAAATTCACAAAGTGAAAGAGAAGGCAACCAAAGAAATATATTTTAGGAAGTGGGGAAAAAGAAAAATAAGCATTAAAAGACCTAACCCAGAGGTCTAGATAACAAGTAACACAAAAAGTGCTCAACATTATTAGTGATTGAGAAATTGCAAAATTTAAACCACAATTATATGCATTGACACATCTATAAAAATTGCCAAAATTGAAAGATTGACAATACTAAGTGCTGGATAGGATATAGAACAAACAACTTTCAAATATTTTCTGTGGGAATGCTAAATAAGAAACAATTTGATGATTTCTTACAAGAGCTAAAGAAATAATTACACAACCTTGGGTAGTAGTTCTGTATTAGATTTTTAGAGCTACTATAACAAATTACTACAAAATAGGTGGATTAAAACAGCAGAGATTTGTTCTCTCATAGTTCTGTAGGCTAGAAGTCCTTCTTTATAGGCTGCAGGAAAGAATCCTCCCTGTCTCCTCCTAGCTTCTGCTGGCTGCCAGCAGTCCTTGGCATACCTTCGCTTGTAGCTGCATCACTCCAACTTTTGCATCTGTCTTCACATTGCCTTTTGTCCCTTTGACCTTTGTGTCTCTGTATATACAAATCTCTCTCCCCTGACAAAGAAACAAGTCATCAGATTTAGACCCTGCCATAATTCAGCATGACCTCATTTATCTTGATTACATCTACAAATAGATTATTTACATTTCTAAATAAGGGCACATTTACAGGTTCTGAGTGAACCTGAATTTTTGGAGGACACTATTCAGCCTAGAAAATCTCTATTCATAATCACTCAAAATTGGAAACAACTCAAATATCTTTCAGTTGGGGAATGGATAATGCTCTACGTACTGAAAGAACTGCTCCTCACCTCTAAGAAATTCCACAGCAGCCTTAATATTAAAATGATTAAAATTGTCTTTCAACAACTAACATTATGATTAATTAATTTATTATTTAACTACAATTCATTTAGTAATTATTACCAAATGCAGAGCACTGAGAGAAATGAAAGGATAAAATGTGAGTAAGACAGACACCCTCAATTTCAAAGGAGTTTAAAAGATAGTAAAGTGGATGTTTTTTTATTTTAGAAAAAAGTAAAATTGGTCTTTGCAAGAAATTCTGATAATGAGCTGTATATGGAAATGTATGCTTTCAAGGTTCCAAATTAATATTTGTATTCTAACTTCTGCACATAATATTACTACCTCAGTTCTTCAACTTCCTGCAACTTCCTGTCCCATTGTTCAACAGGAGACTTCTTTAAATCCTGTGGATATTTCTGGTTGCTTCCACTTCCATGATTTTGTTATTTCTTTCTTCTGAATCATCTTCTGTCTTCTCAACTGTTGTCTAACTCCCATAAGATTCAATTTAAATCATACTTCCTTTACACAGCCATTGTTTTGATATATAATGTACTCTCCTTTCTCCAAAAGTTAATATAAATAGAATATTATACTTCTAACAGGCCTACCACCATACGTTGTGGAGCCCAGGCAGGAGTACATGAAGATATACATCTGAATTTAGACAAGTCTAAATGTTTAAAGACATAAATCTAGCCAAAAAACCATTAAGTGTACTGTATTCTATCTTATTTTAAAAATATTTTTACACTGACACAATTAAAATTATGTGTAAAGCTTTCATTTTCTGAGTAAAATAAGCAGTCTCAAAGATAATGCATTTAATTATTATTGAGCATATCTGTAGGACTTTTTCCTGAACACTGGTAAAGTTTGGATAAGTAACCAAATAAATTAATATATATCACTAATTAGTATATACTTATTTCATATAATTTTTTAACATTCTTTTGGCCGAAATTACAAATTTTATTGTTATTACCAATATTTTAGATAGCTTACACTTTTTTGAAAATAATAATATGGCCAATAAATAATCATAAGGCAAATACTATGGCCTTTCTGAATCATTGTGGATAATATGCTCTCTGAGGAAAATAATCAACCTTTAAATTTGAAAATAAACAATGTGTTTTACATATCCTCTTCAAACACTAGAAAGGAGTCAGTAAATACCTCAAATAATTTAATTCCATCACACAAAGAATTATCATTTGTATCACAATTTTCACTCTCTTGAAAGCAATACATAGGTCCATATAAAAATACAAAGAAAAGGTATCAGGCTCCATGTATGTTTTGTCTACACATACATACATACATATTTAAGATTGACAGGAATTGTTTAACACTACAAAATGTTTCTCATACTATATGTGCAACTTCTGTAAATACTGAAATAAATTGTGAGTACTCTGGGACCAGAAATTAAAACATAAAGAAAATTTGTCTTTTTTCTTTTCAAAGAATTTCCACCACTCAAATTGTCCTCATATTCAGAAACAGTTGGCATAAACCCAATCCTCCTGCTGTCAGGACACAGTTGCCAGAGGATGTTGAGTACAAGCGAAGGAGCAGCCCTTGGGGCCTGAGGCTGTTGATCATGAGGAGGAGTGTTGAAGGACATGGATCACCTTCCCAGTACTGAGTGGCAGATCCCCAGGCATAGGCACCATGTGTTTTTTAACAAGCCGATCTCTTTTCTGTTTGTGATACACAGACTCTTTCTAAACAAAATCAGGGCCCCTCTTGTTTAAGAATTGTACTGCATTTTATTATTCTTTATTTTTTACCACTTTATGGTCCTTGAAGTCAGGGCAGGAATACATAATTTCTGTTAACTCTGTTGCAAGGAAACTATTAAGCTACAATATTTTGCTATGATATTATGACATAATAACCAACATATTAAATATTCAAAATTCATATTTAATAGGAAAAACACATACATTTCTAGGAAAAGTTATCTCTTAACTCATTTATTCACACTGTTTTAAGTCTAACTTTTTTGTTTTAGGTTACCAGGACCTATGAATATTCTTCAACTGGTGAAGTGCTCATTTGTGCTACTCACAAAATATTCTCCAGCTCCTAGTAGGTGTAAAGGGCTAAGTGGCAATATTGTGGCCAATGTATTCTGGATGGAATGACTTAACTACACATCTGAAATTCTAGAGGTCTCTTTCCCCAGGCATAGCTATTGCCCATGACCCAGGTAATGAATGTTCTATTAGCTGAAGAACATTAGTGACTCATGAGCAGAACACCTTAGCTGATTCACAGTGGATGTATAGAGTCAATGAGAAATAAACTCTTTTAATCTCGTATCTTATTCATTACCCCTCTTTCTCATTATTACCATATCATGATGTCATTGTGTATAATTAATCGATCACTATTTTTCTGTATGAGGACATCATTTAATTGATTTGTCCTTGATATAAAATAAATGTGAACCAGCAGATGATGGCTCCATCAGTTTTGTAGGGAGGGGTTGATATATATAAAACTGAATTGAACATTTGGCAGCACTGTTCAGAAAGATGGTTCCTTAAAAAACGTGTAAGTGGTAGTGGATTAACAGAAGAGTAGAAAAATACATAAACAGTGTCTTTGTTGGCAATAGAGAACATAAAAAATGTCATTTTTTGATATTTTGTGCTAGGATATATTTCTCATTCTATCATATCAAATCCTCTAATTATTTCCACTCTTAAGAAAACTAAATAAAAGAAAATTTTAACAAATACACATGGTTGAAAAAAAGTATTTTAGCTAATTTACCTTACTTTCTTGCTTTAAAGAACCTGAAAAATGTATACCATGAAATTATATATGTTTTCTAATTTAATGTATATATCAATCAGAAATATGTGTTAAGTATACTTGTCCAGTTAGTGGTGGCCATTACTAAGAAAGAAATGTAGTTAGGAGAAATTTATTGAATATATTTATTTGAGACCATGGTACTCCTGTTAAAATACATGATAATTTAAAAAAATAAAAGTTGATAATAATTTAGTGGGAACGAAATTTCTATCTTTTTTCTATAATGATGAAAAATAAAAATCTAAAGAATCAAATTCTCCCATTATTAATAAATTACATATAAAGAAAATCAATAAAATATTACATAAAATGTTATTAATCATCTTTTATTTTACTAGTCTCTTTATATGTAGCAATAATGCGTAAAATAGTGCTAACTGGACTGCTGGTAGATCTGTGGTGAATTCTAAAATGCATCTTGCTATTGCCATATGAAAGGCTCAAATCTTAGTTAAAGAAAAAATTTTGAATTTTATATTTTATTTCTAATGATCCAAACTTCCCCTACAAAGTTATTTGCAAAAGAAGCTAAAAGTCCATAGAGAGAATTAAACCTCAGTCCTGAATCTTCAGTACATTCTAAAGTTATGACTTTATTTATCTACTTGTTTTCTTTACAGTGTAGAAAGAAGACACTATAGGAAAACAAGTCATGGTGTTTGTGTGGGGAGAAACTGATAAGAAGCAAGTTGTATTATTCATTACTTATTCATGGTAAGTGGCAGAAACCCCAGGTAAACTATCTTAGATGGAAGAAAACATGGTTCATATAACTAAAAATTTCAGGAGTGGCTGGATTCAGGCTTCATTTTATTCTGATGCCCAAACATACTCCTGTGGAAGTCCTGGCCTACCACCATCTCAGGTTCAAGTTGCAATGACTGAAAAAAAAAGTCTGCTTCATTTAGACCAAACAGTCCAGATACTGCATATTTTGAATAGGATGATATAAAGGATCTATATACAAATGAAAATGAAACATTTTTGTGATTCTATGAAAAAATACATGACAAACTTTCCTACTTTTAAACTGATCAAATTTGACCAACTCCAAATCTGTTTGCTAATAGATGACTACAGACTATATCCTCATAAGGTGATAGAGATATGTGCATTTATGTGTGTCACAAAATGCATGACCAATATTTGTCAAAATTTGGAATCCCTTATTCATTAGTAATTTCCCATAGAATTCATTTCCTAATCTGTCCATTTCAGATAATTATAATGATATGAATTATCATGGAATTGCTCTTGGGATCTTGGAGGCATAACAGGGAACTAAAAATATCCTTAGGATATTGAAAGAGTAGAGTTAGGCACAAAAATGCAAAGTAGGAGAGCATTTAAATTTAAAAAATTGCCTACTTTTCTGTTTATCCATGAAGCTGTCTTTTGCTGATGATAATTTCACCATGCCTACGGCTGCTCAAACGTGAGGAGGATTTTGCCATGACATCTGCTCCTTGTGGAAAATGAAATCAGACTGATGATTTTATATTATGTAATTACACCATTTTAATATATTGAGAATAGAGAATTTTAACCAATTCAAATCATAACTAATTGCTAATTCCTGTATTATGTCATTTTGTATCCCAATAGAGAAAATGTATCAAAAGGGAGAATGCTCTGTGTAAGGTAGAGAGTCAGGGCGAACATAGTTAATACATCACATTGGCTGCTACTCTGTCATATACCAGCATGACAGACAGAGTTAAAGTATTGCCACAAAAAATGAAATTTTAAACATTGGTCATTCTTCCTGTTTTTCTTTACATTCAAAGCACAAATATTTCAAGGAGTAAATATCAGTAGGGAATAAAACACTTTTATTTTAAAATTTATAAAATGTCAAGGCATTTCTGAGGGGAAGATAACCTACTGAAAATGAAATATATATATATATATTTATTTATTTATTTAAACAAATTAAATTTATAAACTTGAACTACTCTGTCCAAAATGAAAACAATTCGTTACCTGTTAGTAATGAATACTTGAAGCTAGTGTGACTTAAGGACCAAATTTTAAAGTTTATTTATTTAGAATTAAATTTCAATGTATAAATTATTAATCAGTTCAGTTACTGGAAACCATTTAAGTGTATTCGGAGCAACTTGAGCATATGAATCTATATTTTTAACATTTAATTTTATGAAATCTGAAAAATCATGTGTTCTGATTAAAATTTAGTATAAAACTTAGAATGTGTAAAGATTTCAAGTAGTACAAAAAGACTTTGTACTAAGAAAACAATGTAAAATATCATAAGTAATTTTATATTTATTGCATGTTGAAACAATATTTTGGATATATTGGATTAATTAAAATTCATTATTAAAATAGATATATATTATACATTTAATATGGAATAATAACATTAGATATATGTATTATATGTTATTAACTTCTTTATGTTTCTTTAACTCTTTTAACATAGGTACAAAAAACCCTTAAAATTACATATGTGTCTTATATTACACTTTTATTGGACAGCACTGTCCTAAAATGATGGATGATACCTATCGTGCACCTGCAGCTAAGTTTTCTCTGTCCCTCCTTTTCTCCCTCTCTTCTTCCTCCCATTTTCAATTTCCTTAGAAAAAAAGGCATGAATGATTTTTGTTTTCTAAATGTGATTTCAGTTTTGATATGTTAATATTGATGCCTCAATTTATTCAGATAATCACGAATATCTTCAAGACACATATATATTTTTACCTTTCTCTTCAAAGATCTTGAACATTGATATTTTTATATAAATATACATGTATAATGTAGAAACCTAGTTCTCAAAGCATTGTGAGGGAAAAATACTTGTGATATGGAATCCATGAAATTATAAAATCAACTCAATCAATAAGGACTTGAATTAAAGTAATAGCAGCATGAATCAATAGAAGGTAGTTAGAATATGACGGTATAAAACAGGATGGAGAACACATTAGAAATAAGAGCTGTTGAAATCACTAGTTGTTTCCTGAGCTGAAGTGTTCCTCTCCTTGTTCAATATACAATAAAGTACTGAAAAGTCATTCACATTTTAATTTCCCTTACATTTGCTTCCTCAACAGCCTAATCAAAGCTGACTTTCTCCAAAGTGTGTAGCACAATGATAGGTTTCATATTTGTATTTTCTGACTACTTTTTAACTTATGGAATACTAAGAGAATGATAAAAACAAGTTTGGGACTATTATATGCCTAAAACTTTTCACCAAAAAGACAAAGCAAAATAAGATAATCACCCAAAACAATGTTTTTTGGTGAACTGATTTTTGAAAAGCAATTATGTAACTGACCTTCTAAATATAATTGTTAATCTTGTCTCCATAATGCCAACATTGGTAAGATTCACACAAAAATTTCTATCCAAATCACCTCCCATTTGATCAAGCCTCTACAGTCACATGCTTCTACATATTTATCAGGTTGAATATAATGAGGCAGAAGGGAAACAACCTCTTCCTTCAAATCTTAATTCAGGAATGTTTTCTTTTTTGTTTTCATTTTCATTTTTCTCTTTTTTCTTTTTTTAACCTAAATACATATCTTTTATGTAGAGCTCTAGAATTTTAGCATATGTATAGATTCTGTGACCACCACCAGAACCAATATTCAAAGCAATAACAACAAGGCCAAAATCCTTGCCATTATCTGTTTATAGTCACACTTTAACCCAATCCCTAACACTTGGAAAACTCTGATAATTTCTCTATCACTATCATTTTGTCCTTTTAAAAATGACATATAAAGGGAATCATACAATATGTAAACTTTTGGTTCTTTATACTATTAAAATAGCAGATTACAGTTTTTTTTTCCAATAATGACCTATCCTTGCATTCCAAAAATTAACCCCACATGCTCATTATATATTAATCTTTTACCTCGTATTATCTGTTCCTCTTGGACATGTTTTGATAGTTTGTGCAGTTTTTTTTTTAACAACTTTATTGGAGTATAATTGCTTTACAATGGTGTGTTAGTTTCTGCTTTATAACAAAGTGAATCAGTTATACATATACATATGTTCCCATATCTCTTCCCTCTTGCATCTCCCTCCCTCCCACCCTCCCTATCCCACCCCTCTAGGTGGTCAAAACTACCAAGCTGATCTCCCTGTGCTATGAGGCTGCTTCCCACTAGCTATCTATTTTACGTTTGGTAGTGTATATATGTTCATGCCACTCTCTCACTTTGTCACAGCTTACCAGTCCCCCTCCCCATATCCTCAAGTCCATTCTCTAGTAGGTCTGTGTCTTTATTCCCATCTTACCACTAGGTTCTTCATGACCTTTTTTTTTTCCCTTAGATTGAATATATATGTGTCAGCATACAGTATTTGTTTTTCTCTTTCTGACTTACTTCACTCTGTATGACAGACTCTAGGTACATCCACCTCACTACAAATAACTCAATTTCATTTCTTTTTATGGCTGAGTAATATTCCATTGTATATATGTGCCACATCTTCTTTATCCATTTATCTGTTGATGGACACTTAGGTTGCTTCCATGTCCTGGCTAATGTAAATACAGCTGCAGTGAACATTTCTGTACGTGACTCTTTTTGAATTATGGTTTTCTCAGGGTATATGCCCAGTAGTGGGATTGTTGGGTCATATGGTAATTCTATTTTCAGTTTTTTAAGGAACCTTCATACTGTTCTCCATAGTGGCTGCATCAATTTACATTCCCACCAACAGTGTAAGAGTGTTCCCTTTCCTCCAAACCCTCTCAGGCATTTATTGTTTCTGGATTTTTTAATGACAGCCATTCTGACCAGTATGAGATGATATCTCATTGTAGTTTTGATTTGCATTTCTTTAATGATTAATGATGTTGATCATTCTTTCATGTGTTTGTTGGCAATCTGTATATTTTCTTTGGAGAAATGTCTATTTAGGTCTTCTGTCCATTTTTGAATTGGGTTGTTTGTTTTTTGTTTTTTTTTTTTTGGTTATTGAGCTGCATGAGCTGCTTGTAAGGTTTGGAGATTAATCCTATGTCAGTTGCTTCATTTGCAAATATTTTCTCCCATTCTAAGGGTTGTCTTTTAGTCTTGTTATGGTTTCCTTTGCTGTGCAAAAGCTTTTAAATTTCATTAGGTCCCATTTGTTTTATTTGTTTGTTTTTATTTCCACTTCTCTATGAGGTGGGTCAAAAAGGATCTTGCTGGGATTTATGTCATAGAGTGTTCTGCCTATGTTGTCCTCTAAGAGTTTGATAGTGTCTGGCCTTATATTTAGGTCTTTAATCCATTTTGAGTTTATTTTTGTATATGGTGTTAGGGAGTGTTCTAATTTCATACTTTTACATGTACCTGTCTAGTTTTCCCAACACCACTTATTGAAGAGGCTGTCTTTTCACCACTGTATATTCTTGCCTCCTTTATTAAAGATAATGTGACCATATGTGCAGGGGTTTATCTCTGGGCTTTCTATCGTATTCCACTGATCTATATTTCTGTTTTTGTGCCAGTACTATACTGTCTTGATTAGTGTAGCTTTGTAGTATAGTCTGAAGTCAGGAAGTCTGATTCCTCCAGCTCCGTTTTTCATTCTCAAGATTGCTTTGGCTATTTGGGGTCTTTTGTGTTTCCATACAAATTGTGAAAATTTTTGTTCTATTTCTGTGAAAAATGCCATTGGTAGTTTGATAGGGATTGCATTGAACCTGTAGATTGCTTTGGGTAGTAGAGTCATTTTCACAATGTTGATTCTTCCAATCCAAGAACATGGTATATCTCTCCATCTATTTGTATCATCTTTAATTTCTTTCATCAGTGTCTTATAATTTTCTGCATACAGGTCTTTTGTCTCCTTAGGTAGGGTTATTCCTAGATATTTTATTCTTTGTGTTGCAATGGTAAATGGGAATGTTTTCTTAATTTCACTTTCAGATATTTCATCATTAGTGTATAGGAATGCCAGAGATTTCTGTGCATTAATTTTGTGTACTGCTACTTTACCAAATTCATTGATTAGCTCTAGTAGTTTTCTGGTAGCATCTTTAGGATTCTTTATGTATACTATCATATCATCTACAAACAGTGACAGCTTTACTTCTTCTTTCTGATTTGGATTCCTTTTATTTCTTTTTCTTCTCTGATTGTCATGGCTAAAACTTCCAAAATTATTTTGAATAATAGTGGTGAGAGTGAACAGCCTTGTCTTGTTCCTGATCTTAGTGTAAATGGTTTCAGTTTTTTACCATTGAGAATGATGTTTGCTGTTGTTTTGTCATGTATGGCCTTTATTATGTAGAGGTAAGTTCCCGCTCTGTCTACTTTCTGGAGGGTTTTTAGCATTAATGGGTGTTGAATTTTGTCAAAAACTTTCTCTGAATCTATTGAGATGATCATATGGTTTTCTTCCTTCAGTTTGTTAATATGGTTTATCATGTTGATTGATTTGCGTATATTGAAGAATCCTTGCATTCCTGGAATAAACCCCACTTGATCATGGTGTATGATCCTTATACGAGTGTACTGCCTACATATGGAATTTCCATTATTTTAGTGTCTAAATGGATGGCATGTGGTGTTCAATGGAGCAAAGATTAATAACTTTAAGTTAATAATATGAGAGAGCCACTGGACACAGCTCTAATAATATCTTCTTTACTCGCATTTAGAAAATATTTTTGAGTGGGAGCGAGATATGGAGGTACTGCTAACAGTTGGAAAATTGTAGAGGAGTGTTATCCTATAAACATAACCTATTGTTTCTTGTCAAACAAACTTTAAGCCTCTTTTTCTGTTCAGCAGGGTTTTCATCCAAGTTGTAAGACAAAAAATATTCCAATAGAAAGTACAGATGCCTGGGAAGCAGGTCAGGGGTCAAGGCCCATTCTTTGCAAATAGTTGCTCTCTGGCCAACAATGATACAATAGAAACTGAAGGTACCAACAACTCTACTTGCTGTGAGGAGACAGTTTTTTGAAAAATAAATGTGATAAACCAAGTAAAATTTCTTTGAACAATAAAGATTGATTCTCAAGCCTTGTATATACCTAGCATTTTTAGGATGGCTTTTAAATTTAGGACATTAAAATCATAATTAAATTCCCTTTGTTGGCTTATAGAGAGTACACATGATTATACATCAAAACTCAGCACACCTTGGACACTTGAAGATTTGTTCCATAACTTTATATATATTATTTTACAAACCTGTGGGTTTTTAAAAAATATTTGCACAGTTTTAATAACACTGCTCATACTAAGTTGCATATTGTAAGATTATTGTGTTTTCTGGTATTGATACTCACACAGTTCAATATTTCATTGTTAATTATAAGCATGTTTTATGAAAGATCCCTTGGAAAATCATGGTTTTATTTATTTTAAGAATTAGTTCTCATTAGTCAAGATTATTCACATTTTAGCACACATAAAATATGACTGTGTCTCATTTCCTCAAACTAAGTCAGTATTAAGTTCCAAACTTACTGCTAATATGTCTACCAATTTTGATTTTTTAAAAATAGTGACTACATAATGCATTTTAACATCAAAATCTTCCTCTGCTGTTTTTTCCCTCAACTTTCGGTGTCTGCTTTGCCAGTGACCGAAACACGTGCTTGGAGTGCAAATGGGCACTAACTAAAATACAATTTATTTTAACTGAGTTGAATTACTTTCACGTTGGGGTGGTCATACAGTTGAAGTTGCCACTCCCTTTTATCAAGGTTTTTGTATGTTTTATTGAATTTATGATCCCACAAATTATAAGAATGTTTCACATTTTCTGAATCACTAAGAAATAATAAAGGCTTAAGTTAAACCATGATTCAACACTGTTTAAAAATACTTTAGCGTTTTTTATATTTATTAAATGAACATTTTTATAGTTATTTAGGCATAAGTTTCTGAGATATTATTCTTCCCTATAAAATAAGCTCATTTGTACTCATTCAGGGATCTGAAAAATTCCCACTATCACATGTGAGATCTAAAGGAAAAAGCTTCACTGGGGAAGCTGGCAAGATAGAGTTACCTAGAGATGAGAAAATTAGGCCTTTTAATGCTCCTGCTGTCCTACTGAGAGGTGAACCAGAGACACATTACTCTGCTATATGTGGAGGAGGGTGTTGCCACGTAATGGAGACATCATGCTCCATCTTATTACTCCCATTTTTCACAGGACAATAGTGACAAAGGACCTTGTTAATGGGAGCATGAACAGATTGCTTCAGGATTAGGCAGTCTGAATTTGGATCTCAGCTCAAATTTTGTCTGGGAAGGCCAGCTGTCCATCATCTGGGAATTTTAGATTCCTTGGTATGTTACCCTGGGAGGAAGAAGGCACCAAAACCATAAGAAGCTTACCGTGACTAAAGCTCATTGCATTGGGATAAAAGGGAGCCCCAAGCCACAGCTAACTAATTTTCCAAATCACCAAAGTGGGCCAATTTTCCAGAAAAAATTTAGTATATTCTACTCTTTGCATCATATCTTCCAAGATGCTAACATCTCAACTCTGTGGGTTTTGGCGTTGTCATCTAAAGGTTACAGACAAAAATTAGCATTCAAATTCCATTCTCAGGTGATCCTTAAATGGTTTGTTGACTAATGCATTGATGGGATGCAGTTGTCCTGTCTTGTCACCAGGAATATCAACCAAGCGCATGGCAAATATATCAGGGCTTCTTCCTGGCTGTCAGCAATTGTAAGAAGCCATGTATTGTAAGATACAGACCAATTTCAATCATGATAAAATGTGAATAATAGAAGTATTTTAGGATCTTGAAAGTATTTACTCTTCACATACTCTCCTCATTTTCTCTGCTCAATTCAAAAAGAGAAAAGAAAAAATATACTACAGTCTCATTCATGTTCATGTACCAGAGACTTAATGTGTTATCAAACCAGAGGCCTACTAAAGTTTGAAAGGAGAAAGTAATATTTTTCTCTAAGAATTATTAATTTTGCTATTTTGAAGTAGTAGAGGTTATGAGTATTTTGACTCTCCCTCAAACTTTGAGGGTTTCGATGGGAAAATCTCTCCAGTTGCAAATCTCATGTCTACCTGGTTAATTTGCATTTACAAAGTTCCACATTTCCAATAAGAGTGATAATTACCTACCAACATTCTTTCAAACAACCACCATGTGGGTAGCTGATAAGCTAGGTTTCTTCTCAGGTCTCAACATTTAGATAAATCATATTATCTCCATTCCATAGACGAAGACCTAGAGGTTCAAAGAGCTTTATTTCACAAGGACTGAAGCTAGAAAGAGATCAGGTTGGCTTACAACTCATGTCTCTCTGACACTATCATATCATCACAGGTACATGATCTTTTGTTTCTTAATTAACTTTGCTGAGAAAGGTTAAAGAATTGCCATGATCAAGCACAGTAACTGCTGGAGTTAGAATTCCAATCTAGGTTCTCTCATTCCAAAGTGTATGTTTATTTTGCATTCTTCCATCTATTTTAAGCTACCTCTATCTTATGCCTGAATCTGTTCAGTCATCATCCTTACACGGAAAGGCTTTCCCATCTTATGATCCTTTTTTTTTTTTAACATCTTTATTGGAGTATAATTGCTTTACAGTGGTGTGTTAGTTTCTGCTTTATAACAAAGTGAATCAGCTATACATATACATATATCACCTTATCTCCTCCCTCTTGCATCTCCCTCCCACCCTCCCTATCCCACCCCTCTAGGTGGTCAAAACTACCAAGCTGATCTCCCTGTGCTATGTGACTGCTTCCCACTAGCTATCTACTTTACGTTTGGTAGTGTATATATGTCCATGCCACTCTCATTTGTGCCAGTTTACCCTTCCTCCTCCTTGTGTCCTCAAGTCCATTCTCTACATCTACATCTTTATTCCTGTCCTGCCCCTAGGTTCTTCAGAACAACTTTTTTTTTTTTTTTTTAGATTCCATATATATGTGTTAACATACATTATTTGTTTTTCTCTTTCTGACTTACTTCATTCTGTATGACAGACTCTAGGTCCATCCACCTCACTACAAATAACTCAGTTTCATTTCTTTTTATGGCTGAGTTAGATTTTTAAATTTATTATTAATCTGGCTGAGTAGTTTAATTATGACCAAGGTGAAAATGTACACTATTGTGATATATATGATATATGTGGGACATGAAATTTCTCTATCAATTATTTTTATTATTTTGACTACTTTCATTTTTTTCTCTCATATATTGCTTTTTAGCTCAAACACTATAATTAGATATTTCTTCTCTCACTTTAAAATTTTATTTGCAATTAAAATTCAAGATCCTCTTGAAAGTAATTATGTGACAATTAAATTACTTCTCTTAAGAAGCACATATACTCTAACATAAAGAAATTCATCAGTTCACCAGTTCTATTCCCCATGCAGTTTTGAGACTGAGAAGCCGATGAGACCCAAAAGGACCAAGAGTCCTTCATCAGTGAGTGTGGAGTCATTGCTGTGAGCACAAAGAAGAGGGCTGAGGAACCACACAAATCACATGTCTGCTGGACTTGGAATAGGTTCTGTGGATAAGCACAAATTTACAGTTGAGGAAGCTCTAATGTTATGTCACAGTCATGTATATTGTTAAGACCCACAAAGAATACAAATCATGGCATAGTCTCCTTTCACCTGCACTTCCCACACAAATGTTTCATCAAAGTCTTAACGTGTTAACCAGATTTTAAAATACTACACTTTTTGTTAAGATTCTCTTGCTTGAGTCACATCCAGAAAAAAAAAAAATATTGAATCTAGTAAAATGCTGCTTTGAAAACTAATTTAATTTGAGAGGGTTGGAAGATTTCAGGGGAAGTAGTGGAGCTTGTTAACTAGCTATACCTTTTGTTGTAACTGGCTGTGACAGTCTTAGCCTTCTCATATTTAAGTGAGGCTTTCTGCAATTATTACAATTAGGTGGTCATATTAAGATTTGAAAGAGCTGACTAATATTTTATTACTCTATAATTTTCTATTTTCTGAGCAAGACTATTCATTGTACACATTTAAAATGGAAAAAAAATGTAGGGGTTAATAAGATCTTGTCTTGCTTTTGTATGCATAATAATTGGTATTATAATATAAAAGCCTCAGAAGTAAGTACATAGGGAGATTAATCAGTGAGGAGAATAAAGGGGAAATTTCTGCATTTGAATAAAAGCTTATATCACAGAGTACAGCTAAACTTTACCTTCATTCAAATTATTTATTATGTCTCCAAAACGGGTAAGTAATTCTTAAGGAGACATATCACACAACAGGCACCCAAGAACCCAGAAGATTTTCTAGTATAAGTAAGTTCTTAAGAAAATCAGACAGGTCAATGGTTGAAAATGATCACAAGGGAGGGAGAACAGGAGGCAGGCAGAGCACGTGAGAGCTTATGAGTCTTCAGTTCAGAGAGAGATTTACACTAAGCAGAGTTATTTTCAGTAACGAACTTTTATATTCAATTATATTCTTTTTAAATATAGTGATTATGTAAAGCACATTTATATTGGCTTACTCCAAGCTCTTTAAATCTCCTAAACCTATCTAATACCACTCTTGTCCTTAGACCCACACAAATAAAACTCAGCATCTGCTCCTACTAAGCAATCATATAACCAGAATCCTACCTCCCTGAATTCAATCCTTTTACTTTTAAATGTATTATATTTAAAACATACAAAAAACATGATAATAGTAACAGATTTTGCCAAATTGTTCACTCTTATGGTTAACTAGCCTAACTGCATAAAATTTTCTATTGCTCTACACCCTCATCAATATTTGTTAATGTCAGCGTTTTTTCTCAAAATATTGAATAATAATAAAAAGATGTCTCTCTATTTATTTTGCAGTTATTTGATTGCTAAAAATATAGAGAAATGCTTTTATGTGTAATTGGGCATTCCAGTTTCTTATGAAGTTAAATGCTTTCTTTATATTTGCCCATATTCTAATGACTTATTTGCTTTTTATCTATTGATTATGAGGCCCTCTTCATATACAGAATTGTATCCTTTATTATTTGTATGTGTCACAAATATATGCTCCAAATTTGAGGCTACTTTTCCCTTTTTGTTTAAAGTCAAACATACTGACATTTACTATATACACAAATTTGACTATTTGTGTCCTAATTAAGGCACTCTTCTCTATTTTCTTGCCATAAAGATAAATTATTATATTATTGTCTTTTTTTACAAAATATATATTTTTTTAATTTAGGAGTTTAATCCAAATGAATTTATTTTTCCAAGTGCTTTAAGTTTGAGATAGTCTTTGTCACAGCCAACCATCCACAGCACCATTTTCTTACATCCTCTCCTTTATTTCAGTGACCAGTGACAACTGATGTATTTGTATCATATTTTATTTTAAATAACTGTACTGTGTGACTGGTACCTATCTATATCCAGACATATATGGGATTCTACTTAAATTGTTTGTTTACCACTCTACCAATACCTCACTTTACTGGTTTCTCTAGCTGATATCAGGTAAGGCAAATTCTCCAGCCCTATTTCCCCTGAAAGCATTCTTGCTACCTTGGAGAGTGTGCTCTTCCATGTAAAATTTAGAATAGGCTATTTAGGCTCCATAAATAATAGTTATAATAATAATATATTTTATTTGATAATAATTATTATACATTTTAGCTATACATTATTTAATAATTATAACATTATAATTATAAACTTTTTGAATACTTTAAACTATGGATTAAGTTGGGAAATTCACATAATTAGTCTTCTTATATAAGTGTAATGTATTGCTCTGCTTTTTTTTTTTAAGCTATGAACATTTTTGTAAGATTTAATCCTAGATATCTTTTTTTTTTGGTCATTTAATTGGTACTGATTAAAAAATACTTTCTAACTCAACTCTGTATGTGTAAAAATCACAATTGTCTTTGTTTTTATACTTATCATGTACCCAAATATTACTGCTATATTTTCTTATTACTTTTAATCAATTGTCTTTAGATTTTCCTAGTTTTTCCTTTGTAGGCAATTAAATATCCAATGAAATAAAATAAGTTTTTTTTTCCCTGCTTAAAACCAACAGTATAATAAATAAAATCTATGACTTATATGCTTGTATCATATTTCATTTTAAATAACTATTTCTACTATGTTACTACTCAGGATGTTTTTTTTTTTTAATTTTTAATATACATTATCATATTAAGATAATCTTCTTCTACAACTAATTTTTTATTATTTATTTAGATCAACTTCTATCAACTTATTTTGTTGACCTAAAAAAATAATAGACTGCCATTTATTTCTCCAGCAAAGATAGGTTTACTCAGGATCAGCAGAGAATTACAATTTGGGGCTTGTAACCATAGTGAGCCATGTGCAAGTTCCCACACAGCAAGGGAAGGGGAATGTTTATAGAGAGGGGAAAAGGAAGTTGGGAGAGCTACGGTAAATGAAGAGTCCATGGCTTTTCATTGGCTGATTCCTTTCCAGGGAGGAAGAGGATTCTTTCTTTTTCCTGTAGGGTTCTGCTATTACAGAAAGGCATATGAGCTTCCCCATCTGTTCTCCCAACTCTATTTAATTGAGGTTTCTGTTTATCAAATTTTTACATTTTCCCCTTTTAATCAAGTTGTTTCTTTGAAAGCTTTGCTGATCAAGAATCAGGCTTAGCAGTTTCAGTGGCTTTTTGTCCCTCAATGACAGGAACAATATTTCCTTGGAGTAGTGTCTCACATTGGAGGGATAGTGCACAAATTAGAAACATAGTGAGGTCATATGCAAGTAACAAGAAGGAGTAGGAAGGAGAATTCTCAGGTACTTTTAATCTAAAGTCCATATGTTATCAAGATCACATACACTGGAGATCATCTGAAGCTTTATGTCATCATCAAAGGTTTGGAGAAGAACTGCCAATAGGTTTGGTCTGGATATCTTAGGAAAGCTGTCTCATCAGATGTCTTCTGCTTTAACTCCAGGAAAGCTTTACTTTTGGATCACCAGATGATGTTCAGGTCCAGTCAGAATTTGGTGCTTGTTTTAGGAATGTCATGTGAATCCAAGAGTCCATTCCTTAGATTTTTGGTGGCAGAAGATTTGGTTAGCAGTACTTAATAGGGGTCTTTCCAGAGAAGTTAAACAGAGTTCTTCTAGACATGTCTTTTCCAATAGAAAAAATCTCCAATCTCCAAAAAAATTGCTTCATAAAATGTGGTTATTTTTATTAGAAGCAATTAGACCTTTGCAATATTGGAGTATCTCTTTTCTTATCAGCTGTGGATCAAAAGAGGCAACAACGAGAAACACAACATTGTAAAGCAACTAAACTCCAATAAAAATTTTTTAAAAAAGAGAGAAAAAGAGGCAGGAACCAAGTACATTGGGCATCCTGTGACTATCTCGAAGAGTGAGAGTTTATGAGTTACAAAAGGGGTAGATCTGAGATTTAGAAGTATAAACAGCAACGCTTTGACCAGGGTATTTGGAGGGCCTCTACAAATTATGCCAGTTGAGTCTTAATAATTCCATTAGTGCATTTGTTTTTGTTTTTTTCACATCTTTATTGGAGCATAATTGCTTTACAATGTTGTGTTAGTTTCTGCTGTACAATAAAGTGAATCAGCTATATGTATACATATATCCCCATATACCTTCCCTCTTGGGCCTCCCTCTCACCCTCCTTATCCCAGCCTCTAGGTCATCACAAAGCATCAAGCTGATCCCCCTGTGCTATGCTGCAACTTCCCACTAGCCATCCATTTTACATTTAGTAGTGTATATATGTCAGTGCTACTCTCTCACTTCGTCCTAGTTTCTCCTTCCCCTGCTGTGTTCTCAAGTCCATTCTCTACATCTGTGTCTTTATTCCTGCCTGGCCACTAGGTTCATCAGTACTGTTTTTTTAGATTCCATATATATGTGTTAGCATACAGTATTTGTTTTTCTCTTTCTGACTTACTTCACTCTGTATGACAGATTCTAGGTCCATCTACCTCATTACAAATAACTCAATTTTGTTTCTTTTTATGGCTGAGTAATATTCCACTGTATATATGTGTCACCTCTTCTTTATCCATTCATCTGTCGATGGACACTTAGGTTGCTTCCATGTGCTGGCTACTGTAAATAGTGCTGCAATGAACATTGTGGTACATTAGTGCATTTTACTAAACCAGACGATTGAAGGTGGTAAACAGAGTAAAAGCGTTACAAAACTGGCTAAACAGCTCAGAGTTGTCAAAGTACCTAGCCAGTAAATTGGGTTCCTTGATCATTATAAAGTTCAAGATGAGATCCTCAGGTAGGGATAAACTTTTCCAAAAGGACTTTAGCCACAAAAGATGGTAGCCTGTCTGCAAAAGAAGGCTTTGTTACATTGTGAAAACATACAGATGATGACTAAAATGTATTTATACCCATTAGATAAACGAAGTTGTATGAAATCCATTTGCCAGAACTCAAATTGTATATTATGCAGTTTAAAATGTCCAGGAGCGCATGAACTGGCTTCCCTGGGTTGTACTTCAGGCAAGTGGAACAAGACCGGTAAGCACTCTTTGGAGCCTTGTTAATGTTTCCTCAACAATACTGATTCATGAATGCTATCATTTTGTCAGTAGACCAATGGTTTAATGCATGTACGGTGGTGAGGAGTGGAGATTTTAGAGTCTCTGGTAGGACTTGGTTGTTATTTGGTCCAAACCAGAGCTTTCTCTTTTTATCAAACCAGTAATCATTGACTTTCCTATCTTGTTTTTTTTTTTTCCTTTTCTTAGGCTTTACTGTCCAAGTGAATTATTCTTACCAAGTGAAGGCAAAAAGACATTGGCTAGCTTCATCAACTAGAGTACTAAAGAATGCACTGCATAAATAAGTTACAGTAAAGAATTTATTTCCAGTGGGGATGGATGTTAGTAATGTCTGAAGATTAAGAACCATGGGGTGTTGAGGGATAACAATGTCGTTTATTGCTCAGAGGCCCTGGACAAACCTCCACTCTCAGCTCTTAGGTTTTCTCACTCATAAAATAGGAGAATTACAGGGGACAAGTACAAGGGATGATGAGGCCTTGAGCCTTGTAATCTTCTATTATGGGCTTTAAGCCTTGAAGGGCTTCTTTACTTATAGGATATTGATTAATTCTTAGGAGAGGTTTTAAGGGATATCTTTGAATCTTGATGGGAGGTGCAGTATGAATTTTGTCAATATAGTTGGAAATTTTGTCCATACAGAAGGTGGTAGTGGATTCAACAAGGACAGATAATCAGTTTTTCTAGAATCAACTCAAGCACCATCAAAGACACAACAAATAAAATATGTCAAAGGGTCATTTAATGTACCTGGTTGGTTACTTTGATAAGTACTGTCAAATTCTAGAATTATTTCCTTCTACTGGGGTAAAGAAATTCTGACATGATAGTTCTCTAAGAAGTCTCAGCCTAATAAATGGATAGGGGCAGAGGAACTAAGGAGAAAAGAGTGTATCTCTCTCAAAAGGCCTAAACAGAAAGGAATAGGTTCAGAGACAGAAACCTCTCGAGGATCGTTAGAGATCCCCATTACCTGAACTATTTTAGTACTCCGAGGCAGCAGCCGCTTTAAAGTAGTGGGATTGAGCACTGAGAGTGTATCTCTGGTTTCAAATAGAACTGAAAAAGATTCACCCCCAATCTTGAGAAATGTTTCTCCAAGCTGATTAAGAGGGAGGCTTCGGAAGAGCCCCTGCATTTCCTCAGAGCCATGTTGTTGAGAGCTGTGACGACATTGGAAAGGCTGGTTAGACGGCTAAATGCACTTAAAGTGCTTGGATTTGTTACAATCTATTTTCCAATGCCCTGCCTCTTTGCAATAATAGTAGAAACTAGTAGAGTTTTGGTTTCATTTAGGGGCCTTTATTTGCTGAAGTTGAAGAGTAATAATTTTTGCAGTCTTATTTTTAGGTGACTCATCCAGAATTTTAGAGAGCTGGTTTGCCAGATTAACTAAATATAAAAGGGATGTAGTTTTCCATTTCATTCTGGTATTTTTCACTAGAAGGGAAAGGTCCCAGTGCAGTCCTTTAATAAATATAGAGTTAAAAGCTACCCCTATATAATCAATATCTGAAAGAAGACAATAATTTTCTTTTAAAGCAATCTGAAGTTGATTGTAATAATCATGAACAGATTCATCAGAACTTTGTGTGCAAGCTGAAGTTTGTTCCAATGGACAAGCGTGGAAAAGCCCTAGGAGTTGCTGAAGAAGTCACCTAGCAATTGCTCGAGCTTGATCATATACTAAGTTAGTGGGATGTTCTCCGGGTTCTTATTGTAGATACCTTTCAAGATTTTCCCCTATGAGAAGTTTTCCTCTAAGGCTGGGTCTGGTTTTCACTAACAGGCATGTGAACTAGCTGATATAAGTCAGAGAAACCAGGTTGATTAGTTTGAATGACTATATTAAATGCCTCAGCAAATCTGGAGGATCTTCATTTACTTTGGAAAAACCTTTGACTGTGGCTTCCAGTTCACCTTTAGTCTAGGGAATATAAGAAATTGAGGGTTTAGTACCTGGATCCTCAGAAGGTTTAATTTTAAAGTGACAGGTTCCAGTAAGTTCAGAGGGAAAGGGTATAAGGAGAGTTTTAGAGTAAAAGGGAAGTTTGACAATTAATATGGGGGAACTGAGGGTATAGGCCAAGTACAGGTGGTATAGAAGGGAAGGAGGAAGATGGTGCTGGAAGTGGAGCCTGACCACGAGGAACCAAGGGAGAGACAAGATGGCACCAGAGGTGGAGCCTGCGACCAAGGAGCCAAGGAAGAAGAACCTAAGGCTTCAGGAGCCATTTTACCTTTCTTTAATCACTTTTTTTTTCCCCTCAGTTAATCTTAAAATCTTATTTTGTAGAGAGGAAATTTTAGCTTCCTGACAATGTTTGGAAGCCTCAAAATGCTAATCAAAATAGGCATATCTTTCAGTTCTGAAAATTCAGTTTTAAGAAAATTAAGCATGGGGATTTCAAAAGTTCCCCACAATGGTCATTGATTTTCTAAATTGCCTTTGGTCAGGTAGGTCTATTTAGTTAGAAATGCACATGAAGAAGACCATGGCTTTTAAATATAACATTGGCCAAAGTCCCTATGGGAGGTGTGCCCTCAAAATACTTGGATAACTGGGATCCCATTTCTCAGAGGGTTTTCTCTAGAGTAAAAGAACAATTTTTAAACAGGTTAAACAGTTTACAGCTCAGTTCAAACAGCTTATAGCTCAAACAGCCTGTAGGCCTAAAAGCAGCCAGTTCTAAGAAAACAGCTTGGTACTTGAGGAGCCAGAGTGAAGGCTTCTCTGCCAGTTCTCATAGAACAGTCCCTATTCCCAAGGAATGGGCTGACAGATGAACTGGCAAAATTTCAATGAAACAGGCCCTGTTCCCCAAAAGAATGGGCTAAAGCCTTCTCAGCCAGCTTCATTTGAAATGGTCTGTTCTCAGAATCAGACCAACGTGACAAATGAGTACTCACATACAGAACAAGACCTTAACCAGAATGGAGGAGGAAACCTTAGAATGGAACCCAAATAAATCATGGAGAGTTTCAAATGGAAAGAGGGCATGAGCTTGGATCCAGAAGAAAGACATACCTTCAAACTCCATTGTCAGCAAGCAAATCAGTGAATTCAATGACCTCAATTGTGGATACCAAACCTGTTTGCTCATCAGCCCCAGAGCCTTCAGAGGTTTTCTCTGGTTTCCATACGGACCACAAAATGTTGACCTAAAACAAATTAACACATTTATTTCCTCAGTAAAGATGACTTTACTCAGGATAAGCAGAGAATTGCACCTTGGAGTCTGCAACCATGGAGAGTCATGTGCAAGTTCCTGCACAGCAAGGAACAAATTTCGTAGAGGGGAAAAGGAAGTTGGGAGGGCTCTACTAAACAGAGCCCATGGCTTTTTATTGGCTGAGTCTTTGCCAGGGAAGAGAATTTTTTCTTCTTCCTGTTTGGCTCTGCTATTGTCGCAGGATATAAGAGCTCTCTCTCTGGTCTCCTGACTCTATTTAGTTGAGGTTTCTGTTTATTAATTTCTTTACAGCATTTGAATTACTTTCTCCTTCATTCTTATTTTACACTTTTCTTTTGGTTTAGTTTGATTTTTTCATTTATTTTTTTGTTCCTTTCCTAAGTTGATCATTGACTGTTGTTTGTTTTACTTTATCTTTTTATTGTTTACCCTTAAATTAAGATGCCACTTTAAAACTCTAAATTTACCCACTGTTTTCATTCAACCTCCAAACAATCCAAAGACTTTAGGATGCTTAATATCCCATCATCCTTTAAATGCTATTATCATTCTCTATTTACATTTGTTTTTTTTCTGTTTTGATTTGTTCTATCATGGATAAACACATAATGATGTGTGCACATTTACATGTTTCCATATTAACTCTTTCTTCTTATATTACGGACTTTTCTTCTGTGATTATTTTCCTCCTGGATAAAGTTTTAGAATTTTCTTTATTAATGGGCTACTGGTGGTAAATTCTCAATTTTGGTTATTAAATAATAGTAAATATAAATAAAAGTGCACAGTAATTATATCTCAGGACTTTAAACTTATTTTCCCACTTTGTTCTGGCATATATTTGTGCTGTTAAGATAACCTCTTGATGTTCATTTTCCAGTCACTTACTTTTTCCTCCTCCCTAGTTTTTTTCTAGATTTTCAATGCTGATATGCTTAGATGGGAGTTTCTGTTTATTTTTCTTTGTTGATATTCACTGCATTTCTTGAATTTGAGGTTTGATATCTTTTGTTATTTCCAGTACATCCAAAACAATTATCTATTTAAAAATTGCCTCTCCACTGTGTGATTTTTTTTTTTTCAGTTTAAATGCCAGTTATTTTAGAGCATTTCATTCTACCCGCTGTGTTTCTTAAATCCTTCACCTTCTTGTGTAGTTAGCTTGTGATTTGTGTTATTTATCAAGTCTATGTTCAATTTGTTCTTTATTTGCTTATGATTAATGCTGTTTGATTTTTTCATTGATTCGTTTTAAATTTACTGATTTATGTTTTCATTCAAAAAATCTAGTAATAAAGTTATTTTAATATTTACCCATTTTTGATGGTTCCTTGTTTCTTTCTTTTTTTTTTTTTTTTTTTTTTTTTGCGGTACGTGGGCCTCTCACTGTTGTGGCCTCTCCTGTTGTGGATCACAGTCTCTGGACACACAGGCTCAGTGGCCATTGCTCATGGGCCCAGCTGCTCCACGGCATGTGGGTTCTTCCTGGACCGGGACACGAACCAGTGTCCTCTGCATCGGCAGGCAGACTCTCAGTCACTGCACCACCAGGGAAGCCCTGGTTCCTTGTTTCTTGAACACATGTTCAATCCCATATATTTGTTCTCTTCAAATATGTGTGATGTAATTATTTTATGTTTCAGAATTTGCAGATTTGGAGGATTTAAGCCTGAAACTTATTGTTTATTTATTTATTTATTTATTTCTCCTAAGTCTCAATTATGATAAAAAATTTGTATGTGTGTTTATGAGTGTATATATATATATATGATAATTCAAAATACAAATATAACTATATAACATAATATAATATAACAAAGCATATAATAATATAAATATATACCATATCTGCATATATACTTTGACTAAGTTAACCAGTGGGCATCCTGAGGAATCTGTTTTAAGATTATTTTCTCGGGCTTCCCTGCTGGTACAGTGGTTGAGAGTCCGCCTGCCGATGCAGGGGACACGGGTTCGTGCCCCGGTCCGGGAAGATCCTACATGCCGTGGAGTGTCTGGACCCGTGAGCCATGGCCGCTGAGCCTGCGTGTCCGGTGTCTGTGCTCCACAACGGGAGAGGCCACAACAGTGAGAGGCCCGCGTACAACAACAACAACAAAAGATTATTTTCTCAATAGATGATGATTTACATTGTCTCTTGCAGAAAGCCCAAAGGTTGCCAAGCTCAGCACACTTTAAATTAATTTATGGACTCGGAATTTTTCTGATCATTCAAGTGTTGTTAATTGAAACACCAAATCCAGTTGACAGAATAGCTGGTTTTTGAATTTGGAGGACTGATTTCAATACATTTTCCACTTGACTTGTAAGATAAAAAGAAAGTTCCTCGATTGCCTCCTTTGCCATTGGGGACTGTTTTCCTATCTTACTCCTTCATAGAAGGAAGAGTATTTTGACAGCCGTCTTTAGGTGGAGTGCTTGGTTCCAGTTTTCCACTTTTGAAGAGCTCAAGGAATTATTTACATTCCTGGTGTGGTAGTTAAAAAACAGGTTTCTATTTCCTTGGTATTGGTAAATGCCCTCGGGTTTACTACTCAGTTTTTCATTTTTTTTTTGAATTCTTTTTATTTTCCACCTGGAAGTTATCTTATTTTCTCTTTTTGCTTAGCTATCCATTTATAATGATTTTAAAAAATACCATCTAGCACTTCTGTGTATGTGGCAGCAGGAATCCCTACCCAGAATACTCAGTCTGTCTTTTCCCAGCAATGAAAGTCTCCTGATTTGGTCCCCATTTGTTTTCTCTTCACCTTGTATCTCTAGTCTGACACCACAAGCTAACATCTATAACTCCAATTGTATTTCATCTCTCTGTCCACATCCTTATAAAGCTCTATGTTTAGACCTTAGTTCACATATGGTATTTTATCTTTGCCCACTTCGTCAGATCGAAAATTGTTTTTGTGCTTTTAAGACGCTGAATCCAAATTAATAAAGCGTCACTCTAATATGGATAATCTCAGGTTCCTACTTTCCAAGTGTGATGAATTCAACCAGTCTATGCTTAATATTTAATTTAATGCCTTTTCTGACCTCCATAGATCTTGTCTATCATATGGCTATTAGGAGACAAATAAAGTTTCTTTTTATAGGATGTGTATACCAGTCATAGTGCTAGACACAAAATCAAGAGGTAGATAATATTGTCCATAGCTAGCCAAATTATTTTGGAGAGCGGGAGGCATACATAATTCATTTATGTTTTATACTGTGTGAGTTATGCAAATGAAAATATTTCAGTAGAATATTTAAGATATAAAATAGATGCATAATAGTTATATATACACACACACATATATATATATACACATACATACATATATATATATTTCTCAAAGTAACTCCAGAAATAGGCATTGCTCATTTTATTTTTAGATCTGTTTTACAGATTAGTAAATGAAAGAACAAAATGGGTACAAGATTTGCCTACATTCATACAGGCTACAAACTTCAAGCCAAGATTTAAACCCAACCAATATGGCTCCAGAATCTGAACCCTCATACCTATACTACCTTGTCATGCCGGGACAAATATATACAGAATCATATAAAAGAAAAATGAATAAAGCAAACTATATAAAATAATAAATAAAGCAAATCATATGTTCATTTGGAAGTAAATTTCACAATGATTAGCAAATCTGAACGTGTCATCTATGACCCCGAATCTATCTTCTCCTTACTTTTCTGACTTTTCCTCACTTTTGCTTAAGTGGTTGCACCATCCATTTAAACACTGATATCAGACATTTTGAAAAATTGTGTTTTTTTCCCCCAGCCACTTCTACACCCAATCAAGTGTCTCTGATTTCTGTAGATTTTATATCTAACTCTTTCCATTGCCTCAGACTTGAATAAGGTCTCCATTTTCTCTTCCCTGGATTTTCATGATAGATTCCTAAATGACCGTGTAGTCTCCACACTCATGTACTCTTCAGCCAAGGGAATCATAATAAATTCACATCTTACCTTCATTCCCCATATTATCTTCCTATGGCTTTGTAAATAATGCAAAATAAAGCCACACCTCTTTATTATTGAATATAGGTGTATTCCTTTTTCACTGTTTTCCCCTCCAATATCCCAATATTAATTTTGTTCTTGCCAAATATGAGAAGAAAATTATTTATAAGCATTCAGCTACAAAGATCTATGAATATACAATCTTCTAGCATTGCATATGAACTACCCTTTGCCCAGTACATCCTTTTTCACCTATACTGTGTTGACTGTGAGTGAGGCATTTTTCAGTTTTATGAAATCTGCCTGATAGATAATGTCATATAGTAACTAATTTAATTGTTTGTTAAATATATAATGAAATGAATAACTGCATGAGGAAAGTCAGAAGGAAGAAGGAGAGAAGGAAAAGAGGGGAATGAGAAGAAGAAAGGGATAGAGAGAGAAGAGAAGAAAGAACACATGATTATATAAATTTCAGAGAACAAGGTGTGTAGAAAGTGAGAAAAAAAAATGACTTCTATGAACTAACTTTGAGGAGATGGCTTAAAACTAAGTCTGTTTTAAGAGATTCTTAGTAGAGACATCAAAATGACCAAATATCTTCAGATGTTGTTTGTCTTGCAAAAGAAGTAGTATTGTGACCTTATTCCAGGGATAATCCAGAAAGGAATATTTTCCTATTCATTTCTGTATTGATGTAGAAGGTCAGCTAATATGTAGTTGGAGTAAGGCTCCCTGAAATACATAAAATAAAATCCAAACTTCAGTGTTAAACTGAAATTTTGAACACTCTTATCCAATATGGGCAATTAAAAATTACTTATCTCTACATAATTTGTGTATAGACATTCCTCACCTGTAATATTTTTAATGATCCTCACAAAAGGTCAGCCAAAACACGATTTGCACATCAGACATTTAGAACATGTATTTCCTCATTTAAATTGTAAAAGTTATCATGTAGGGTTTCACCTAAAATTTTAACATAAAATTAAATACCATCCAGGTTCTATTTTTAGAAGCTTGCAAAAATATATTATATTTAAGGAAGACATATAGACTCTATAGCCACATATTCACTCTTCAAGTCATTCACGTATCAAATTAGATTACCTAAAACCTCCTTTTGTGGACATCAGCAGTTTATCCCTATGCAGAAATTATTTTATTCAACAGAGTTATCCCACATTTTTATTGAACATACATACAAGAAACAGCTACATAAAGCATGATGTTTTATAGTATGAAAGACTCATTTTGAAGGCATTGTCAAATATGTTTCTCAATGACTTATAATGATACATACAGTAAATTCATTTTTTACCAAGGAAATTGGTGCTTCTCTTGAAGATTTTTTATATTTTCCTTCATTATATTCTGACACTGCAGTATTTGCCTTTTAAACAGAAAGATCAGCGTTCAATTTAACCAATACTCAATACAAATACCTTTAATTGCATTAGTGTAAGTAGTGTAAACTCCCTAAAATCTAATACAGCTGAAACCACTAGTGCAGGGATGGATTGAAGAAGTGTCAATTGTTCAGGACTTTTGGATCCCGCCTTCTTTCACATGGACCAGGAATGTTTCAAATATCTTGTCAAACATACTGGATTTCAGGTAAGAATTTATTTAAGGTATATAACATTTGTAACTATTTTTTAAAAACCTGTTAGTAAAAAATAAGTTTGAAAATCACTCCTGTTGATGATTGATTTTTTTCTCTGTCCACTAGTTTTTGATGTTCTGTTTTCTATTAAGAGCCTCAGCAAACTTGTACCTGTTATTATAAATCATTATCTCAAATGCTCTATGGCAGTAAGTGCAGTAATATAATTTAAGATTATCATCTTAAGAAACAACCCCTTTTGAATGCCGTGATTATAAAAATTTTTTAAAAAGTGGTAAATGGTAGAATGGTGCTGATTGTTTTGTTTTTGCATTTGTATCAGGGGTCAGAACAAGTGATGAAATAGCTGATGAAATGATATTATTTATATCCAGTCAGGATAGTTATTTTCAGGAAATAAAGACGAACTAAAGCAAATCAAGGGGTATTACACTCAATAAGAGTACAAACTAAGGACATACACTATTGTAAACAATAAGGGAAGCATACATACATAAAATGCAAGGTTCCTTCTTGCAAGAATTGTCTAAGCAACAAGATTTAGGTGGTCATATATATAGATTATATAATAAATAACTCATAAATCTAGGATACAATTTTTTGTCTTGAAGCTAAATGGGATTTAGACAGAGCTAAAAGAGAAAAGTTTGCAGGAGGAATGAAAATAGAAATAGGAGAGAAAAAAATTACATGATATAGACTAAAGGCAGCAAGTACAGTAATTTATTTCACATATAGAGTTTATGTTGAATGCTGGGGGGGGAGGGGAAGATGGAAAAGTATTAAGATAATGTATAGTAACAGAAGAAAACTTGGAAATACCAAAACAGCATAGATATATGTGTATATATATGTATGTATATATAGATAGATAGATATACATTTATTTGCCTACATTACACATAGATCACCAATAAGTCATAAATACTCTCGTGATTTTGTCACAGGTCTTTTCATTATATGTGTATAGGCCCACGTGTGCACACACAGACACACACACAAAGTAGAGTAGAGAATGTGATGGTGCTTTGGCTACATAATGTCATTGTCTGCCTTAACAAGGAAGCTCAAGTTTGACATATTTTTAACACAACTTTATTATTAATGAATCATTCACCTTTATTGGTATGTTTGATAGTCACCACAATTCAGTGACTTAAGCAAGACAGAATTATTATGCCTGCTTTTCAAACGGAGGCATCAAAATGTGTTGTGGTGTCTCACACACACCTGGCAATTTGTAAACACAGGGCTAGTTGTTGAGTGTGTGAAACCTACTCTTTTTTTTTTCTTATTCTATTTTTCTGTTCTCCTCAAGATTCTGACATGAATCACAAAGAATTCCATTTCCAAAAAGCAAAAAATAATAGCAAAAACAAAAAATAATAGCAAAGCCAAAGTGATAAGAGGAACAGCAACAAATACCAACATTTATACATTGGTTTATACTTCTCAAAGCACTTAACCACACATTAAATATCATAAAATTGTTAAATTGTGTGTTATATATACAGACTTGTTACCATAAACTCATCCAATTCTCTGCCTTGACAGGAAAGTGAACCTTGAAGGAAGTCTGTGATTATAGCTTTGCCCTTTTGTGATAAAGCAAGTTTAACAATATCTCACTGTCAATTCACATTGAGGCATTCAGGGACACACGTGAATGTAATATGGAAATGGAAGCAAAGAAAGGATCCTTATTCTCTGCTATAAAGGCAGCACTTTGACAGAGTAACATTTAATGCCATCATGTGTAATTTATTTTGGACATTTTGTATGATGAAGATGGACATGTTTTAAATATTTGTGATTGAATATCAAATTAACCATGACTTTAAACAAGAGAAAAGCCGTAGACTTATTAGTAGTGGAAACTGCTAAGAATGGGAATAATCTACATATTAAATTAAAGGAATGCTTTCAACAAAATAAAATAACAATAATGATCATAATTACTCTTACTATTACTGCTATCATTATTTATTATTAATTATGATCACTATTTATTAAGGGTTTGCTTCGGAACTTTGTTAAGCAGTTTTTATAAATTGTGCTATTTAATTCCAATGAGTTTGGATTTAAAAAAAAATTTAAATAGTACGTATTTGACAAAAGAGTCACCCAACTAGTCCTTTTATGTTTGTTTATTTAGGTGAAACATTGTTTTATTTTATTATAAAATTTATTGGGTTTTAAAATGTTCAAATTTTTGATCATTGTGAAATTTATTTCATTGGAAGGATGAGGTGGAGGTCTAACTTTTTGTCTTTTTTCATATGGCTAGTCAATTGTCCCAGCATGATTTCTTGGATAATCCACTTTTTTCTCTGATTTGAGATGGCAACCTCATAAAATACACAATTCCTGTATATATTTACACCCGACCTTTAAGTAAAAATTAGAAAGAAAAAAAGAAAACACTGTGTTATTATATTTTAAAACAATGCTATTCTTTTGTTTCTTATTTGTCATTAGGCAGAAGAGGTTCAGGTAGGACTGAAGTGCTTCTGGGATAGACTAGGTGACCTGCAGTTTCCTTTAATCCCCAAACATCCCATAATTTTGCAGATGAGAAAAGAGGTTCAGAATGGTGACTTGCCCACAGTCACACAGCATCCAGAGGCACTTTTGTTTATTGTCTTTGAAATTAGTTATCTTAATAAATGATACACAATAAAGGTAAAAAGATTTTTGATATTTTGATAGTTGTGAAATACATGAAGTTTTCATCTTATGTTACCATGATGGTGTGTAATTAAATAAGAACTGAGTACCCAGAGAATACTTGGTCAGAAAATGGTAATGGCAATGGTGGGGTGTCTGTCTTTCTCCTTTCGGGAGATTCCAAGAAACGCGTGGATCACAGTAGAGAAGAGGGTCTATGAAACTCCCTGCAGCAATTCTGAGGGTGCTGAATTTGATCTTGTATGAATCTACATTATCAGACCCTTCCTTTCTCTACAATCTCATTTTATCTCTTCTCTCCCTCACTCAAGTGGCTCCTGTCACCCTGAAATTCTTTCAGTTTCTGGAACACAGAAGCCTTCATTTTGGGCATTTTTCCCTCTAATTGGAACATTTCCCCTCCTCACTTAGTAATTTTAAAATAAAATTTTAACTATATCTTATATATAAATAATATTTTAATTTAAAAGTCATTTGGCTGTTAAGATATACATAATGTATATCTGCATAAAGGATATAATAAAGTGGACATTTTCTAACAACAACTAGATTAAGAATTAGAGCATCACAAGCATGCTAGAAATCCTCTCTGACTCTCTCTGACTCCATCCCATTTCCCTTCCCTCAGAGATAACCATTGTTTTGGCATTTGTGGTAATAATTCCCTTACTTTTCTTGATCATTTAGTGGCCTTACATGCATTACATGCTTTTATAGTTTTGAACTTTAAATGAATGGAAACACACTGTAGATATTCTTGAATGCCTTGTTTCTTCTTTCACTTAGCATAAATTTACACAATATTACCATACATAAATTTTGGAAACATTTCTCCCCATGAACTTGTTCGTACATTTTTTTTCCTATTTTTAAAAATGTTTTAAACTGAGATGTAATTGATGTATAGCATTGTGTAAGTTTAAGGTGTACAACCTGTTGATTTGATATATACTGCAATATGGTTATTACTGTGTGTTTACTAATACTTCTATGGCATAATAATTATAATGATCATAATGATCATTTTGTTTTCAGTGGTGAGAGCAATTAAAATATAGTCTCTTAGCAACTTTGAAGTTTGTATTACAATATATTTTTACTATAAGCACTATGTTCTACATTAGATCTACAGAAATAATTTATCTATTAGTTGCATATTTTTGTATCCTTAAACAACATCTCCCCCATTCCCCCAACCCCAGGTAACTACCGTTACAATCTCTGTCTTTACAAGTATTTTCTTTTTTAATATTCCACATATAAATAGTATCATACATATTCATCTTCCTATGTCTGACTTATCTCACTTAGCATAATGCCTTCAAGGTCCATCCAAGTTGTTGCAAATGACAGGATTTCCTTTTCTTTCTCATGGCTGAATAATATTGCATTGTGGTATGTGTGTGTGTGTGTGTGTGTGTGTGTGTATATATATATATATATAATCTCACATATATATAATCTCACATTATCTTTATCCATTCATCTATTGATGAACGCATGGATTGTTTCCATATATTAGCTATTGTGAATAATGTTGTAATAAACATGAGCATGCAGATATCTTTTCCATATCCTGTTCTGTGTATGTGTATATGTATATTCAGAAGCAGAAAAGTTGCTGGATTATATGTTAGTTATCTCTTTAATTTTTTGAGGAAACTCCATACTGTTTTCCATAGTAGCTGCACCAATTTACATTCCCACCATCAGTGCACAAGTGTTTCCTTTTCTCCACATCCTCACCAACATTTGTTATCTCTTGTCTTCTGAATGATAGCCATTCTAATAGGTGTGGGGTAGTTTTACTGGATTTGATTTGCATTTCCATGATGATTAGTGATGTTGAGCATATTTTCATGTTACATATTGGAAGTTCGTGTGTCTTCTTTGAAAAAATGTCTATTCAGACCCCCTCCCCATTTTTTTTAACCAGATTTGTTTGTTGTTGTTGTTATTGAGTTTTATGAGTTCTTTGTATATTTTGGGGTTATATACATTAATTCCTTATCCAATATATGATGTGTAAATATTTTCTCCCATTCCTTAGGTTTTCATTTTGTTGATTGCTAACTTTGTTGTGCAGAGACTTTTTACTTTGATGTAGTTCCCAATTGTTGATATTTCCTTTTGTTGCTTGTGTTTTTGGTGTCATGTCCAAAAAATCATTGCCAAGACCAATGTCAAGAAACTTCTTCCCGATATTTTCTTCTAGGAGTTTTATGGTATTAGGTTTTAGGTTTATGTCCTAAATTATTTCAGGTTAATTCCTGAGAGTGGTGTAAGATAGAGGTTCAATTTCATTTTTCTGTATGTGGTTAACTAGCTCTCAGTAGCATTTGTTGAAGAAACTATTTTTTCCCCACTCAGTAGTCTTGGATCCCTTACCAAATTGTTGACTATATATATGAGGATTTAATTCTGGGCTATCTACAGATCTTCCTCAACTTTCAATGTTGTTACATCCTGATAAATCCATCATAAGTTGAAAATGTTGTAAGTTGAAAATGCATTTAATACACCTAAACTCAGAGGATCAAAATTTAGACTAGCATACTTTAAATGTGCTCAGAACATTTACATTAGACTACCATTGGGAAAAGTCATATAACATAAAGCATATTTTATAATAAAGTGTTGAATATCTTTTATAATTTATTGAATAGTCTGTTGATAAGTGAAAAACGGAATGGTCGTAAGTGTATTGGTTGTTGACCCTCGTGATCACATGGCTGGCTGGGAGCTGAGGCTCACTCCACTGATCAGAATCATGAGATAGAATCATAATGCATATCACCAGCCCAAGAAAAGATCAAAATCCAAAATTCAAAGTATGGTTTCTACTGAATGGGTATCACTTTCTCAATGTCATAAAGTCAAAAAAATTTAAGTTGAACCATCATAAGTCAGACACCATCTGTATTCTGTTCTATTGGTATGTGTATTTTTTTATGCCAGTACCATACTGTTTTAATTACTAAAGCTTTGTAGTATACTTTAAAATCAGGAATTGTGAGGCTTCTGGTTTTGTTCTTTCTCAGGATTGCTTTGTCTATAATGGGTTTTTTGTGGTTCTATACAAATGTTAGAATTTTTTCTTCTGTTTCTATAAAAATTCCATTGGGATTTTGACTGGAATTGCATTGAATCTATAGATGGCGTTGGGTAGTATGGACATTTTAACAATAATAATTCTTCTGATCCAGGAACATGGGATATCTTTCCATTTGTTTGTGTCTTTTTCAATTTCTTTTATCAAAGTCTTGTAGTTTTCAGTGTACAGAACTTTCACTTCCTTGGTTTAATTTATTCCTAGGTGTTTTATTGTTTTTTGATGCGATTGTGAAGGAATAGTATTTTTATTTCTTTTTAAGATGTTTCTTTTAGTGTATAGAAACTCAAAGAAGTTCTATACATCAATTTTATGTCCTGCATTCTGAACTGAAACCACTGATTAGTTCCAACAGGTTGTTGTTTGGGTCTAAGACTTCCTCTATATAAGTTTATATCATCTGCAAATAATGACAATTTTACTTCTTTTCCAGTGTGGATGACTTTTATTTCTTTGTCTTGTCTAATTGTTCTAGCTGGGACTTTCAATACTATGTTGAATAACAGTGGTGAGAGTCTTGTCTTGTTCCTGATCTTAAGGAAGAGCTTTCAATCGTTCACCATTTAGTATATAAACCGGGAGTTTGTGGTAAATGGGCTTTATTATGTTGAGGTATGTTCTTTCTATATCCAAATTTTGAGGACTTTTATCATGAAAAGATATTGTATTTTGTCAAATGCTTTATTTGAATCTATTGAGATGATTATATCATTGTTTTTCATTTTACTGTTGTGGTGTTTCACATTTATTTATTTGCACATACTGAACCAACTTTGCCACCCAGAGATCAATCCCACTTGATCATGGTGTATAAATTGGTTAATATGTTGTTGAATTTGTCTTCCTTGTATTTTATTGAGAAATTATTCATCTGTATCAGGGATATTAGTCTATTATTTTCTTGTAGTGTCCCTATTTTCCTGGCATCAGTGTAAAGCTTGCCTCTTAAAGTGAGTTTGGAAGTGTTTCCAACTCTTCAATCTTTTGGAAGACTCTGAGAAAAATTGCTGTTAATTCTTCATTAAGTTTTTGATAGAATTCACCAGTGCGTCATCTGATCCTGGGCTTTTCATTTTGGGAAGTTTTTGATGACTGATGCAATCTCTTTATTTATTATAGGTCTGTTCAGATTTTTTATTTCTTCATAATTCAGTCTTTGTAGGTTGTTTCTAGGAATTTTTATTTTCTTCCAAATTATCCAATTTGTTGGCATATAATTGCTCATAGTAGTCTCTTACACTCCTATGAATTTTTGTAACACCATATAGGTATTAGGTTCAATAATAAGTAGAAAGACTAAGTTCAATAAAGAAATAAGGGAATGCAAGATATTGAGAAACAAAAGTAATCCAGGTCATAAAAAGGTATTTGGTTATAAAGGTAAAAATCTAAGTTAAAGAAGAAATATAATACGACTCTCTGTTGGATAGAAAATTTAGAAGGGTAAAATGCTGTTGCTCAGTGAATAAAATGTACTTTTATATTTTGTTTGTTTTAAAAACATAATATATAATAAAGAATAAATGGGACAAATTCATTAAATGGCCAAGATAGAGCAGGAAAGAGAAAAAAAGACAGAGAAATGGAAAAGTCTACCATCAGAAAAGGAGTATTGTTACAGCAAATGTACCCAGAGTAAAAGTCAGAAAGTGTATGTAGCACATGAAGTACAATCCAAGCTGGTATTAATATCCAATGAGTTTAATGTGATATATGGTGAAGGAAGAAGAGTTTTCTTGACAGTGATCGCTCATGTATTCAGGTGGCTGGAAATACAGTGGTGGTAGTAGATACGAGCATCCATCCAGTTTGAAGCAATGACCAGCCTTAAGTAAATGAGGGGAGACACTGAACTCAGATAATTAAATTATGGTGGAGAATAGACTCTAGTTTCAGTAGGGAGCTTAAATACAGTGAAAGACAAAGGAATTTCAGTCATGAAATTTGTGAAATCTCAAATATTTATGTCTGAAGGTACTGTAGGAATTTCTGGAGGTATAAGGTCTTTACAGTCTTTAATTGCTCAAGATGGAGTAGATCAGCCTGCTTATGTGTGAGTCAACATTAAAAGCTAAGTCAGGTACAAGGTCTGAGAGGCACACATGTTTGTGTTTTTGTAACTCATAATTAAGTACAGTCTAGATCTAAAGACATTTTGTTTCAGGTCCAACAGGCACTGGAGAAGATAAGTGTATCACATCAACAAATAGAATTAATTAGACATAAAGTATATTTATGTGTATATGAAGCAATATTCTCTCAAAATTTAAGTTAATTTGAGAGATAATAGTCATGATAAAATTGATATTTTCTTCTCTAGGCTTTATGGAAATTATAGTGATGTAAAAGTATGTACTAAATCATAACAAATGAAGTTTCTGTTCTCCAAAATAATTTTATCTCTCTTTGATTACTATGAAGTCATTTGATTAAAGACATTAGTTCTTCTATCTTTCTTTTTGGTAAAGATTAATATTAAAATTACTTTACAATCCCTGAACCCAAAACAAATGATGTTCATGGAGGCAGTCTCAACCTTAAATTATAAATCTACTGGTAGGACTTCACTAAGTAGATATTCTTTGTGAAAAATATCTAGAGATGACCCCCACATTTTGTTCCATTTCCATTTTCTCCATAGTCAGATAGTAGTGCATTTTCCTAAATCTAAACTATAACAAAAACAAAATATGAGTTCAAGAAAGCAGAGAAGTACTTTCCAAAACTTATTTCACTAACTATTAAAATTAAGACTAATTACTTTACCAAGTTTTATTTTGAAATTTTGTAGAGAGAAGAAAAATTTTCTGCCCTGAATAGTGATCAGTTCAGTTTTAAATATAATTTGAAAACAAGCACCTCAGTATATTGTTCAATTTCATATGTTACATACACAGTGTAGCTTCTAAATTTTATTAAGGAAATAAATGGTCAAAAATTTACTTCTAGTTAGTTTGAGTTTGATTTTATGCCAATTGCAACAAATGTTTTTTTTAAACTTATTTTGTGTGGAAAAAACTATATTACTCCCAAAGTGTAGAAATAATTGAAGGCCTGTCAGAAAAAATAAATTATATTGCTTTCATTTTTTTAAAAAAAAAAAAAGACTATTACAAATATCAGGAGTGTAGAGTGAAATTTCTGGCTCTTCTAATATTAGGCCAAGGATTGTAAATAAATGGCTCCATCTTAGTGTTTTCATCATAGTTACATGGTAGATATTTTACTTTGTTAAACATATAAGGACACTTGGAAAGTTTCCATGCCAATGGCAAAGTGGAAGGTAAATAGCTATTTACATTGAGGAGATACAGTAAGTTTTGCTTTCTTTTATTTGGGGAACTTTGAAAGGGTAGCTTTTGGAGAGAAGAATAAAATTAGACAGCTTTCATGAAACAGCTCTTTCTAAATGTTCTTAACATTCTCCCATTATGTTATAATTTCATATGAGTTATGCTGCCTGAATAGTTCCATGCATATGTAACAGAGGATTTAATAAGCAAATTATTTGGAGAGAGTAAATGTAATAAAGATATCATCTTGCTCTCAAGAACTTTTTATTTTGAGTGTAAAGTTAATAACAAAACATAGTTTGAGATGAAAACATGCATTAATTATTCCAGTTATTTTCTCTTTCTCTTAAGAAAATTATCCAAAAAGAGTCAAATTTGATTGAATTTAAGGGTCAACCTGTATGAAGGAATTAAAGATGAATGGTAGGAAGAATGGCCTAATGTTTTACAGTGGTAATAAAATCAGGGCATTGTGAGTTTATCATATGCCCCAAAATCACCAAATTATAGAATCAAATTCATTATCTAAACCACAAAGAAATTTGTGTTGTTTATAGGGATAATCATACAGCTGTGGCTAAAACATGCAAAGGGGGAAGAGACCTTCAAGTAAATTTTAAGAAAGTACAGGCTTAATTATCTGAAAGATATTTTTAATTTGTCAACATTTACTTTATTGAAAACTGTTTGTAATCTTTCTTTTAAATGCAATGTCTGTCATGGATACAGCTGAAGAAAAAATAAGGTTATAATGGAATTTGGATCCAAAGATGTCATTAGGAAGTGAGGCTTCATCAAAGATAAAGCAAGCTGCAAAGACCAGAGAAATGAGCTTTGAGAAGATGTATGTGGAAGAAGAAAAATGTATATTAGGTAAATAATCAAACTGAACATCAAATGTATTTGGGAGCAAAGTTAGAAATTTGTTTTGGATATACAGCAAGGATCAGGGACCAAGGACATAAAAATCTAATGAAAGTATGTCAGGAAATTTTGGACAATGTGAGGGGAAAAGGTTAATGTCTTGATCAATTGCTTTAAGGCTGTATAGTGGATGCAGATTAACTTTTCTGTTGAGGTTAGCAATGGAGAAACAAGAAGTCTGCCACTTGTTTCTGCCACAGCAACAATAACTTGGCAGCCATCCATGGACAAAAGTATCTTTGTGGAAACTTTGGGAAATAGGAGATTGGGAAATCCTGATGGAACCCAAGTGGTGGAGGGCAGTTTTGGAAAGGCAGGCTCACCAACTGTGGTACTAGGACCTATAAATCAATAAGGTAGTAGTGGACTTGAATAGCACTATAGACTAAATAAACCTAACAGACATATATAAAACATTCCATAAGTGTGAACAAATTTGAAAAGATTGAAATCATTTCAAGTATTATTTCTGACCATAATGGTATCAAACTATAAATTAATAAAAAAGGAAAATTAGAAAATTCACAAATAAGTTGAAATTTAGCAGCACATTTCTGAGCTACCCATGGGGCAAAGAAGTTAAAACGAAAATTAAGAAGTATCTTGAAACAATTGAAAATGGAAACAGAACATACCAAAAATTAAGGAATACACCAAAAATGAGTTCTAAAAGGGAACTCTATTGGTATAAATACGTACTAAAAGAAAAAAGAAAGACATTTAAATAAACTACCTAATTTAAAATTCCTAAAACTAGAAGAAGAAACTATGCTCAAAGTTAGCAGAAGGAAGGAAATACAGATTAGAGCAGAAATAAATAAAATAGAGACTAGAAAGACATTATAAAATATTTTAAAAATTAAGTGTTGCTATTTTGAAAAGATAAACACAATTGAGAAACTTTGAGCTAGAGTAATCCACAATAAATGAGAGAAGACTAAAATAATTAGTGAAAGTGGAGACAATACATCTGATACCACAGAAATACAAAGAATCATAAAATAATTCTATGAACAATATACATCAATAGATTGGTTAACCTAGAAGAAATGGATAAACTTCTAAAAACATACAATCTAACAAGACTGAAGCATAAAGAAATAGAAAATCTGAACAGACCAATTAAGAGTAAAGGATATTGAATCAGTGTTCAAAAATCTCCCAACAATGAAAAATCTGGACCCAGATGGCGTCAAGGATGAATTCTACCATCCATTTAAAGAACTAATGACAATCTTTCTCAACATCTTCTAAAATATTGAAGAAGGGAAAACAATTCCAAACTTATTTTATGAGGACATTATTACTCTCTTACCAAAATCAGATAAGGGCACTACAAGAAAAAAAAAAAAAAAAAAAATATATATATATATATATATATATATATATATATATATATATATATATACCAATATCTCTTATAAATAAAGATTCAAAATTTTTTAACAAAATACTAGTAAAACAAATTTAACAGCACATTGAAAGAATCATACAACAGGATCAAGTGGGATTTATCCCTGAGATGGAAAGCTGTTTCAACACATGCAAATCAAAAAATATAATACACTATTCTAGCAGAAAAAAGGATAGAAATCTATGATCATCTCAATAGATGCAGAAAAAGCATTTGACAAAATTTAACATCCTTTCATGATTTAACAGCATCTTTAAAAATTAGGTATAAAAGGAATGTACCTTAACATAATAAAACCTGTGAGTTATTTGTAGTGAGATGGATGGACTTAAGAGTCTGTCATAGAGAGTGAAATAAGTCAGAAAGAGAAAAACAAATACTGTATGTTAACACATACATATGGAATCTTAAAAAAAAGGGTTCTGAAGAACCTAGGGTTAAGACAGGAATAAAGATGCAGACATAGAAAATGGACTTGAGGACACGGAGTAGGGAAAGGGTAAACTGGGAAAAAGTGAGAAAGTGGCATTAACATATATACACTACCAAATGTACAATAGATAGCTAGTGGGAAGCAGCCGCATAACACAGGGAGATCAGCTCCGTGCTTTGTGACCACCTCAACGGGTGGGATAGGGATAGTGGGAGGGAGACGCAAGAGGCAGGGGAAATGGGGATATACCTATATACGTACAGCTGATTCACTTTGTTATACAGCAGAAACTAACACAACAATGTAAAGCAATTATACTCCAATCAAGATGTTAAAAAAAAAATACACAACAAGCCATAGATAACATCAACTTAACAGTGAACACTGGAAAGTTTTTTCTTAGATCAGAACAAGACAGGATGCCCACTCTGGCTACTTCTATTCAACAGAGTGAATATTTTGGTCAGAAAAGAAAATAAAAGTCATCAAAATCAGAAAGGAGGAAGTAAAACTGCTTCTATTTGCAGATTACATGTATTATATATTAAGATATGCAAATTCTTTATTAAAAATATAAGAACAAATAAACGAATTTTGTAAATTTGCAGAAAACAAAAACAATATACAAAAAATCAGTTGTATGTCTGTAGATTAGCAAAGAACTATCTGAAAAGGAAATTAATAAAACAATGCTCATATATAAAAGCATTAAAAAGAATATAATACTTCAAAATAAATTTAACAAAGGAAGTGAAAAATCTGTCAACAGAAAACCAAAAGACAACGATGAAAAAAATAGAAGACAAATAAATAAAAATATTCTCATATTCAATGATTGAAACAACAATGCTAAAATATCCATACCACCTAAGGCCATCTACAGATTCATTGCAATCTTTATCAAAATTCCAAAGGGATTTTAAAAAAAATAATTAGAAAAAACAATCTTAAGATTCATATGGAATTATAAATAGTCAAAATAATCTTGAAGAAGAAGAACAATGTTGAAGGATCACATATCCTGATTTTAAATTGTAATACAAAATATAGTGATTGAAGCATTATGGTACTGACATAATAATAGACACATAGACCACTAGAACAGAGTAGAGAGCCCAGAAATAAAACCACACATATACAATCAAATAATCTATAACAAGGGTGTCAAGGATACATAATGAGGAAAGGACAGTCCGTTCAATAAATTGTGTTGGAAAAATTGGACATCATATTCAAAAGAAGGATATTGGAACCCTATCTTACCCTTACAAAAATTTAATTCAAAATGTACTGAAGACTTAAACATAAGACCTGAAATTATAAAACTTCTAAAAGAAAACATAGAGAAAAGCTGCTTGATATTGATCTTGGCAATTATTTTTTTAGATAAGACACTAAAAGTTCAGGCAATAAAAGCAAAAATAAGCAAGTGAAATTATATCAAAGTAAAAAGTTCCTGCACAGCAAAGAAAACCATCAAAAAGTGAAAAGACAAATTATGGAATGGAAGAAAATATTCAAAAACCATATATCTGATAAGGGAGTATTATCCAAAATATATAGCAAACAACTAAACAGCAATAATAATAACAATAGTAATAGTAAAAAATTGAAAAATAAAACAAAGCAAATAATCAAATGGGTAAAGTACTGAATTTTTTCCAAAAAAGACAAATTGCCAACAGGTATGTGATATTGTACTCAACATCATTTGTCATCAGAGTCAAGCAAATCAAAACTCCAGTGAAATATTGATGTATATTATCAAAAAGACAACAGATAACAAGTGTTGGTAAGAGTATGGAGAAAAGGCAACCCTTTTGGTAGGAATGTAAATTGGTATAGTCATTATGGAAAACAAAATGGCAGTTCTTCAAAATATTAAAAATACAAACTGCCATATAATCCAGCAGTCACACTTCTTAGCATATATTCAGAGGAAATGAAATCAGGATCTTGAAGTGATATCTGCATTCCCATGTTCATTGAAACATTATTCACAATAACAAAGATCTGAAAAAAACAACCTAAGTGTTCCCTGACAAAATAAAATAATAAAAACCATATGATCTTCTCAATAAATGCAGAAAAAGCATTTGACAAAATTCAACATAAATTTATGATAAAACTCTCAAGAAAGTGGGCCTAGAGGGAACATACCTCAACATAAAAAAATACATATATTACCGGGCTTCCCTGTGGCACAGTAGTTGAGAGTCTGCCTGCCGATGCAGGGGACACGGGTTCGTGCCCCGGTCTGGGAGAATCCCACATGCCATGGAGCAGCTGGGCCCATGAGCCATGGTCTCTGGGCCTGCATATCCAGAGCCTGTGCTCTGCAACCGGAGAGCCCAGAACAGTGAGAGGCCCGCATACCGCAAAAAAAATCATATATTGCAAACCTATAGCTAACATCATACTCAATGGTGAAAAGCTGAAAGCATTTCCTCTCAAATTGGGAGCAAGATAAGGATGTCCACTCTCACCACTTTTATTCTACATAGTTTTAGAAGTCTTAGCCACAGCTATCAGAGAAGAAAATGAAGTAAAAGGAATCCAAATCAGAAAAGAAGTAAAACTGTCATTGTCTGTAGATGACATAATATTATACATAGAAAATCCTAAAGATACTACCAGAAAACTACTAGAGCTAATCAATGAATTTGGTAAATTTGAAGGATACAAAATTAATACACAGAAATCTCTTGCATTCCTACACACTAACAATGAAATATCACGAAGAGAGATTAAGGAAATTATCCAATTTACCATCACATCAAAAATAAAAAAATACATAGGAATAAACTTACCTAAGGAGGGAAAAGACCTGTACTCAGAAAACTGTAAGATACTCATGAAACAAATCAATGATGACACAAACAGATGGAGAGATATACCATGTATTGGAGTGGAAGAATCAATATTGTGAAAATGACTATACTATCCAAAGCAATCTACAGATTCAGTGCAATCCCTATCAAATTACCAATGGCATTTTTCACAGAATTAGAGCTAAAAATTTTACATTTTGTATGGAAAAACAAAAGACACTGAATAGTGAAAACAATCTTGAGAAAGAAGAACAGAGCTGGAGGAATCAGGTGCCCTGACTTCAGACTATACTACAAAGTTACAGTAATCAAAACAGTATGGTACTGACACAAAAACAGAAATATAGATCAATGGAACAGTATAGCAAGTCCAGAGATAAACCCATGTGCCTATGGCCACCTAATCTATAACAAAGGAGGCAAGAATATACAATGAAGAAAAGATTGTCTTTTCAATAAATGCTGTTGGAAAAACTGGACAGCTACATGTAAAGAAAATGAAATTAGAACACTCCCTAACACCATACACAAAAATAAACTCAAAATGGATTAAAGACCTAAATGTAAGGTTGGATACTACAAGACTCAGAGGAAAACGTAGGCGGAATACTCTTTGACATAAATCACAGCAAGATCTTTTGTGAACAACTGCCTAGAGTAGTGAAAATAAAAACAAAGGGGACCTTATTAAACTTAAAAGCTTTTGCAAGGCAAAGGAAACCATAAACAAGATGAAAAGACAGCCCTCAGAATGGAATAAAATACTTGCAAATGAAGCAACTGACAAGGCACTAATTTCCAAAATATACAAGCAGCTCATGGAGCTCAATATCAAGAAAACAAACAACCCAATCAAAAAAAATGGGCAGAATACCTAAAAAGACATTTCTCTACAGAAGAGATATAGATGGTCAACAAACACATGAAAAGCTGCTCAACATCACTAATTATTAGAGAAATGCAAATCAAAACTACAATGAGGTATCACCTCACACAGGTCAGAATGACCATCATCAAAAAAATCTACAAACAATAAATGCTGGAGAGGGTGTGGAGAAAAGGGGACCCTTCTACACTACTGGTGGAAATGTAAATTGGTACAGCCACTATGGAGAACAGTATGGAGTTTCCTTAAAATCCTAAAAATAGAACTACCATGTGACCCAGCAATTCCACTTCTAGGCATATATCCAGAGAAAACCAGAATTCAGAAGGTTGCATGCACCCCAATGTTCATTTCAGCACTATTTACAATAGCCAGGACATGGAAGCAACCTAAATGTCCATCAATGGAAGAATGTATAAAGAAAATGTGGTACATATATACAATGGAATATTACTCAGCAATAAAAAGGAACAAAATAGTGCCATTTGCAGAGACATGGAAGGACCTAGAGATTGTCATATAGAGTGAAGTAAGTCAGAAAGAGAAAAACAAATATTGTATAATATCGCTTATATGTGGAATCTAGAAAAATGGTACAGGTGAACTTATTTGCAAAGCAGAAAAAGAGTCACACATGTAGAGAACAAAATTATGGTTACCAAAGGGGAAAGAAGTGGGTGGGATGAATTGGGAGATTAGGATTGATTTTTATACACTACTATCTATAAAATAGATAACTAATGAGAATGTATTGTATAGCATAGGGAACTCTACTCAGTGCTCTATGTTAACCTAAATGGGAAGGAATTCTAAAAAAGAATGGATATATGTATATGTGTAACTGATTCACTTTGCTGTACACCTGAAACTAACACAGCATTGTAAATCAACTATACTCCAATAAAAATTTTAAAAAGTAAAATAAAAATTAAAATAAAATCATTGAATTGAGCTCCCCAAACTATAACATATTAGTAAAATGGAACTAAATTTGCTAGAACTGTCAACAGTAAGGGGGAATACCTTGACAAAGTGAAAGACAGTAATGTCTAAGTAAGGAGTCAAAATGAATATTTATAGGACTTGAGGTCTGACTCAAATGTAGGTCTTCCAGGGAGAGGAACTGCTGGGGACTAGACAAAATTTTTGATGTAATAGTTTAAGATTGGTAGACATAGAAAGCTGAGGCTGTTGAAGTTAGTCTTGGAAATTAAACAGTTGCTTCTTAAGGGGGCTGTTTTCCAAGGAGATTGCTATATCAGATAATTGATCTGCATGGGATTCCTGATGCAAACAGTAAGGTTATTTATTGGTTAACAGGTTAGTCCTTCCCAGGAAAAGTTTCCCTGGACCAAATAACTAAGTCATGTTGACTCAGATCATCTTAATTCATGGTATGGATAGCTAGGTTACGTTAAAACAGGTGGTCACAGTTCAGAAGTTTAATAGACCATGGTGAAAAGTAGGTCAGTCAGATTTTAAGGTCTGATTTCCTTTGATTTATTTTTCTAATGTGTACATTTGTTCTTCAAGTGAGGTCATGCTTTAGTCATATTCCACTATAAGTGTCTGTTCAAGATTATGATGTCATCATTTTATTAATGTCTGCATACTATTCCATTGAGCATGCCAGAGTTCAAATATCACACTATTTTGAGATACTTATAATATTAACATTTGTTAAACTTTTTCTCTATTATAAAATAACTTCTATGAACATGTCAGTAGAGCACTTTTTAGGAGTATTCTCTTTTTTGTTCTAACTATATTAAAATTATATTAGATTTAATATTTCAATTTTTTATCAGTTTCAGTGGGGAAAATAATATAATTTGACAGCAGTATATGCATCTAACAATTAGGCACTGATTTAAGTTCCATATCTTCCCGGAGACAATCGAAATGTTGTGACAGGACTTCCATATGCTGCTTTAACTAGAAAAGCAATCACATTAGACAGTATTGCCATCAACAATGTCCTTATTCAAGTAGCACCGACACTAAGAAAGCATATCAACAAGAGAAGCATAACAACACACTTTTCTTTTAGGATTTCACTGCAAAATGTGTATACAAATTCCCATCAAAAAACACTTAGCTAAGATTATGTTCTTATACGCTTATTCCAGAAGTCTAGAGTGACTCCTCAATTAAGGAATACCTATTTATAAGGCTTATTATAAAGATTCTATAGCAAAAATAAGTATAACCTTGATGCTTCACATCAAAACCAAAGTTATTGTATATTAATCTTGCAATAACATTATTTTAAACACCCCGTAAAGATTAATTGATCAAGTTATTCAGACTTTGGAAGATTCCTGAGCCAATGCATGATGGAGTGGATAAAGTGTAGATTCCTGAGGGTAAGACTAGTGAGGAAGGAGATGGGAACAGTTGTGATAAATAGAAACTGTGCCAAAAAGAAAACAAGTTATTAATGTATAGAACACAGGTGGAACAAAGAACTCAGGAAAACTGTTCCTATATTGATGAGGGAAGTAGCAGGAATTCTGGCCTCATTGGTGAGGGGGAGAGTTAATTGAATAACTCTATTTATGGCAACTATTATTTTCCATTAGCAAGTATGTAAAAGACCAGCTGGTAAGATATTTGTCATGATTTGACAGATTTGGTTCTTCAAGGCAAATTCTCTACAATGGGAAGGGAAAGGCCTGAGTGAAAATAGACAAAAGGTAAACTAGGAATAAAATGTTGTAAGCACACACATACAGCTCTAAATTCTTTAAGAATATACTGCCCTCCCTAAAAACACACTTATTTATTTTGAACCTATGAATGATTCATAATTATATTTGGAAATAATAATTCATATCCCATGTATTCCTCTCCCTTGTTTGGAGATTTTAGTAGCAGAAGCTTATGGATATAACACGTTGCTTGGTGATCTCAAACTTACACATTTAATCTCTTGTTGCCAGGGCATCTTCTGCACACAGCTCAAAAGCGAGACATTAAACCAATGTATTTCTATTTCTGTTTCAAGGCTTTCTTGGCTTTATAATGATCTCAAACCCTCTACCTTTTTAGAGAATTTTACATATATTCACATAATCTTTTAGCTCTGTATATAATGTGAAAATAAAAGAACCCTAAGGCATCGAGTTATAAATATAAAAAATTTGTCCTAGTAAACTACTCCTAACCACAGTGACAATTAAGATTACCTATTAAACTTGTAATACAATAAAATTATAGTAGAATCTTGCCAGTCACTTGTTGGCATTCCATTTAAAGGTGAACTGGGTTGGGTATTTATATGGCATATAAAAGGTCATTTTCCTTAAATATGCTTTTCTTTCTTTCAAAATTGCCATAAAATAATTTTAATACAATATACTCAACTAGAGCATGTACTCTTAAAGGCAATTCTATGAGATGACCATCTCAGAGCAATTAAAGGCCTTACTCTAGATGATACAGTAAGGAACAGTGTTAAGCTTTGCTCCTGGGTATTTTATCCATAATACCAGGGCCTGTGTCAAAAATGTGAATGTTTTTGATTAACAGAATTCCTTTCCTTCAAGATATTGTACTTACTGTTTCTTCTCTTAAAACCAAAACACTTAATAACAGCAGTTTTAGTTATTTTTAGACCCTGTATTTAAAATGTTTCCTTTATTTTAATGGAAAGTTTCTGTACTTTGTTAACAAAGCTGACAGAAAAATCTTGGTTACAACTAAGCAGATAGAAATAGCTTAGGATACACAAGAATAAGTCAAAATAGGATAGAAATAACAAACCTAGAAGCAAGATATTTTTTAAGAAATATAAGAAAACATCACACAAAAAAGAAAAAGGCTCCACTTAAATCAGCTTATATAAATTTACTTTTCCTTTCTTGGACTGAATATTGGACTATTCACCATGAACTATCCCTTCTGAGCTAGGTAAGCTAAAGTTATATTTGATAACGATCAACTAGAGACTAAGATATTTATTCAAAAGATTGATCTTAACTAAGTAAGAAGATACTTCATGTAGGAGGAGAGCCTAAATAAAGATTTAGAATCTAGTTAATCTTAGAACAAAAGGAATGGGTCTTGATAAATTAAAAATCCAGGAGCTCATATAGCTCAATATGAAAAGAAAAACAAAAAACAAAAAAAGAAACAAAACCCAATCAAAAAATGGGCAGAAGACCTAAATAAACATTTCTACAATGAAACTGAATCACTTTGCTGTACACTTGTAACTAACACAATGTTATTTATAAAGTATATTTCAATAACATTTTTTTTAAGTTCCAAAGCATAGTTCTAGTGGAATCTCTTTGAAGGTGAAATAATCAACCTTGGGTAGATATTTATGCATGTCTTAAAGGTGTAACAGAATGGCCATGTTGTGGAGAATGCCACTGTGAAAGTGTTGCCTTTACTATCACCCTTATAGCAAAGACTCTATCAGTCTTAGTCATCCACAGCCACTTTCACAGATTCTGAAAGAAAATAATACATAATTTTTCATGGAACATTCTAACTTTCTTCCTCCATCATGTTATAATTTTCAGTAAAGAATGAAAGACATGGTATTTAAATGTAAGAAGAAAAATGTAAATTTATAATTTATAGTTTAGTATTCTTCTTATAAGATTATTTTTTCTCCTTTCATTTAAAGTTTTAGATCACATCCTTCCTGCCCAACCCTTTCCGGAATGAAGAGGCTTTCCTTATTTATAAACTCTGATATCTACTTTGTCTTTTGAAATACGATTTTTTATGTCACATGATAATTGTCTTTCTTGAGAGTTCCTGGCAATTTCACTGTGCATTTGACAGATTCAAATTTCCTGCACAGTCAGACCACATACATGGGAGATGATCGTTTATTCAAAGACCTATTAGATGATCCTATCTATATATAACATTATAGAATATTATATATATGTGTATACACATATATATGTGTATATACACACACACACACACACACATATATATATATATATATATATATATATATATATATATAAATTTTACTCCATTGAGTTTGATCATTAAAAGGTAAGCAGCTACCATGGCACTAGACTTTCTCCTGAATATCCTGATCACCTGGGCTTTGAGCATCCTTTTGTAAGGTTGTTATCTGAGGTTGTAAGGACCTTAGAAAAATTCAGTTGGTGCCAGTTTTTAGACTGCATCAAGGACATAAGTTTGGGGTTGTTTTCTTTTAATATGTGATATGTGTGTAATATTTCCTCCGGCTTTGATGAATAGCTGACTTATAAACTCTTCCGGTAATTGTTGTGCCAAAATCAATAGTCACTACTACCTGCATAGTTTTGCTTTTCTCTGAAGAGCAGCAGTCCTTAGCAAACTGTAATCAAATGCCCTAAATCATACTCTTAGATCAGAGTAAAGAAACCATTCCGTGCTATATATTTCTCCTGTGTTCATTTCTTGCAGATGACTTTCACTGTGTTCTCTGTCCTGCAGAATTGGCCAGGTGAAAATCCTGGAATCAGGTTCTCTTGTGGAGGCCAATCCCCATGCCATCTTTGACCAGGACAAATGCTTGCCCTCTAGATGCTGCTAGGCTGATCTCTAAACCTTTTCCTCAGCACCTTTACTTGTACCCTCTGGTCTGACATACCTGCCCCTCACCTCTCAATAATTCAAATATGTTCTGTCCTCAAGTTCCAAACCAAGTTGAGTTTTGAAGACATTCACCCTACTGTAGCTAATAAGTAATCCCAAAATTTTTATGGTTTAATAATTTAAAAAAAAAAAATTGTATTTCATTCACTCAAAGTCCCCTGCAGACCTAGTGACTCTTCAAAGCCATTGTCCTCCATATGATGATTCAGTAATCCAGGCTGCTTGATATCTTGACTTAATATTTTAAGACAAGACTTTCTCCACTTTTGTTGTAGAAGAAAAGAGGTGGCTAGAGAACTGGGGTGAGTATTAAATGCTTGAAACCTAACATAGTCCACATTATCTCTGCTAATAGCTTGTTGACCAGAACTAGGTGTATAAGCTCCACTCCTAACTCCACACCCCATGTGTCTGGAAGCTGAAGAGAAAGGATATCTGTAAGTATAGCCTTACCATAAAAATATACTAATAGACAAGATTTAAATGATGTAAAAGGAAAAGTTTACAAACACATACACAGTACACATTCCTTTGAAGTCCCTGTGAAACTAATATTTAAGCAAATTATATATAAGGCCCATTTAAAAATCAAAATAAATAGCTATAAAGAATAAAGTAGGAATAATTACCTAATTATAGTGTAAATAACATTACAATTAATAGTAAAAATAGAGAACACTAGAGCTAAACCATAGATACTTACTTAAGAGAGTCCCATAATAAGCAAATTAAAGTTATCTATAATAATACCAATAACAATAATACCAATTAAATTTAATATTTTATAGACCTTACTGCTTGGCAGACTTTATTTACATTTATTACTTCATTGATCCTAAAGACTTCTCTATGAGATAGTTATTATTATCAGTCCTACTTTACAGAAGTGTAAACTGAGGTACAGAAAAGTAACATGACAAAGATCATAGAGACAATAAGAGGAGGATCAAAGACAGGATTTGCATTGCCACTTAGATAATAATGATACTATCAAAACTTACATGGCATGACTTTCAGGAATGCTCAGAAGAAATAATTTAGCTTGTTAAAACAAGATATTTTAACAGTGAACCAAAATATGCCTGGAGATGGAGAAGAAATCAGTAAAGGATATATGAACTCATTTTAAAAAAGAAGGGAAAAGTAGGACTGGCAAACAAAGCTTAGAATTATTTCCATAAATAGATAAATGTCTAGCCAATCCAATCAAAAATGTTTTAAAAATCACCAGGGTTTCCCCGGTGGCGCAGTGGTTGAAAGTCCGCCTGCCGATGCAGGGGACACGGGTTCGTGCCCCGGTCCGGGAAGATCCCACATGCCGGGAGCTGCTAGGCCCGTGAGCCATGGCCACTGAGCCTGTGCGTCCAGAGCCTGTGCTCCACAACAGGAGAGGCCACAACAGTGAGAGGCCCGCATACCGAAAAAAAAAAAAAAAAAAAAAAAACCAAAAAACTCCCCAAAATTATATTAAGGATGAAAATTCTACAGAGATACCAAAGACATTTAGAGAAGAAAAGATGGAAATTATATTCTCAAGAATATAGAATTAAAAGTAAAATTCTCAGTGACATGAATGATTTACTTAATTACAAACGACTTATGTTGAACACAAAAGATATTGTGAATGTAAATACATAATTAACCTTTCAAAAATTAAAATTTCACTAAAGAACTATCCTCTGAATTAATTCTAGGACCAGATGATTTTAATACCTACGTCTATTGAGAAATATTGAAATTCAAATTTACTGAAATTTATCAATAAGGGAGTTGCACTAAACCAAAAACAAAATGAAATCAACATAGCCAAATTTGATAAAAATAGAAGAAATAAACTACTTATGTGTGTAGGGCAACCTGGGTGTCTTGGAAGCACCTCTGCCTATAGAACAAATTTGTCATGGATAAGACACCTTCTTTGTAACATTTTTGTACCTAGGAGTGGCAGAAGAGATCTTCAAAGACACCCCCCCAAAAAAAAGCCTATTTGAGGGGCTGGGAGTCTAAGCTACAGGCAGATACAAAGAGCTGAAATGATTAGAGAACATGTAGCCCTATAATCTTTTCTGTCATGTAGATTTGAGTTTGCAAAGAGGTGCAGTTGAATCTGTGGCTTTCACATTTGATCTGTACACTTTTCTTAGTATTTTCTGGCTAGTGTTCCTCTGTGGTCCATGGAAGAAGAAAATTATCTTTTTTCCCCCCAATACAGGTATATAGGAGTCTCACAGTAAAAACAAAACAAAACAAAAAATAGACTCATAACCAAAAATTATCAAGAATACACAAAATGCTGAGAGAGAGAGAAGAAAAAACAATCAGTAGGAGGTTTGGATATTCAAAGTGAGATAAAGAATTTAGAGGAGATGTCTTTGGAATACTTAACTAGCTAAATGCTTAATTAGATAAAATACTTAACTAGATAAATTAGATAAATGAATAAAACATAAGAGGCTGTCAAAATGAACAGGCAAATTTGATACAGAGTGACACCTATACAAATGAAATTTTTAATTGTGAAAAATCAAACCTTAGTGGAATTATGAAAAATAGATTATATAGAGCTTAAGAGATAAATTGTGAATGATTGATATACAACACAGGAAAATAAAATATGGATAAAAAGTAAAGAGATATAGATGATAGGATGGAAAAATAAGTCTGTGTATATGTATATAAGCCTGTGTGTCAGTCTATATGTAAATCCAGAAGGAAAAAATAAAAAGAATGGATAACAACCACATTTTGATGAAATAATAACTAGAAACTTCCTGGAACACTTGAAAAGTGTGAGTCCTTATATCCAGTGAGAATGTAACTGAGTAGAACCCAATGTGGCCTTCCCAGGACAGGCCCCTTCCCCATGTCCTCTGCTGTAGCTCCTCTCTGAAGTACCTAGATAATAGTACCTGATGCATATTTCCTGAGTTTTTTCAGATGCTAAAACCACAACAAAATGGAAGAAATGAACTACTTGATGATCATGAGCATGCAAGTCCCAGGCCTTCTTGCTCCTAAGGATTGATCACCAACAAGAAGTCAGAGAATTGTGCATGAGCTGATCATATACCCTGGGTTGCCCCTCCCTCACCTTGCCTTTAAAAATGCTTTGCTGAAACCCTTTGGAGAGTTTAGGTTTTTAAGCATGAGCCACCCACCCATTCTCCTTCCTTGGCCCTTGCAACAAACCTTTCTTTGCTCCAAACTCTGACGTTTCAGTTTGCTTGGCTTCACTGTGCATCAGGCACATGAACTTACATTCAGTCATAAGAACGATATATCCTAATCGGGTTAAATAAAACAAATCCAAATCTAGATATATGTTTATAAATCTATTGAACACAGAAACCAAAAATAATATCATTAACAGTCAGAGATAGAAACTAGATGACCTACTCTTATTTTCTATTGTAGAGGAAAATCAAATTAGACTGAAGAAGACTTCTTAACAGCATCAACTGAAACCAGAAGAGAGGGAAATAAAATTAAGGAAAAAAACTAAGGAAGGGGAGTAAAAAGAGAAGTTCCACAAGTGCCTGATTTTCCGTAATTATGCTTTAGAATTGCAGCCGTCAAACAATGGATTCTGTGGAACTGAGGAGGACCAGGCATATTTTGCTGCGAACTTACATACACTAAGGAAATTGGGAAATGATGCTACATTTGTGCTCTTATGTTCTGAAGTTATGAAACTGTTTAGAATGAGGGCTTTATCATGAGCCTGCAAGGTAATGAACTAGACAGGAAAATTTCTTTAGAATGCATAAATAATCATATACTGATTCTATCATTAATTAAAATTTTGATCTTTTGCTCATCAGGGGCTTTTTGTTTTAATTTCCATTAAAAAAATTGTGTTAAAATATTTATCTTGATTACTGTGTGCTTTGGCACCCCTTAAATTTTACACTCAAGAGACATGTCTCTGTCACCTCACCCTAGTTCTGGCCCTGTATATCATATGGTGATTGTTGACTGAAAAAAATGCCCAACCTAAAAGTTGAGAATTACGTATTATTTGGCACACTAAACTGAAGATTTAAGCCCAGGACACAGCCTTTCAGTTACCTCGGACAGACTACTCTGAAGAGGTAAGGCAGGAGCAAGAATATATAGGAGTTTTTGAAACAAAGACCAGGTAGTCAGAACATCAAAAGATTACTGTTAAGTAAAGAAAACCAAATATCTCAAGTTAAGGAATTTAGTGCTTTTCTACGCACAGAAAGATGCAAAATCAGGGCTCATTGAAATCATTCCTTTGATATGTACCTCAGATATCTGGGGCCAGTATCCTGTGTTTTCCTATTCTGAATCTCCTCAGGGTGCAACTTTGTGGGGTAGGGTGTCTGCAGTGGCTGATGGCTTGACGGTCAGTATCCTGTTTCTATCTTGAGTTCCCTCAGAGCTTACCATCGGGATGGCTGTAATGTGATGGCTTAAGGGCTGCAACATCCTTTATTTACTGATATGGTAGGCAACATTTTTTTACTCACATGATCTATAAAATAGAACTAGATTACTTAGCACATAATATTGCTAATGACTTTAAATTAGATAAAGCCTGTGTAATTGGTGATATGATCTCTTTGATTAGTTTGGGGGAGAAATACAATCAACTCCTATCTCTCTCTCTCTCTTCTCCCCCATCTCTCCTTAAGTCAGAGTAATTCATCAAAGTCCCCTCACATGTTTCTATCGCAGAGAATTCTTGAGATGACCTTCAATCTTTCAATCACCCCCCCGATCCCCCCTAACTGTTCCAGTATTCCAGGTTCTACCAAAGCTGTCAGTTTAGGTTATGTGTCCCAAGTGGGGCAGGAAAATAAATAAGGTTTATCAGAGTTCAGCTGTTTCAATTTACCTTTGTTTTGTTGCAGACAAATATATTTGATTTGTTGTTGAAAACTTTCTGTTCAGTGTATTATTCTCTTAACATAAGCCCATTTCAAGTGATTATGTCACGATAAATTATAACCACCAGCACACAATGTCAAATTTCCCTGATTTCTGAACCTTCAGAACCACAATTTTCTCAGGATGAATTTACTTTGCATTGAGAATTTCACCCGAAATCAACTTCAACTGTGACTATCTCAACCCATCACATAGTTTCTAAAAATGCTATTTATTCCAAAAGTCATTCTACTCATATACAAATGTATTAATTATCTTTCAGATATCAGCATATAGGGAAGCGTAAGCGAGTCAAAAGATGCTCTTTCCCTTAAGGATTGTGTCCCACCTCATCTTATGTTAAATGCTTTAGGGTCAATTTAGTGTTAGCAAACTGGAAAATATCATATTGTAATTTTAATTTTAGGCTTCCATTACTTCCAGCCTATTGCATATTTAACACACACATTAAAAAAAAAAAGAAAAGAAAAGAAAACACAGGCACCCATACTTAAACTGAACACCAATTTGTGTATATAATTTGAATGCACTGAACATCCACATTTTCTTTTACATAACATTTTCTTACCTTCTTTGTAGGTTACTGACATGATTTTTCCCTTAGAAAGACCATATATAATGCTCATGAAAGAGATTTAAGTTAATCATTGTTTTAAAGTTAACTTTTTTGTTTAATTTTCCTCTTGAGGAAAGATAAATACAGTTACTTCCATGGCTGGGTTTTTCTTCTCACTGATACTCATTGTTCTTCCTTTAAGAAGCACAAAAACAATTTTCTGCAGGAACAACATACCGGCCATAGTGTATTGATTGCTTTTTGGTTTGAGGAATTTGAATGTACAACTACAGTTCTTCCTACTGGGAAACACTAAACCATGCTAATATTACATTTTGGTGGGAGAAAAATGAAGGAACTAGGATAGAATGGGAAGGAAGATAAATGAGACGAATTTCATAGAAGTAAGGCCTTTTTTTCTCTTTCAATACCTGTAGCTTTCTCTCATGTTAATTGTCTTTCTTTTAAACACACACACACACACACACACACACACACACACACACACATACAATTGCACCTTAATCTTCTTTGGCAAAAGCAAGGAAGTCCATGAATAGACCATGAATTTAAAAATTATTCACCCATCAGTTGATTCAAAACAAACAGCTTCCAGGTGATTTGGTAAAAGTGACTGGTTGACAAGTGAAAAATTAATGAAGATCTAGATTGTTAAATCTGTACATAGTAGTATAAGGAGCTAAGGGGATTAGAAATGACACTAAAAATGAGAGAAGAGAAATAGACAATCTTCTCTCAATTACCCATCTTGAGTTAATAGTCTAATTATAATCTTCATTCAGCATTATTTATGCCACTACCATGCTCCACTGATTTCATTGTTTTTAATTTAAAATTTGTAAAAAGAATAAAAGAATCCATTGCTTACTCCTGGCCCTATAAGAGTATGCTTTAAATTGAGAGCAAACAGTTTGGGGAAAGATGCTTAAAATGCTTAGAAGGAAGTGAATAGATGAATGTTCCCAATCAGAAAGAATTTTGTTGTTTATATCTGCCAAGTTCTCATATGCTACATTGGAAAAGTGAGCCCCATGGATATTAAACGTTTAGCCCAAGTCCATACAGCATGGTTTGTATGGATTGTGTGTTGACATAAACAGTTTTTACAATGGTGATACCAAAATCCTGTTGTCCCTACTTACATTCCTGTGTTATTTATTTTATCAAATGTCCTTTCCAATAATGTATCCATGTGTGGATCTAGATTTAAATAGTGGATTATTCATTGAATAAATACAAATTTGAAGGAAAAAATATTCTTCCTTGAGAAATTTAAAAATTGCTAAGAGAAAAAGCTAAAAAGTTAGGTTCATAGTTTACTTCAGTTTCTACTAAAATTCCCTGCTCTTGTTACAGAATGAACATCAAATTGGATTTAGGACAGATCATTATTTTTCTGATGTACTATCTTGGCTCTCCACATAAGTGTAGATTCTTCTTAAGCACTGTTCTTTCCAGCCACTCAGCTGGAATCTGAAAACTCTCATCTATCACAGGGAGCCTTCACACTATATCAGCTAACCCCCAAAGGCCAGAAAGGTGTGATTAGCCTTAACTGCATCAGTGAGGAGGGTAGGAGTAGAAAGGCGTCTTGACTTCCAAAATCTACCATCTTCTTTTCATAAAGCTTTCTTGTCTTGTATCAGTAATTTTGCTTATGGGAATCAGATAACAAATAAATTACCTGAGAAGAAAATTGATGTTCTCTCAGTCCTTATCAACATATGTATTAAAATAAACTGGACTCTATTCAAACTACCAATCAGTACAAGGATGCTTTAAAAAAGATGATTTGAAATATGATAGGATACATTTTCAATAACATTTAATATTTTACAATGTTAAGGGGAAATGTGAATATTTTCAATCTTCTTCCCCCTAATATCTGTCTTAATATAAAATAGATAACTTATCAGTAACCTGTTTGTGATTCCATTGAATATACAAATCCATTTAGAGAAATCTTTTCAATATTGAGTTTTAATTCCATAAATATGATTTATCATATTGCCAATAAGTTCACTTATGGAAAATAAGCAAAGAAGGAAAGGAATTAAGTGGGCTAGGAATCATTCTAAGAAAAATGTACAACATATCTAAGCTAAAATATTGAGATAAATTAAGAAGACCAAAATTAATAAAATAAATTTTAGAGAAACAGATATACTCTGCCTGAAGTCAAGACTTGTTATATAATTAATAAAGTAAGACATATGTATAAGATAAATAAATAGAACAATGGAATATAATGGAATCTAAAAATATTGAGAGTTGATTTATAAAAAAGCTGGCACTACAGAGTAATGGTATAAGAATAGTCTTTTGTATAACCTTCTTTCTAGCCAAAAAAAAAAAAAAAAAATCGAAATATTGATAAAAAAAATAACAGGAAAGGGGAAGTTTGGTAAGAAAGAAAACTTTTAGACAATAACTGCTCTATTCCAGGCAAACTCCACAGAAGAAATTGTGACCCCACCCCAAAGGCTGAGTGGAGAGTGCAGACTTCCATCTTTGCCAGGCTGTAATGAAGCAACACAATTTCCTCACCAGGGTAGTGTCAGAGATGACAAGTAGGGAGCTGAGGCATTCATTCACACTGGCAGTAAGTGACACTTAGGATTCCTAAGTGTCAGTGGAAGGGTTCCTTCTTATAGTGTCAGTGGAGATCAGTTAGGGAACTTGGGCTTCTACCTTCACTTGAGGGAAATGAGGCAGCTCTCTACTACATTCTAGGGGGTTTCAGAGGAGGTCTAGTGGAGAGTAAGAATTTTACCATGGCTCAGTTCTAATGAGCCAGCTGTGTTGATAATATAGTTCTGTATCTTGATTGCAGTAGTGGTTGTGCAAATTTGCACATGTGATAAAATGACATGGTATTATACACACACATTGAACCTATGACAGATTCTTGTTTTTTAATATTGTACTATAATTATGTAAGGTATAACCATTGGAGAAAATTAAGTGAAAGTACAAAGGACTTATGTGTACTATCTTTTCACCTTCCTATGAAGATATAGTTATTTTAATATCAAAAGTTTGGAAAAATGGATAGTAGGGCTTGTTGTTAAGAAAAAAAAATTAAAGAGAAATATTCATAATATATACATATTTCCCAAAATCAGTAAGAAAAAAATTAAGCACAAAGTTGAAAAGGAACTGAACAGGTAATTCATATATGAAGATACTTAAATATTTGAGAAATATATAAAAATCTGCTGAAAGTCATTGTAATTGGAAAATTGAGAATTGAAAGACAATAGCGCAGGCATTGGTGAGGATATAAAGAAATGAGTTTTCCTACACTGTTGTTAGTAAATTATAGTACTGTAGTACTCTATATATAGTAACCTGTAAATATTTAGTAAACTATTGTCCCTATAGTATTGAAGTAAATATTCATAGCTGTATAATGTATATACCAAATTTGACCATATTGATAATCTATGACCCAGCTTTGCTACTCCAAATGATAATAGCCAGTTCATTCACATGTCCCCTGTTGTACATATAACCTTGTTCATAAAAGACATCTGTAGTAACCCCCCAAGTACCCAACAAGTGTATCAACATTTTAATGTATAAATCAACATTTTAATGTATAAATAAATTGTAGTGCATTTGTACAAAGGCAATGACATTTCATATATATTTATAACAAGAGGTAGGTAAAATAGCTAAGTTAGTTAATATCATCTCTATTCAGAAGAATGAATAGTTCAGAATTTCTTCAACACATACATTCTTGACAAAAGCTGTTAGCAAAAGTGTTTCATACTGTTTATTTTTCACATTTAAAAAAAATAAATGTTTCCCATTGCCCTTCACATAGTGATGGCACATATTACGTAACCAATAAATGCATCCTTTGCTCAATTGAACAGTTTATTTAGACATTAATTTGCTGCCTCATTCAATAGATATTCTTTGAGCAATTCTTATGAGTCTGCAAATGAGAATGACCCTAAAGTTAAAAAATAAAATTATCTTTAGGGAAATCATGTCTAGTTAAATATTAAGAAAATGAAACAAAGAGAATGTCAAGAAATCACAGAGTTAAGATTTTTAAACCATACCCAGAACTTTTCCTAGAGGATGCAAAGACTGATCTGAAATTTGAAGGGCATGTGAAAAAGCTAGATTAACAAATATGAGTGGAAGATGTTATAAGCAGGGAAAAAATTATCCAAACAGGTTTAAATCATAATTAATTTTAGAATATTCATGTCATTTAAAGAATAAATGCACATGATAAACTATGTTGCTCAAAAAATAAATGTAAATGGGACAGGTTGGGAGGTCAGATAAGTAGATTAGGTAAGTGAGGTAGGCAACAATCAGATAAGGAAGGAAAATGTGAAAACTGTGTAGATTTCAAGGATTTCAAGCAGGTGCTTAATTTTCTCAGACAAATCTTTTTAGAAAGATCATTACTAAGTTAATTTCGATATCAATTAACAGTGACAAGGCTGAGGTTGGAGAAAAGAGGCAAGAGGATATTATGATAATAGAATAGTGAATTGATAATAGTATTAATTTACATGATGATTTGTTCATATATCAGGAGATATTCTGTTGATACTGGGAAAGACATTTCATTTTGTATCTATTCCATTCTGTCCATAAATGTCACCTCCATGGCTTAGTCACATAGTTTTCATCAAAATCTCTTCAATAGACTTATCTTCTTCTATACTTTAACTAAATTAATTTTCTTGAAATTCTTAAAGCACATATAGGTTTTTGATTTTTTTTCTACATCAAGTCTGTGAATTTCTGACTTATTGGAAAGATTTTCCATACATCTTACTATTATGCATTTATAATTATTTCAGCTTGTACTATTGTATCTTGATGGGAAGCAATATGAGTATCTTCTAATTTCTTCAGTCAGGACTTGCTGAGCAAAAACTAATAGCAATCTGAGATAAAAGACAAACGTTGGAAGTCAAAGGATGACTAAAATGTGGGCAACTGTAAGATGGTGAAACATTTCTGGGAGATTTTCATCTTCCCAGAGATAAGCTTTTATTTCAAAGGGAGGTAAGCTAAAGCCATGCATTTGTCCTTCAAAGGATTGTTAGATATTAGGTAGCACAAGTTTCTGTCACTCTTTCCAGAGGAGAGGGGGCAGGTGTCCAGATTCTATATATGTTTCCAGAGTCACTTTTTCTGTGTTGCAAGAAACTGCTGTTTCACAGGAAGAGTGACATATGCCCTCATCTCATTGTCATAAAGTAGAAAAATATGAGGCATGAGGAAAGGATGCATGTAATTGCTATAAGGAATAATAATTTTACCTCTCATCCAGAAACATCATGTTTTCTTTTATAACAACAATAAAAAATACTTACAGATGTTAAAAATGTTACAGATGTTACTTATTATTTAAAGTAGACCAAAGAATGAGTAATATTATTTTTATTTCACCTACTGTTTGTTTTCTTTAACATACTTATTAAAATTGTAAGTATGGGATTTATTTTCTACAGTAGATTTAAAAACAATTTTTGTTTTGGGACAATTATTTAAAAACAATTGTCTCCACAAGTAGTTTTTCAATCCATGATGCCTGCACATCAGTGAATAGCTCTGGCTGATATCACTTCCAATTCTAATATTTTACAAGTAACTTGGAGGTATTCAGTGAATCTTTTGCATCTGTCCATCATATCTATTTATGCAATCTCAGGTTAAGAACAATTTATGATAATTGGATGTGGGTATAGTCACAAAGCAATTTCCATATTTTTTGCTAGGTGCCAAAAATGGCTTCTTTTGGCAAGTACACCTCAAACAATACATTTGGTAAAGTTAACTGTCACTTATAAAATAAAGAAAAGGAAAAAAACTTTTTTTCTCTTTAATATGATAAACAAAATAGAAGAAAATGGCCATACACAAAAAAATTGGTAACAGAGAAGCAATATTGTGACACAAAGAATTACTCTATTTAGAATAAATAATAAGAAAAATGTCTCACATGTAAACATAATAAACAAGAAGAATTGAAATCCAAATCAGGTCAAATGACTGTGTGATGATGTAATTATTACTTACATATTAGTGTTGTACTTAAGAAATAGTCAATGAATTTCAGTTTTGATGTCAACTGCTGATTACCCTTACAACTCAAAAATGGTCACTGAATCCAGCTCACTAACATTCGATGGCTGACTTTTATTATAGGGCTCTATGGGAAATACATTTCTGTCAGAAATCGTGAATGCAAATCTAGATCACTATTATTATTACACTTCTTGGAAAATGTTTATTTTGAGATCTTAAAGTTGATATGGACACCATTTTGTTAAAGTGCTTTCAAGTTATTGAGAAAATTCTATTAATACCATTACTCCAATATCAAGAAACGTGTTCATTGCCATATTTTCAAAAGCATGTAGAAGTTTTAAAGTAATTATAAATTCCTGTTACATTGTACTGATTTCAAAATTAAATCATGTCATTATAACTTCCTCCTTTCTTCATTATGATTATAAACATATCAAGAATATGTTGTTATCTAGAATCAAATAATTTGGAAAATATCAGAAAATTAAACTACCTCTTCACCTGAACTAACTTGTGCTTATTGACAATTATTAACTTTAGAAATATTATATTTTTCTGAATATATCCTTCACTTCCATATCTTCCTGCTATTCCTATTTGGGATGTTCCATATAAAGGCAGACTGATATTTAACAGGTCATTATTTTTATTAATAGCAGACAATGCAGCATCAGGCCAACCCTCCTGCAGGTAGCAATTATAAACTTGGAACAAATATTTGTTTAAAAATACTATTTGAAGACATTGGTGAGTGACCAATACTGTACTGAAATTGGAGTTGGTTTACTCCTTTTAAGGACAAAAATTCCGTGTGTGAAATTCATGTTTATTGGGCTTGTCCCCAAAACTATTCCTCAGTTCTGTATCACCCAATGGCTAGCTAGAACTCAAATAGAAGTTTACAATCTTAATGTCTTGAGATGTGAAAGAGTGTTTTGAGAGCTACCACAGTATCTGAAATTTAAGTAGGGTTAGATTTCAGGCAGAAAGAAACCACAGTGGGAGGACTCTCAAAATCTTAGTTTAAACCCTACAATTTCATTGACAATTACTGAATTTTCCATGTACTGGCTTAACTAGCACCTTGGAATACACAAAGAAACCCAAGAAGAGTCATGTGTTTTGAGTAAAGCTATGTTTCTGAACTGCATATTTTACATTATGATTAAGGATGCAACAAAAAGAGATAAGTCTAACAAAGAATGAAACTAAGCCTCTATGGTCTCAAAGTGGCTAGCTGGTAAGTAACCTAGTTGGTAGAACAAAAGTCAAAATATAGAGATAAGAGACTATAACCCCATAAGTATTATGCATATGATTCAGTATTAAAATGGGGGAAATGTGATCCATAGTTGAGAAAAAGAGTGACCAATGAAAATAAACCCTGAGATAACATTGGAGTTACCACATTAGGAGTTTGCAGCAGCTCTTAAAAATATGTTTACAGACTAACAAAGATAGAAATGCTCAGAAGAAAAAATGGAAAAAAAAGCTAGTAGAACAAACATAAAATATAAAAAAATACATTAGGTAGGATGAACAGCAGTTTTGATATGAAATAAGTAAAGTTCAGCACACAAATATTCTGGAAATAGAAATGGAAATAAAAATTAGCCCAGCTTAAGTAGAAAGATAAAACAAATTTTAAAAATGAACAGTTCAGAATTCAGTGTATCAAGATGATAGAATAGAAAGATCCAGGCCCTCACTCTCTAATGGAAATACCAATTAAAGTACAACATATGGACCAACATAGCTTTGTGGGGACTCTAGGAAAAAGTTAATGATTGGCTGCAACCAAACAAACCCCCAACCAAGAAAAAAGCCACACTCAAAATTGTAGGAAATTTTATGGCATCTTTGCTTGCCTTTGTCTTACATTCTCCCCAACACAGTGCATTGTGTTCAGAAGAAAACCATTTATCGCCTGGCTCTTCAGTTTGCAATGCTCTGGACTGACTGTATTGTCTTCTCAAGTTGCTGATATCTATCTTGCCTGACTGGGATTACTGATGGGAATAGAAATATAATTTGTATATGAGGTTGGAGTCTACTGAAAAGAGTGGTGGGCATCATAATATGTGTGTGTATGAGCTGCAAGGGGGTCTCCATACCCATAGGTGCCTGGTGGCCTGAGATTATGTGGAGAGGAATATGATAGACCATTTAAGGTCCTGAGAAAAAGCAGAAGCAAGACATTTTGTTAAATTAAAACATTAAAAAGCACAGTGTATATGGGAGAATTGGGAAGAAAGTCCATATACAGGTCCAGGGAAAATGCCTCCCCAGAAAAATCCTAAAAGACTTTGATCTTTTATACTGGGCTGATTACTGGACTATTTCACCTGCATGGAGACAGTACACAAAACTGGGAAATGTAGCTATTTTTTTTAATGTCTAATTTTCAATAAAAAATTACAAAGTATACAAAAATAAAACAGGGAAATTAGACTTATTTAAAGGAATAAAATACATCTCCAGAAACCAAACCTAAAAAAAATATTAGGTTCAGATTTGTTTGACAAAACTTTAAAATTGATGTCTTAAATATAATCAATGACTTAAAGAATAACATAGACAGATTCAAAAAAGGAAATCAGGGAAAATATATAAGAACAAAATGAGAATATCAACAAAGGAGCAGAAATTACGTATAAAAAAAAGAACTAAAAAGAATTATAGAGCTGAAAAATACAATAACTGAATTGAAAAAAAAAATTACTAGGAAGTTTCAACAGCAGACTTAGACCAGCAGAAAAAAGAACCAATGAACTTGAAAACAGGTCATTTAAAATTATAGAGTCTGAGAAGTAGAAATGAATGAAGAAAAGTGAATAGAGCCTAAGGGACTTATGGAACACCACAAAAATGATCAATTATGCATATCATAGGGGTCCAGGATGAGAAAACAGCAGAGAGCTTATTTGAAGAAATAATGGCCCACAATTCCCCAGATTTGGGAAAAAGATGTGTATATACAAATACAAGAAGCTCAAAAAACTCAAAGTAGGGTAAACCCAAAGAGACTCATGCTAAGACACATTATAATCAAAATGACAAATGTCAAAACCAAATAAGGAATCTGGGAACCAGCAATAGAAAAGCAACTTGTCAAATGCAAGGAATTCTCACAAAGGTAATCAGCTGATTTCTCAGCAGAAGCACTACAGACCAGAAAGCACTGGGATGACATATTTAAAGGGCTGAAAGGAAAAAAAAGTCAACCATGAATACTATTATAATGCAAAAGTGTCCTTAAAAAATGAGGGAAAAATTAAGATATTCCAAGTAAATAAAACCTGAGGTAATTTCACCACTAGACCTACCGTATAAAAAAGGCTGAACAGTGTTCTCCAAGTTAAATAAAAAGGTGCTAGAAAGTAATATGAAGCCATATGAAAATATAAATTTAACCAAAAAAGTAAATATGTAAAGAAGTATAAAGTCCTATTTTGCAATTTTGGTTTGAACCTCTACTTTTTAATCATTTTATAGAATATAAAAGACAAAAATATAAAAATAATTAGAAATCTATGTTAATGTGTACACAATTTTTAAAATTCACTTTGCATTTAACAAATATTTTGGGTTCAGATTCATATATAATTCAAGTGTTTGAATGATAGCTTCTTAATGTTTTTGCTATCTGCTTGGAGTGATATAAGCTCAAAATTGTTGGGATCATCTACATAGAGAACCTCACTCTAATTTTGTCTTCTCAGTTCCTTAATACTGTTAAGCTTAGCCTCTCAGCCACAAGTTCTTAATTAGTAAATATCTTAGGAGGAAACACAGGCAGACAAGCTGGTCTCATTTCTAGCTCTTTGCTGTTCTTCATGATATTGCCTACTCTACTTCCTGAAGCCTGTGTATGTATAATTGCAAATTGTATACTATGTGTTCCTTCTTGGAAACTGTAAAAGCATATTATGCATGTATATGTGTATATATAATGATATTAATGTTAGATAGACTATAAATTATAATGTACATTTTAAATTGTATGTATGTTTTATATAGTGGATGCCAAGAATCTCATATATAAGCTACATTGGACACTATGTACATTATACACAAATAGTATATAATGTATTGTGTGTATTACATTTACACCTATGTGTCATATTTATATGTATGCATTATGTCATATTTTAATATTTTATTCACTTTTATAAGTTGTTTATGCATCACTGTTATTTTGCCATGTCTCTGCTTGGAATGTCATTATGTGTTATTTTTTTTTCAAAAAATACTAAATCCTAACTTTTCTTAGTGATTTTACTGTTTTCAGTATGCACCTTCTCAACCTTTCCAATATTATTCCCATTGATTCTAACCATGATTCTTTCGCTGTTCCTCATGTACAGTATATTCATAAGTCCTCATATTGGTCTCATCACCTAGAATTTTCTGTCTTTACCCTCACACTTTTATCAGTTGAATGCCCAGGTATTATTCTACCATGTAATCAATCTATAATAATTGATTTTGTTATCAATGTATTATGCTTGAAGAGACAAAAAGTTTTGGGAGGGCATTTCTTCTTTTTATCATCCAAAGGACCTAGTCTAGAGTCAAAATACAATCAGGTAATTGTTTCTTTAAACTTGTACATATTAAAGTTTGTTGTAATGCTTTTCTATTAAAATATAATGAAGAAAATGCCATTGGTAATTTGACAGGGATTGCATAGAATCTGTAGATTGCCTTGGGTAGTATAGTCACTTTGACAATATTGATTCTTCTAAGCCAAGAACAAGGTATAGCTTTCCATCAGCTTGTGTAGGCTTCAATTTCTTTCATCATGCTTTATATTCTTTGGAGTATAGGTCTTTTGCCTCCTTAGGTAGGTTTATTCCTAGGTATTTTATTCTTTTTTTGCAATGGTAAATGGGACTGCTTCTTTCATTTCTCTTTCTGATCTTTCTTTGTTAGGGTATAAAATACAGGATATTTCTGTGCATTAATTTTGTATCCTGCAAATTTACTGAATTCATTGATGAGCTCTAGTAGTTTTCTGGTGGCATCTTTGGGATTTTCTATGTATAGTATCATGTCATCTGCAAACAGTGACAGTTTTATTTGTTCTTTTCCAACTTGGATTTTTTTATATCATTTTCATCTCTGATTGCCATGGCTAGAACTTCCAAAACTATGTTGAATAAAAGTGGTGAGAATGGACATCCTTGTCTTGTTCCTGATCTTAGAGGAAACGCTTTCAGCTTTTCCCCATTGAGTATGATGCTAGCTGTAGGTTTGTCATATATGGCTTTTATTATGTTGAGAAATGTTCCCTAAATGCTCATTTTCTGGAGAGTTTTTATCTTAAATGTGTGTTGAATTTTTTCAAAAGCTTTTTCTGCATCTATTGAGATGATCATATGGTTTTTATTCTTCAATTTGTTGATGTGGTATATCACCCTGATTCATTTGAGGATACACAAAAGTCCCTGAAGAGCCAAAACAATCTTGAGAAAGAAAAATGAAGCTGGAGGTATCAGGCTCCCTTACTTCATACTATACTACAAATCTACAGTCATCAAAACAGTATGGTACTGGCACAAAAACAGAAATATAGATCAATGGAACAGGATAGAAAGCCCAGAAATGCACCTATGGTCAATTAGGTGTATTGGCCAAACATCTATGGTCAATTAATCTATGATAAAGGAGGTAAGACTATACAATGAAGAAAAGACAGTCTCTTCAATAAATGCTGCTGGGAAAACTGGACAGCTATATATAAAAAAACGAAATTAGAACATTCTTTAACACCATACACAAAAATAAACTCAAAATGGGTTAAAGACCCAAATGTAAGAAAGATAGTATAAAACTCTTAGAGGAAATCTTAGGCAGAACACTCTTTGACACGTATCACAACAATATATTTTTTGATCTGCCTCCCAGAGTAATAGAAATAAAAACAAAAATAAACAAATGGGGCCTAATTAAACTCAAAAGCTTTTGCACAGCAAAGGAAGCCATAAACAAAACAAAAAGACAACCCACAGAATGGGAGAAAATATTTGCAAATGTTGTGACCAACAAAGGATTAATCTCTAAAATTTACAAGCAGCTCAATATCAAAAAAAGCAAACAACCCAATCAAAAAATGGGTAGAAGACCTAAATAGACATTTCTCTGAAGAAGATTTACAGATGACCAAGAGGCACATGAAAATATGATCAGCATCGCTGATTATTAGAGAAACGTAAATCAAAACTACAATGAGATATCACCTCACACCAGTCAGAATGGCCATCTTCAAAAGTTCTACAAACAATAAATGCTAGAGAGTGTGTGGAGAAAAGGGAACCTTCCTACATAGTTGGTGGGAATGTAAATTGGTACAGCCACTATGGAGAATGGTATGGAGGTTCCTTAAAAAACTGAAAATAGAGCTACCATATGATCCTGCAATCCCACTCTTGGGGCATATATCTTGAGAAAACCATGGTTCGAAGGGATCATGCACACCAATGTTCATCACAATGCTGTTTACAATAGCCAAGACATGGAAGCAACCTAACCGTCTACCAACAGATGAATGGTTAGAGAAGATGTGTTACATTATACAATGGAATATTAGCCATTAAAAAGAATGAAATAATGCCATTTGCAGCAACAGAGATGGACCTGGAGATTATCATACTAAGTGAAGTAAGTCAGACAGAGAAAGACAAATATCATATGATATTGCTTATATGCAGAACCGAAAAAAAAAGATACAAATGAACTTATTTATAAAACAGAAACAGACTCACAGACTTAGAGAACAAATTTATGGTTACCAGGGGAAAGGATGGTGGGGAGGGAAAAATTGGGAGTTTGGGATTGATATGTACATACTGCTATATTTAAAATAGATAACCAATAGAGACCTACTGTATAGCACAGGAAACTCTGCTCAATAGTCTGTAATAATCTAAATGGGAAAAGAACTTGAAAAAGAATAGATACATGTATTTGTATAACTGAATCACTGCTGTACAGGTGCTGTACACCTGAAACTAACATAATATTGTTAATAAACTATACTGCAATAAAAATAAATAAATAAATATATATATATATATAAATGAGAAATTATTTTATGTCAGACATAATGGTAGACACAAAGATATAAAGATGGGTGAGATATAAGACTTTTTTTTTAAAGGAAATTGTTCCCAGATTCTAGTGTTAGGAGAGACCAAGTTATTACTGGCTAAGAGACTGCTCTCACTTCTCAGAGAGCCTAGAAATGAACTGGCCAGTCTCCAGCTGATATCAACCCTGAAATGCCAAATATCCAATACAGCTGGTCTCTTCAGTCAGGATGTTCATCTTGCCAATGAGGTAATATGCTCAACCATGTGAATCCAGGAATTCTAATTTAATTTAAATTTCTATGATAATATTTGGGTGACCCTGCTGCCTTTCAACTTCCTGCTTAATTTGTGAAATAGCCTGGGATGAGACTCACTCTCTTTGATCATTCTACTTTTAGAAGGAGGATGAGGGCTCAGTAGACCATCAACATTTTGCTGATGGGCTGCTTGTAAATTTCCCCTGCAACCTTGCCTTATTTATGTACTGTGCTATTCTGGTGCTTGCATCCACTCAGTTTGTGTGTTGCATGTGTTTCAATTCACATACCACATTTCAGTCTTCAAGCACTTAACCATTCATGCATATTTTCAAACCTGTTAATCTATATTTGATTTATACATTAATTTATACTGGATGACTAATCCAGCGCTTCTATTCTGGCCTTTTGAGTTCAGCAAGCTATCTCCCTGTATTCTGTATTACCTGAAAAATGAAGGACACAACAAAATGAGATTTTATCTTGAAAAATTCCATCACAGTTCATTTCATCAAAGTATCTCTTAAGTGATTTTGTTACCCAAACATGCTCTTTTATTTGAAGAAATATAAGTGACAATATTTCAACAAATTTTAAAACATTTTCAAGGGAATACTTTATACAGTAATATCTTTAGCAGATGATCTCTTTGGAATTAGTTGTAAATAAACAATTCTAAGTCTTCAATGACAAATGCTAAAATGAATTAATTGTCTGTGCAAAATTCTCCTCCTAGATTTGTGTTAATAAAGAGGCTATCCCTCAAATTCCTCCAAATTTCTGAGGAAATTATTCTCTTTACAAAACTCACTATAATATATATTGCACAAAATAAAACCATTTTTAAATAAAGCTGAAAATCTTCACAGCAAATTTCTGCCAGATATTATTTGATAAGCTGAAAACCCTTGAAATATCAGAGATAATAAATATGACAACTGACCTTTGGTTATAATACCGGAAATGTTACACTGTAAAAATGTCCATGCTCATTTTCTTCTGTTGAGGTCATTAGAGAAGAGTTTGTATTTAATATTTACTAGGAAAGAGCCCTAATTTTGTCATAGCTCTGATAACAAAGTGTATCATTTCTATGCTTCCATACATTTTTCTGCATCCTCCATTTGCTGTAGCAAAGGAGTAAAACCAAAGTCTCTTAAACACATGAAATTTATCACTATGTTTCAGATGGCCTTTATGCTTCCTTTAACAAACCATAAAGAACTGGAAGTGTCTTTTACTTAAAAATTGAAATAAGAGGATCACATGCCAAACTTAGTCTACCTTTAAATACAATGAAAAGTCCCCTCTCTTGCATGAAGGATAATACAGTGGCCCATTTATCTGGATGTCCAGAGTTCTCTCAAAACAAGCAATGTAATGCTCTAACCTCAGCCTGGCACATAGAGAAAGTACAAAACTGAACTTGATGTCTTCCCCATCTGTAAAAAATCTCTGCTCTCTCTTTTCTACTTATCTCACCTAGTCAGTATCTTAATAACCTCAGTCAAAAATCGATACTTAATCCCAATCCCTTTTCTCTCACCAGTTATTCACCAACTCCATGCCACCGCTTTTGTCTTTTTTTATTCTTAGCACCCTTTTTACTGATTCTCAACAAGACTCCAGCATCTATGACCAACACTGATACAAAATCACTTGCTCATTCCTTTCTCCTAACCAGTTCTCAGGCAATCTGATCAAGTTAGTCATGTTTGAGCAACTCAATGGCTTTCCCCTGTGTATAGGACTACAAATTACTACTGTATCCCCAACACATAGGTATTTGTCTGGCACAGTAAAGAACAGAAAAAAAATAAACCATTTGGACTGAAATAATTTTGTCTAGGTCTATATTATTGAAGAAATAACAAGCCCCCCATTCATTCTTATTCATACATTCGTTCATGCAGTAAGTCCTACATGACACTGGACACTGTACTGAGTAATGTGATAAACAGTTGGACAAAGATGTTGTACATTAGCAGCTATGACATGCAGAGAAAAGAATATTAAATTTCAGGGAGACAGATAAGGTATTTTGGCAACTGAGTTGGGGCGGAGGGAATGATCTTTAAAAGTGCAAATCAGGGCTTCCCTGGTGGCTCAGTGGTTGAGAGTCCGCCTGCTGATGCAGGGGACACGGGTTCGTGCCCCGGTCCGGGGAGATCCCACATGCCGCGGAGCAGCTGGACCCGTGAACCGTGACCGCTGAGCCTGCGCGTCCGGAGCCTGTGCTCTGCAACGGGAGAGGCCGCAACGGTGAGAGGCCCGTGTAAGAAAAGAGCAAATCAGTGACAATCTGAATAAAATATGCAGTATTCAAGTTAGAACCTTGAATAGGAAAGTTGTTTTGTTTTGTTTTGTTTTTAACAATTTTCGGGTGGATTCTGAAGATAGTTTGAGCCCCCTGAGTCCACATCCATCATCACACCATTCTCTTGCTTTTCTGCATTCTTCCTTTCTTTTCCCAACATTCAGAATATCTTTGCTTCTGTAAGTAATATAATATTTAACTAAGACTGTTAAGAAGTTACATTAGCTTATGTGTAAGACATCTGGATACAGGATGTGCTGAGAGTTAGGGCTATGACACATTGACATCTCTAGGAGCTCTGGTGTTTCCTATATAGGTTATCCTCAGTCTTTCAGCAATTTCTTCCCTTGGAAGAGCACATCCAATGTAGAAGTTCCAGCTTCACTTAAATATGACCACATACACTTAAGAAGAAATGGAGCATTTCCTTCCTGTGTCCCTTTACTAGGAAGGAAGATTTTCTAGAAGCCCCTCTGAGTTCCCATTGTCCAGCACTGGACCATAAGCCATTGTTCTAGTTTCAAGAGTGGATGGTAGAAAAGCAAAAATACGGTGTTTTCAATACTTATGTTAGAAGACAAGCTCCGTCAGCAAGTAAAAACAGGAAAAGGTTGACTTTTTAGTAGGTAACCAACAGCATCTTTTCTGCTGCTTCCTTCCTCAGCCATCCCTTTACAAGTGGTCTTCTTACTGTCATCCTTTCTCTGAATTGCTTTATCATTTCATGCATAGACAATGAGCCATACTGCTAGTTACTGTTTTGTGAATATGTCTGTGTTAATTTCTTAGAGCTTCCATAACAAAGTGCCATATTCTGGGTGGCTTAAACAACAGAAATTTGTCATCTCACATTTCTGGAGGCTAGACGTCTGAGATCAAGGTGTTTGTAGGAGCATGCTATCTCAGAAGGTGATAGTGAAGGATCTGTTCCAGGTTTCTCTCATAGCTTCTGATAGTTCATTGACTTGTGACAACTTAATGCCAATCTTCACTTTGTGTCCTCCCTGTGTGCATGTTCCTGTGTCGAAATTTCTCCTTTTTATAAGGGTATAATCATATTAGATTAAAGCCCATTCTAATGACCTCATCTTAAACATCTTCAAAGACCCTACTTTCAAATAAAGTAACATTCACAGATATTGGGTATTAGAGCTTTAATATCTTTTGTGGGGGACATATTTCAACCCATAACAAAGTCTAACTAACTTGCTGAGAAAGTAAATAATTTCAGGACAAGAACTTGTTTTTAAACATGTGTTTCACAGAGAGCGTGTAGCAGAATATTTTTAACATAAGAATTGCTTAATAAATATTCTGATTGAACATGATTCAAATCTTCCTGTTCTGACTCAGTGTTACCCCAAATAAGGTCCAGTAAACGTTAGTACTGTGACAGATTTTAATACACCTTCAATGGAAGGAAAAAATATCCCAAAGCCAGAGGGGATTTGGCAATAAGATTGTAATACAATGGGTTAAAATTTGTTACAGAAGTTATTTCACCTCTGGAAAATTTCATTGATTTTAGCATGCCATATGCATCTTACAAAGGGGTCTGAGTTATTTGAATGCTTGTTAATCTCTTGATGAACAATATCATGCTATAAACGCTATTTGGAAAATCTGCTCTCAGTTCATTAGGAATTGTCTAAGATACCACAGCTTATGCAGCTAATAGATCTAACTTCATCAGCTCCCAATTTATATATTAAATCACACGTCTAATCCATTTTTAATAGACATATCTTTTGTTTTTATGATATCTGAAATCTTTTTTATGATTCAAAGTCTTAGCTATTTTGTACCATAATATTAAAGTCATCCAAGGGGAGTATGAACTTTCATAAAAAAATACAGACCTAGCTGATCTTATTATTATTTTTTTTATTTTTATTTTTTAACATCTTTATTGGGGTATAATTGCTTTACAATGGTGTGTTAGTTTCTGCTTTACAACAAAGTGAATCAGTTATACATATACATATGTTCCCATATCTCTTCCCTCTTGCATCTCCCTCCCTCCCACCCTCCCCTTATTATTATTTTAAAATTCTATTTAGAAAACTAAAAATGTCTGTAGCTATTATAATATATTCAATTATTCAAACCTCTTCCTTTTGCAATACTCAATACTTGGTTGTATGATTTGTTCAATTGATAATTTTCAGATTTGGTCACATTTAACTGTGACCATGTAGGAATGTATTAAAAAGGAACCTGCAAAAGGGGCCTCAAGTTTGAACTGTCAGGAACGTGAGAAATATGGAAGTCCAAATGTCAGCACCGAGGAAGCTAGTTTAAATGTTATTTAGAAGAGATCACACCAATACTTGCATAGGCAGGTGCACTGAAAATGAACTTCTCTCCCCACATTTCAAACTGCTATCTGGTTTTCAAAATCCAGCTCAAAATGACACTTAGCCCAAGAAGCCTTTGGGCCGATTTCTCTGGGAATATGCGTTTTTTTGTTTTTTTTTGTTTTTTTTCTCTGTCTGGTACTGAAGAGTTGCTCTCTACTTAAAGCCAAACACAAAAGGCCTGAGTGCATGTAATTTACAGTGTAAGAAAAGATAAGGTGTTAATATCCAAAATATATTAAAAACTCATACAACTCAATAGCAAAAAACCCACAAAATGTGATTTAATAATGTGCAGAGGATTTGCATAGCCTTTTTTCCAAAGAAGATATACAGATGGCCAGCATGAACATGAAAAGATGCTCAACATCAGTAATAATCAGAGAAATGCAGACAAAAACCACAATGAGATATCACCTCACACCTGTCAGAATGGCTATTATAAAAACGATGAGAAGTAACAAGTGTTGGTCAGGATGTGGAGGAAATAGAGTCCTTGTGTACTGTTGGTGGAAATGTGAATTTGTGCAGTCACTGTGAAAAACAGTATGGAGGTTCTTTAAAAATCTAAAAATGGAAGCTTTACAGCATCCAGCAATTCCATTTTTGGGAATATATCCAGGGAAAATGAAACACTAACATGAAAAAAAATGCATACATTTCCATGTACAGTGCAGGATTATTTATAATAGACAAGATATAGAAGCAAACTAAGTTTGCTTAGTTTGCTTTATAGATGAATGAATAAAGACACACACGCACACAGTGGAATATTACTCAGCCACAAAAAGAATGAAATCTTGTTGTTTGTGACAAAATGGATGGACTTTGAAGTTACTATGCTAAATTAAGTAAGTCAAACAGAGAAAAGCAAATATTTAATAACCTCACTTAAATGTGGAATCTTAAAAAAAATCTCAAGCTCCTAGATACAAAAGAGAATAAATGGGTGGTTGACAGGGGTGGGGGTTGGGGGGAAAGATGAAATGGGTAAAGGAGGTCAAATGTACAAACTTCCAATTATAAACTAAACAAGTCATGGAGACGCAATGTACAGAACAGTGACTAATAATACTGCATTGCATATCTGAAGGTTATCAAGAGAGAAGATCTTAAATGTTCTCATCACACAAAAAATTGTGTAACTATGTATAATGACAGATGTTAACTAGAATTATTGTGGTGATCATTTTGCAATATATACAAATATTGAATCATGTCATTACCTGATTACCAATATAATGCCATATGTCAATTATACCTCAATTTAAGAAAGAAAAATATTCAACATTTTCTCAGGACTCTTACTCCATCTGGATTATTTGCCAAACTGGCAAGAGGATTTTAAGAATAGTTACACCTCTAAGGAGCAGGGAACCTCATTTGCAATTAAACATGTTCTAAAGTAAACATATTCTTAAGTAAATGCTCTAAGGAAAGGGAAGACCTATGTTTAGGAAGAAACTTGACTAAAGTTTAGTCAAACTGAGGGGGCCATCAAGGTCATTTTTGTCTTCATCCCACTGGAGAAAATCATGCAACCAGGGTAATTATCACCATGTCAAACTACCTAAACATGACATTGCCCATCCAACCAAACTGTAAGGAGCTGATATATCCCTTCACTTCATAAATGCAGAACAAATAATTTGACTCCTCACTTCAACATTTTAGCATGCCCAACTGGAATCCTTTTTATTATGATTACTGTGCTGTATCAGGAGGGAAGTATTTCTGTCTTTCATAAAAATTTATTTTGAATTTCTCTTAAGAATTTAAGGTGATAGACTATTTCATGTTTTTCTATTTTGCAATATTCAAAAAAAATGAAAAAAATGCCATGATGGTAGATTTTAGAGAATATTTGAGTCAAATGTCTGTGGAAAAAGATAAGAGTGGAAGTCAAAGTATCATCTCAATAAACCATCTCTCATTTGGCCAGAACCTTTAGAGTTTCAGGAGTAGCAAAGTTATGCGCTGCTGAATAATAAAAACTGCTTCACACAACAGCAACCTGGGAATCTGCCCAGGCAGCTGCACAAAGACCCTCCAGGCAGGATTATCCTAAACTTCCCTGTGCACATGGCTGATTAATTCATTCAAAACTGCATTTACATATAGTCCTATGGAAAGCATGCTAAATGTTTGAGAAGACCAGGACCATCTTCTCTGTCAAAAAAGTAACTCCAGAACAGAGAATTCCAGAGAAAAAAATGCCTCCATCAATGAGTACTTTGTTTTTGATAACTTTTACGTAACTGCTTATCTTACCTTGGAGCACTTTTTCAAATGGATCTGCCTGGGCATGTTTGCTCGTGTAGTCTTGGAGACAGTGGTCAATGCTCCCTCTGTCCATTTCTCCCTTCAGGTCAATCAACAAATTTCACTCTGTCTGCCTCTCTGAATGCCTTTCACAAAACAGGAGAAAAAATCATTATGCATTTTACATCAACAAACAGATTACATTTTGTTACGCCTGTCCCTTCTATTCCCAGGGATATTCTCAACTTTATTAATATCCTTCAAGTCCAATACATATCACCAATCATTTCAAATGCCTCAAATATTTGTCTTTCTGACAAATATTTACCAGGTTGAGTGGGGTGCAGTAAAAAATGCTTTCAAACTTCCCCAGTTGCATATAAAGTAAAACCTAATTTTTTAGGATTAAAAAAAAGAAAAACCTCTTACAGGTCATTTCTGTTGGTCAAAACATAAAATTAAATTGATTAATATTAATTTATAAATCTAAGTGTCTGTTTTTCAAAATAGAAATAAAAAAATCTACCTCACATGTGTATTGTGAATATCAAATATGATTATATAGCACATGTCTGTGTATGTATGTTTGTATATGAATATATATGTATATGTTTATATGTGTATATTTGTGTGTGCATATATACACATATAATTGCTTAGCTCAGTATTTGGGTAATGCTAAGCATTTCATATATTTTAGATATAATAATTGTTTATTTCTTGTAATTACTATTGCAACTGTGGTATTAATTCAAAGAAATTTCATTGGAATTTCAATATGACCCAGGATGTTACTTTACAAGAATAATTAAGAAAAATTTCCAAACAGAATTTTGAAAACAAATAGTTCAACTTGTCAGGGATGTCATGCCAGGCAGATGGACTGGCAGGTGAAAAAGAGATAATGTAGATGTACAAAATGATGAGGCTTCTGATTTGGACAGGTCATGCATTTGGCGAGGCAGAGTAGAGAGATATGTGTATGTGACGTTTGCTATGTGAAATTTATGGAAGGGCTTTGAATCCAGGTTATGTTAGTCATTTTTGTGTTGAACAGTGACATGTCCAAGTCCCTTCTATTAAAAGCAGGCAAATAACAACGCAGCTGTGTGTTGGAACAATTAGGTACTACTTCTCTCTGGTTGGATTGGTGTTTACAAAGAAAATGGATACAATGAATAAAATGTGGATTGGGTATCAGGTCTCTGAAGACTCTCAAAGGGTAAGATACCACGTTTATACTAGATTGGAGAATACGTCCCCAGCCCAAAGCCCCGGTAAGGATATCTTATTGTCTCATCTGGAATCAACATTTTGGCACTTAAGAATGGGGAAATCCAGGTCATAATGCAGTCAAATACACTCACCAGCCAGCTACACAGAGACCCATGCTTTAGAGACCATGTTCTAACAGGGCAGGTCCCACAATCTCTTCTCAATGCGGTGACTCTGTCTTCTGGGAAACACAGCCCAACGCATATGAAGATCTTACTGTTTCACTCAATTGCCAAGTTATTCCTCTCATGGGATGCAATGAAAAGAGTGCAGAGGGACCTTGATATTGTAAGAAAACAGTAGCTCCAGCTTCTAGGAAAGCACTAGGATGGTAAGATTAGCTTTTCTTTCAATCATTGTGAAGCATCTACATTAAACATCGTTGTGGAAGTTCCAGCCTATGTATGTATAATGCAGAAAACAAGAGTAGAAAAAAGTTATAATTATTTTATATAAAATGGTTTAGTAAAGTGTTCGGAAGTGACTGGCTACAATAGAGTTACGTAGAGTAGTGTGCCTCTATGCTAGAAATTACAAGTTAGAAGATAAAATTTAATGAAATCTCACTCCCAATGGCAATAAGACATATAAAGATACATAAAAATATCTAAAATATAATCCCAGTGAAAAATAGGCAGAATTTTTTTGGGGGAGACAATATGTATATTTGACTAAAAGGAGAAACATACTGGTACTGTATATTTGAATGGATTGATTAAGGAGTTTAAATATGGATTTTTTTCAAATGTACCATTCAAAGATTTATGATTAATAAAATTATAATAATTCAAATAAATTTCATTCTAAAATAAGACAAAAATAACGTATGTTTTATTTGGAGGAACTATTAGAATAGAGTATATATAGGACACTATAGCATTGAGAGCCCCATAGGAAACTGATTCCAGGCTTGAAGGTCAAACTGAATAGAATTAATAAAGAAGCTATTCAAAAGTTATGAGCAGGGTTAAGGGAATAGACATAATGTAGTCATGTCTTCAGGGACTGGCAACAACAAGAGGAAGTAATTTACCATCCCAAGAAGGAACAGAGAATGAACTAGGTTGCTGGAGCCTGAAGAGAGCTCATCGCCTTAGAAGAGGGATGTCCATCTGAGAAGATCTGTCCTGTGGAATGCAGCCTCTGTCAGAATGGTGAGGAGGAAGGCTGGGAAGGGGACAACTGCCTGACCACTGCTGCCTTCTGCTGCTGTCACCCATTGTCCAAATCCAACAAGTAGTCACGGGGCAGAAGAGAGTGGGTCAGGCCAAAGAGCATGGATAGGAGAGGATGGACAAAATAAAAAAAAAATATCTTTAACAGGTACCAGAGATATTTCTAAATATAATAAAGATAATGATTAACCCTGATATATAAGTGATACATTTATTGAAATAGTGATATGTCTAGGTATTCCTAGTCAAGTAGAAAATGCAGCAGAACAGAGTGTTTAGAAATACCCCTTTATAGATTAGTCTGTTTAAGTTACATTATGCTATGGAAACAAGGGACACAAAAATCCCTGTGGCTTACAATTACAGTCTTATTTTTTGCTTTCATCACATGCCCACTGCAGGTCAGGTATGGCTTTGCTCCATGTCGCCTTCATTCTAGCCCCAGGCTGACAGAACAAGCTCAATCTGAATGTGACTGTTTCCTTGGCAGTGGAAAATGGGACGTGGCAAACTACATGCTAACATGTAAAGCTTACAAAGTTTCCACATGGAGAGCATAATGTCATCGTTGCTCACATTTTATTGGCTAAAGAAAGTCATGTGGCCAGTCCTCTATGGTAGAGGATGCAAGCATTCTTGGAGGGGAGGAAGGGAAAGACCCTTCATTTTTTTGTTGTTGTTGTTGGTTAATGAATAATATAATTTATCACATCCCCTTATCAATGAATTAATATATGATAATAAAAGCATAATATATCAATAAAAACTCCATCAAAAAATTTGTTCATATAATTATATAACCATAGAAGTTTGAAGGTAGAAGGGAGATAAAACAATATCTGGATTTTCCTGATGTAGAAAATGAGCCTCAGAAACATGAAAGGATGTGTCCAAGGGCATAACCCTAATCAATTTGGGACAGATTGAGAATATACAATTCTCCACTAAGGTGTTCCAGCATTTGTCAGTTCTTCATAAACAGGCTTTGTTGAGCAGGAGGGAGCTCATGTTTTGGTGAACTTAGCACTACGTCTTAAGGCTAAGGTATGAATGCCAATTCAGTTTTTAGGTGTGAGATATAATGTGTTTTTAGGGACCTGGAAAAAGATCTGTCATCCCTCCCTCCCCAAATCTTTCTTCCATTCCTGCTCCTGTATATGAGAGAGTGAACAAGAGGAAGAACACATGGTATGTGGTTAGCAGACAGAATACAGGCACTCAGACTCAGATTTCAGAAGAAACCTGTTTTCCATAAAATTTTCTAGATTACCTATAGATAAGCAACTAATTTCTGTGTCAAGATTATTTTAAATGGGAAATTATAAAGAAAACAAAAATAAATTGGTCTATTTAGGTAGCAAAGTGACCAAAATCTCTAATGAAGTCTTTAGCCACTTCTCTACAGAGGTTGTCCAGAAACCCATTGTTTCATTCATACTGGGAAACCACTGAGAATTAGTTGATTGCCCTGTTTGAAATAACAGGACAAATCATATTCTTGGAAAAAAAGGTAAATGCAATGCCAGCTTTCCCTTCATCACCTGAGAGGACAAAACACAGCACTAGTTCTCTATTGCCTTAAGCCTTGAGAATGAGGAGAAGACAGCATTCATACTAGCCTCCTAGGAATCAATACCATCTATAAAATAAGCTAATATCATGTGTTTTATATTAGTTAAATAGTATCATTAAGTTTGGGAAACTCAATATGCAGAGTTTGTTATGTTCTAGTTTGTTATCATTTTCTCACCTGGAAAGACAAAGTAACTCAAAAACAACAATAGTCAACCTCATATGTGTGTGTTTGTGTGTGTATGTGTGTGTAAGTGAACTTGAAGCTGCTAAGTATACTTAAAACTTGCAATGATGTGGTAAGTCTAAGACACTTATTCTTAACAGCCCCTCATAAAAGAACAATCAAAACCACCTCTAACCTCCAGCTCAGTCTGTGTGGCATTATCAAAATTTAGTGAGACTCGAACTTTCAGGATTTTAATGAGGTCAAGCAGTTAGACAAAGAATGACTAATTTATAGGAAGGTCAGCTGGAAGGTACAGTGAACATAGTTTGTAATATAGGAAGAAAGATGATACAAAAGAATGAGGGTTTTAAAAAATTATTATTTTTTACGTGCTCAATACAGTGGGTTTACTGCTGAATTTTAAGTCCTCTGACAAAGCAAGGGGATATTTTATTCACAGTGTTCACGCATTCTGATAAAAGTTTGGCTCAACTATGTTGGGACAATTAGAGTGGAGATAAATCATCTGAGCTCACCAGACTGGCTGAATGCCTTTTACTTATTGGCGTGTTTATTTCCCACTCTTTAAATCCAACTGGAATGCTTTTCTCAGAGAGAGAAGGTACTCGCATGCCACGGTCAGAATCTTGCCTGTTACTTCTGCTGTTCTCTCTGTTAAGCCATGTCAGCTCTTAAATAGATGCTCTCAGTACTTCGAGAGAAACTCCACATACAATGGAAGCTGAACCAGACAGTGAAATGCATAAAACTAAACATGTGCTCTATGTGTTCCTGCCAGGCAAAACTGATTGCCTCAAGCATTTAAAAAAATAGTTTGGTGTCAGTAGGTGTTTATCCAGAGATGGTAAACCAACTTAATAGTCAATGAAAATAAAAAAGAAATGTGTTGTTAAACACAGCAGCTACATGCATATGGTAAAAAAGAAAAACTTCTTTTTTTATCCACAGCTTCTCCTCCCTAGATTTTAATACATCCTAACAAGATTTGACTGGATAGATACAAAATATATCCATTTTTCAGAGGACAATTTTTACCTAAAATAACCCAGAGAAATATTTGGGAATGTCCCAAATTGTAGTTGCTATGTCAAATAAATCACATCTAATATTTTGTAATTTTAACCATTAAAACATATTAGGAAATATGGCCTGTCGTTCTTTTGGCAGAAGCACATGATTAAGCAGCTTGGTGAATAGAATGAACAGGTGCTGGGATAAAAATCAGAAAGCCCATTCATCTTTATGCTTCTGGGGGAAAATAAACCGTTTGGGGAGTTCAACTAGTAGAACGCTGCTTTCTAGCTTTGGTAGTTTAGTGCATTTTGAGTGTTTCAGAGCTTTCTCTGATAATTTTAGGTTAGCTAATGTGGGAAACAATCATATACTGAATTGCTTGCAATGTGTTTGCTGTCTTATTGTGAAATCATGACGAGCACTAGTGGGGGACAGAGCTGTTCCCTACTGTCTGGGCATTACTGAATTGTACTATCATTTGTGTACTGAGTAAAAATAAATTAATCTGTGATCTCTGAATGCAAGAGCATGTTTGAATTCTTAATATCACATGTTTCTTACATACAATAAGTTATCAGAAATGTTGGTTGAATGATTGAATGGTAAATTACAATTAATTTAAACGCAGATATTGCTTTTGTATGTGTCATCATCTATGCCTGAAAAATGTCCTGCCTATCTGATGCCCTATACATCTGGTCCATGCTAATTCATTCTTTAAATTTCATATCAGATATCACTACTGACAGGAATCCTTCCCTGGTCATATCCCAAAACAGAGATAATTGCTCTTTCCTCTGAGCTATCTTGATACTATATGTATGCTTTTATGTTGTGCATATACACCCTTTTAAAATGTGGGTCTCTTCTGCAATTGGAGAGAATTCCTTTTGCTTATAGAATAGGTATTTCTCTACCTCTGTATATTTTTTTCAAGTATTGATTATGTAATAGACTTTCCTTACAGTTGAATAAATGCAGAGATTGGTAGATGGGTTGAAGAAGAGACGGTGTCTGTACACCCGAATTTCCAGATAAATATCTTTAAATAAATATGATGTGTTATTAACATAAAATCAGTTGAATGTGATATGTGAGGTACTAACTCACTTTTCAGTGGCTAAAGAATTATTTGAAGATACACTTCTTTTTAGATCTTGAAAAATGGTTATGAACTTGCTATACATATGAGAGGAATGACATTAGTCATTGAAAAGGCAAAGTTATTGAGCTAAAAATTGGTCTGATTTATTCAATGTAATGAAGAGAAATTCAGTGTTATATTAATAGTGAGAAATGAGAATTTACATGTACACAGGAATAGGAATAAAGGTTTTATTCCATGACTTTGGGAAGTGGAAAGTCAAAGAGAAGTATTTATGTATGTATATATGTATTTTCTTTTTAAGCAGAAGAGTGAAGTGCTCTGCCTTTGATTCCGAAAATAATGGCAGCAGTTTAGCAGATGGATTGGACTGGGCATAAACTCATCGGCATGAAGAGCAGTTAAGAAGTTCAAGCACAAGATAATGAGGATCCCTGGATGAATAAGTGACAGCATGGATAGAAAGGAAAATCAGATTTAAAAATACATCTAAATTACAAATGACCAAATATGTGACTGTTTATATAAGGTTGAAAGACATACTGGTGTTCGCCAAGTTTTTTGCTGTTATTTTTTGTTGTTTTTAACTTTAAGGAATTTTTTGGACTGTAGTATCATTAAGAGATATAAAGAAATACAAGAATTGAGTCAAAAGTAGAACATGAGCTGTAAGAAATTAAATTCTATTGCAGAAATTCTGTTGTGTTACTGGATTTGTAGATAGAAATGTCCAGTAGGCATTAAGAAATGAATTTATGTCATGGGCATATTATCAGATTAGAATTACAGGTTTTATACTTAATAACCCAGAGTAGTAGTTGGAGAACTGGAAATAATTAAGGTCACTTCGTGACTATGGAGCAAAGAACAAAAACGGATTAAGTTTAGAATTTTGAGGCTACTCTTGTTACTTTTGATGATGTTACTCTTAAGAATTGAACAGGGAAAAAAGCACTAGCAAAAGTGAACTGACCAGAATAAAAAAGTGGTAGCAAGTTAGTGAAAATACATTTGACTGATAGCAGAGAGCTTGACACTGAGAAACTGATTATATCTGTAATACATTTATAAGAGAGAGATGATGAAAGAATGCTCAAAACAAAATCTCTTTAAAAAATTTGTCATAATGCATTTTCCCCATGACATAATCTAGTTTCCAAGTAACTCTGCTGAATCATATGGAAGTACAGGTTTTCTTCTGTCTTTTCTCCAGGTAAAAGTAAGGTTTAGAATTGTAGAATCATGTCAGATCTCCTTCTTGGTGTGTTTGATTAGGCCTGTACCTTAACTTAGGCTCTCCAGATTTTCTTATTCCAATGATGAAGAAAGGGGAATACAAAAAATTCAAACCAAGGAAAATAATGGAGCACAAAAGGTTTTTCCCTAAGGTCTACAGCAGATCTTCAAAATCCCAAAAGAATGTACTTTTTTTTTTTTTTTTTTTTTTTTGCGATACACGGACCTCTCACTGTTGTGGCCTCTCCCGTTGCGGAGCACAGGCTCCGGACGCACAGGCTCAGCGGCCATGGCTCACAGGCCCAGCTGCTCCGCAGCATGTGGGATCCTACCGGACCGGGGCACAAACCCGTGTCCCCTGCATCGGCAGGCGGACTGTCAACCAGTGCGCCACCAGGTAAGCCCAGAATGTACTTTTAATACAATAAATTATCCTACCCTCATCTTGAGCCACGTTTAAGAAGAGTTTAGAGCTGAATTGAGTAGAATATTGGAGCTTCTCCTGGGTGTCAGTATCAAAGAAGGGAAGTAGAATTGGAGATGAGGGGGAGAAAGTTACAAGGTGTAATAGTCACTCAAAAATGACCACACACGCGCACACACACACACACACACACACACACACACACACACACACACACAAACAACATACACAAAGGTTTAATGAACAGTGAGTATAGGTTTTGGGATTTAGTAATTAGGTAGTAACTGATGGCCTTTGAGAAGTGAAACACACATGACACCTAAAGCAAATATAGCAAAATGTTAATAATTGTTCACTCTAGGTGGTATATATATAGTTTCACTACCTAGAGATGCAGCTCTGAAGAGTAAAGAGAGAAGTAGCACATGGAAAAGTAGGGTTTTGTAGTGTTTTCTCCCTTTATGATGCTAAGAAAATGAAAATAATGAATAAAGATTTAAAGAACATGTAAAGGAAGATGACAAATGTAAAATAATAATGATAAGTTAGGTAGAAGAACAAAAGTGGGTGATGGAGTTAATCTTAGAAGGGAAGCTCTAGAGAAGCTAAAGAGATTGAAAATTGAATAAGGAAAATGGAGAAGTTGGATGAGTCAGACACTCTGAGAATTCCAGATAGATAAATTGGCAAAATGTTAGATTAATTATAGGGATAGGTGGCAGTATACGTGAGGTTTCACCCAAAATAGAAGAATATTTTATTTGTTCTTCCATTCTTTCATCATGGTTAATTTTGAGAATTCATTTTAAAGGATTTTTAAATTGATATGCACATCAAAATGATAAATGAGAAAACTCACTATTCTACATTTAGGTATATTTTGTGTATCATGACTAGTAAATGTTCTTTGAAGGAAATTTTTTAATTCCTCAAAGCTTTGCTTTGAATATACTTCCTAAGAATATATTACAAAGATGAAATGTATAAAGCTCAGTCTTTTTAACTACAGAATAAAACATCCTGGGTGCAAATGTAATATAATTATCTTAATAAGTTAAACAAGTTTGCATCATAAGTCTGTCCAACTCAGGTTGCCTGGCTGATGTGGTAGAGAATGAGCTGATTGCTATACAGAAAGAAGCCTCTGAATGTAAAAAGCATATTTGTTGCTAGATATTTAGCTCATTCATTTGTTTCTGTTGGCATTATAAGCAGTCATGTATTTCACAAATATTGATTTATCTTTCATCAAAGATTTCTTGTTGCTCAAGGAGAAAACAAAAGCAAGAATCATAGCATATTAGGAAGATATCTCAGAATTTCCTCATTTTAAATATGAGCACAGTGAGGCCTACAGTCATTCATTGAATTGGCAACAAAGTTGGGAGAAGAACCCAGAACTTTACACACTAGTCTAGTATCTTTTCTCTGCAGAAAGAAATAGAAATAAAGAAAGGCATTGGAGTTCTTTCCCCCTATTGGATCCTCAAGGCAAAAATGATGGTGGACTCCTATAAGACAGAATGAGCCCAGTTCCTCAAGTCTTTGAATCTTATTTCATTAGCTTGATGTTGTATAGCAACCTTAGTGAGCAAGAAAAATCATCCAGTACTTTCATCATATTTTTGGCCTTTTATTCATCTTTGTGCTATCTTTTGTGCTTTAATAAATAGATACATAAATAAATAAATGAAATCTCTACTCACTAATTCACTAGGACATCTCATAGGAACACTTCTGTTTAACCCTTGTACTCTTACACTTGGCCTCCAGTGACCAGTTAGATTCCTGTGCTCCAGTTGGCAGTCAATAGGTGTGGCCTGGATTTGGAACAGTGTGGAATATTAATTACCTTACATGACATTTGAGATCATGAATTAACTTCATTTAGGCAAAAAGCTATGGCAGTTGTATCACTCAGACTCCAAACTGGAAAAGAGAAACTTACTTGTAATATTTAAAACAGATGAAATTTAACACAGAAAGTTATTTAAAAACCTGAGGGAATAACTAAGAAGCCAAAAAAAGGAGAGTGTGGCAACCCAAACATTAGCAAAAGCAGGAAAATACTTTCACTTCTAGGAATATAGGGACAAAGAGGATGTGATATTCCTGGGGACCAGGGACCAAGGGTCAACTGGTGGAAGATGCAACCAAGGTGGAGCTTTCTGGTGGGAGCTGGAGCTGTGGAGGAGACTGTACCCCCAACATACACCAGGACTGTTAGATACCCAGCCTGGGGTGAAATAAGGGGAATTTGCTCTGAATTTTCTCCCCTCTTACTCTGTAATCTCCTGCCAGTGTCTGCAGTACTGAACAAAGGACAGCAAGGAATTGAGGTAAAATAGCATGAAGACCAGAACAAGTGTTTCTCAAAATGTGATCCACAGAGTAACCATTACAGAATCAACAACTGTTGAAAATGCAGATTTCTGGGACAGAAATCAGAACTAATTATTCAGAATCCCCAGAGGTTGGTTGAGTATGATTCAAAAATTGCATATTTAATGAGCTAAACATTTCTTCTGTGTTCCAAAATGGAAAAATGTTGGAACTCTTGCTGATCAGAAACTGGTCAGGGATCAGAAGACCTTGGCTTGAAGTCTGGCTTATTGATTGTGGGAAATTTGGAAATTTAGTTAAACTCTCTAAGTCTCATTTTTTTGTATCTAAAAATAGGAACACTACCATGTTACTGGAGTTAAATGAGATAATGTGTGATATCAAAAATTAGAACATTGAACATGCTTTCATAATTTTAATTATCTACAATAACTCAGTTAAACTCAATTCTACTCTAATAAGCGCATTATACTGTTCCCTGCGGCAATATTAAGCATGGTCACCTTAATAGACTGGTCATGTTTTGGTTACTATCTACATACTTTTTCTAGAACTTTTTAAACTTACATTTTATGTAATATACCAAATATTTTTTGCACAATAACAGTTGTGGAGTAAATAGTATTGGATTGATTAGTACCTTTCATTTGAAACTCAATTTATAATTTCTCTTTGATGTATTTTTAATATATATTATCCATATATGTTAATTCAATTCATAATATATTTCTTTTCTATTCCTAAGTTATAGTTTACAATAACTCATGGAATGAGTTAAAAAAATTTAATTAAAAATGAGGGCTTCCCTGGTGGCGCAGTGGTTGAGAGTCCGCCTGCTGATACAGGTGACATGGGTTCGTGCCCCGGTCTGGGAGGATCCCACATGCTGCAGGGCAGCTGGGCCCGTGAGCCATGGCCGCTGAGCCTGTGCGTCCAGAGCCTGTGCTCCACAACGGGAGAGGCCACAACAGTGAGAGGCCCGGGTACCACAAAAAAAAAAAAAGAATATTTACTTACACGTTTTAGTTATTTAGTTAGTAAATCTTCTAAAAATGAATATTTATTTCCATGCCTAGTATTCATGGAAAGAAAGACTAATCATTTAAATTTACTGTTCTTAAATGGTTGCAAGATAATATTATAATTTTATCATCTTTGTGAAACACAATAACAACCTCAGCTTTGCAGTGTCTCAAATGTGGTGGATGGAGAGAAAGGGAAGCAGCATTTATTATTTGTGTATTAACGGCAGAAGTAATACATATACTCTATCTTTTCATCATTAAAACATCCTTCATGGAAATATACATTCCCTAATCTTACAGTTACAGTAACTGAGGCACTGATATTTGACATATAGTATTCCATGCCCAAGGTCTGGAAATAGGCTGGTCAAGATTTCAACTCATATAGTTCAATTTTTTTTTAATCCATGAAAATTGTTTTTTGCCAAATAGAAAACTATTGCAGCTTCTTTCTCTCTTTATTTCTTTTGCTTATTACAAATATTCTATAAGAAAAAGTGTAAAAATTATAAACATACAGTTGACTGAATATTCATGAAGTGGACCAGGACCTAAATAAAGAGGCAAAATGTGACTAGCACTCCAAAAACCCTCCTCATGTTATTTTCCAGGAACTAGCCATGTAAGCCTAAAAATAAAAATTATCCTTACTTTTAACATGATATATTTTTGCCTGTTTTTGATATTTATTTATTTATTTATTTTGGCTGCGTTGGGTCTCCGTTGCTGCATGCAGGCTTTCTTTAGCTGCGGTGAGTGGGGGCTACCTTCATTGAGGTGCGCGGGCTTCTCATTGCAGTGGCTTCTTTTGTTGCAGAGCACGGGCTGTAGGTGCGTGAGCTTCAGTAGTTGTGGCACATGGGCTTCAGTAGTTGTGGTTCATGGGCTCTAGAGCACAGGCTCAGTAGTTGTGGCGCACGGGCTTAGTTGCTCTGTGGCATGTGGGATCTTCCCGGACCAGGGCTCGAACCCTTGTCCCCTGCACTGGTAGGCAGATTCTTAACAAATGCACCACCAGGGAAGCCCCATTTTCATGTTTTTTAATCTTATTTATTTAATTAGTTAGTTTTTGCCTGTTTTAAAAGTGTACATAGTATTACATTTTTAGGTAGTTTTTGTATGTAGCATCTTTCTCTCATCTACTCTTAGGTACATACTGAAAAGATTTGAAAGGAAGGACTAAAACTGATGCTTGTATGCCAATGTCCATTGTAGCTTTATTCACATTAGTAAGAAGGTGCAAACAACCCAAGTGTCCATTACCAGTTGAATGGATAAATACAATGACATATTATTCAAGAAACAGTTGAATGGATAAATACAATGACATATTATCCAGCCAAAAAATGTTCTATACATGCTAGAACATTGATGAGCCTTGAAAACTTTATGCTAAGTGAAACCAGCCAGATCCAAAAGAAATTGCTTCATATGATTCCACTTACATGAAATATCTAGAAAAGCAAGTTCATAGAGACAGAAAGTAGATTATAAATTACCAGAGAATAAAGGGAGGGGGAAATAGGGAATTACTGCTTAATGGTTATAGAGTTTTTGTTTAGGATGACAAAAATTTTTGGAAATGGACTTAAAAGTATTTAAACACAAATTTTATTACTTATACTTCACCAGGATTTTTTAAAATGCATGAGAATCACTGACTTTAAGGAACTTGTTATTTATTTGAGAAGAAAGACAGAGACACGTAAGATGATCTACAGTTTATAGTAATAATCAATGACTTTTTACTTCACCATTTCATCACCTATCCCCCCACAGTATACATTTTCACACAAATACACAAATACATAAAAACATACACCTACATTCCAGGTCAACAAGTCTTTTTACATTATACTATCTTAACATAATTATTTAACAAATTTCTGTTACCCTAAGTCTACGTTTTCTCCTGTGTGATTTATTTTTGTCTCTCAATTCCCTGACCCTAGGTTTGTAGCCACTCTTACACAGCTGCCTGATTTAAATTCTATTCATATTACTCATCTATTTGAGACCTTTAATTGATCTCTATTGCCATTTGTTTTATCTACACTTTCAGGTCTTAATATTTATTATAAGGCCTTTTTTGATATGGCATACAGCTATATCTCTAGCCTCTTCACTCATTGTACAGAGATAAAAATTACTTATTCTCCACATAAGAAATGTGTTCCCTTGAGCTTTGTAGACACTATTCTCTCCATCTGGAACACACTACATTATCTATACCTTTAGGAAAAAGTCAGCATTGCCCCCTTTGAGTCACATCATATCTTAATTAAAATAATTGCACTTATTAGAAACATTTTGCTCCAATCCTTTAAACATCCCTTTCTAATGATCTATAAAAAACTGAGAACAGAGCATGTCTCATTCATCCTGGCAACCTCAACACCAAATAAATTTGTGCTGGCTAAATACATAAAGAAATTGATGGATAAAAGGAGACATCACTTCCAGCTGAAAGGAAAGTCTTTTAAGATGAAAGAAAACTTTACTTTCCAAATCACACAGTAACCAGAACATTTAGCTTAGGAACTGTTTTCAAGGAGCAAGTCCTTTTAATCTATTAGCCACATTAGTAGCAGAACTTATCTCTATAGAGATAACTAATATGTTAAAGCCAGTACATAGTTTTGCTCTTTTAAATAGGCTGAACATGTCCTATACAACCTCATTTACAAATGGGGTTGTTCATCATATTTTCTCACCATAGGTTTTGCACCAGATATTAATTCCTTAATATATTGAATCCTCACAAATGTCTGAGTCTCAGATTGAGTTAAAAACAGTGAGGGTCACATACTTCTTTAGCAAATCAGATGAATTGTTACTGTAGTGAAATATTCAACAGTAATAAACCTAGTGAGCCAGTGAAACTGGAAACCTAAAAAGAAGTTCTGGAATCAGTCTATAGTAATGATTGCTAAATCAAAAATTAGTCTGCCTGGGTCTTTAATTTTCAGAAAGAAGCCTGATCACATTTTTGACATTATCATTTCTCAGAGAAAAAATAAATGCAATTTGAAAAGCCAAACTGTAAGGCAGAAATAGCTTGAAAACAGGATAATCTTAATTTTGCTAGCACAGTTTATTTCCCAAGAGGAAAACTGTTTGCTATGAAACAAAAGCAAACTCAGTTAAAATCCCAAGCCACAAAACCCTGTTAAAGTTTTTGGAATGTGTCTTTAAAAAACAACCAACATACTCATAATAAAGTAAAAGGAAGTTATATAGAAAAGAAACAAGTTATTGAATAATACAGCAGTACCTGCCTTAGAGTTTTTAAAAGAGGACAGATGGAGAATTTTCCAAGAGTAATTTTTAATATGGGAAACCACTGGGAAGCAGTAAAGAAAAAACAGAGAGGATAAAAATGATCTAGTTGGACTGCATACACACTTTGGAATCAGTGCTGAGCAATTTTCAGCATGCACGATAGAATGGCACAGAGGCTGATTGTAAAGAGAGAAGTAGCCATCAGCATTTTGTTTCCTTTTCTTTTTCTTTCCATCCCTGCATATTTCCACACTTTTCTCAGGTGTCTTTGCCAACATTATGCAGCATGTGAGACAACATATACACCCCCAAAACCTCAATTTTACAACATCCCAATCTGAGTGAGTCAACAGCCCCTGAAGAAATGCCTAACATCTTAATTTATGCTTTAATCAAAGTAGAACATGTAGAAATTCTAAAGTTAAATCTTAGAATAAGGCTTAAAATGAAGAAAAGCAGTTTCTTCCCAAAGCCCACTCTAAGCCCAAATTCAGTTTCTCCTCCAAATAACACACAAAACACACACACACACTGCATTCATGTAACTGTATGCCTTTTTTCCATCCCTGAATGTTTTACATATTTCCTTAAATGAATATTCTCTTTATATTACCATGAGGGCAAATTATTGTGCACTGCTGAGTCTGTCATAAGCTATGATTATATTTCTTTCTTGAGAATTTTTCACATGTAATTAATAATTACCATTTATTTTCTTTATGGTATTTCTATATGTTTATCACTACTGCCTGCACAAGCTCTTTGATAAAAGTCTAAATCAACTGTTCCTAAATACAAACTCAGAGAGTTTGAGACAGACTGGGACCTGGGACCTGGGACCCTTTGCTGCAGTGCTTGCAGCTGGACAAACATCTCCTGGAGCAATAAAATACAAAGAAGCTATGAGGGACTAAAAATAACTGCATGCATGCACAGTTGGGGCAAATTATGAACAACAGGATACAAAAAGTCCAAAACCCCACACAGCACCACCAAGGAGGTGGTTAGGCCACCTAATCCACCCCTCTGGCCTGACCCCTGGACCCACTCCTTCCCTCACCCCACTTAAGGAACCAGCTCACCCCCCCTCAGCGAGCAAGCAAGGGAACCTGTTACTTGTTTTTGCACACCCTGCCCCTCCCCACTGCAGCAAGGGCCCCTGTAAAGCCTTGCCTGAATTTCTCATCTGGCCTTTTACCAATTTCTATTGATTAAGGAAGCCAAGGACCCTGGCTGGTAATAAGTTGATCATCTCTGTTTTGTTATTGTCCTTTGGTGATGGAGCCTGAATTCTCTGGCACCATTTTGGACTGATTGTTCTCTAGGCTGTTAACAGAGCTGTGCACACATGGCACCCTTCACTTCTACTTTTAGTTGCCTGCTTTGTAGATAGCACGAGTTCTTTGTTTTTGTTTTATTTCCTTGATTTTGAAGGACGACATGCTAAGCTTCCTACTTTCCTAAAAAATGTTTCAAGTTTTTTGCTTTATTTTTTAGTATTTACATATCTACTCATGTCTTTCTTTCCCCTCATATTTGATTATTTAACTGGATATAGAATTTAAAATTCAAAATACTTTCTCTCATAGTGTTGAATGCATTGCTCCATTGTGAGGTATTGATAGTTGGGAGTATGACATTATATGTTTCCTAATCCACTTTTGTGACTTACTTACATTGTGTATTTCATAGTAAGTGTTGTTTCAAATTTGTTTGTTTGTTTCTTTTTCTAAGATCTGATTGAACTTTCTGAGGATAAAATCAGAACTCTGGTGGTAATTAGGCCAATGTTGAATTTTTGGTTGACTTCTAGTCACTGAAGGAGAAGCATGAGATAGTTGAGAACATAGTAGAAGCAGTTGGAATAGACTTATTATTGGACATTTATTGCCTCTTTTCAGCACCAGGATGGGCTAAGAATATTCACTGTATTGCTTTTGCCACAGGTAGTGTCTTTCCTAAACCCATTTTGTTTCTAAAAAAAATAAAAGAGAGAGAAAGAAAGAAAGAAAAAAGAAGCTATTTTAGTGTATGTTTTCTGGTATTTGTGATGCTTTTGTTCTGGTTTTCAATTTTTTTGCCTCCCAGACTCATCACCTACCTGACCTTGTAATAGCATTTAAGGGACCGAGGACCAGATGAGTAGTATAATTAACAGAACCTATTTAACAGAGGCCTGACCCCATGAAATTAGTCTCATTAGAACTCTATACTAGCTTTAACTATCTGAGCTAGGCTAAGTCACAAACCAAAAATCATTACAAATACTGTGAATGTGATTCAGACTACAGGGGAGATTTTTTTAAAAAGGTAAAAATAAAAACAAACCAAAACACAAAAGCAAAACAGCATTCAGGAAACAATCTTTCCAGAAAGCTGCTGAGTCATAGATCACAGGTGTGTGCATCTCTGCTTCTTGCTCTTTGTCACTGCGACTTGTCTTGCTCTTCCTGCTGGGAAACCTTTGCTCATGGGGTTCATCAGTAACTGGAGTTGCTATGCAGGTGTGAAAGTGAAGACAATCCCCAGATTTCTCTAACAAATGTTAAGTAGACTCCCAATGGAAGGAGAAGCATACAGGAGAGGCACACACATTCTGGATTCCTTGCCTTGTTTGTGATGGCAACACACAAGATGGCATCCCAGAGGCACAAAACAGCTCTGCATCTTTATTTGTTAAAATCCCCTTTTCTCCTGCTATGCTTTGTTCTGTTCTTTCTTCTAGAAGTTTCTATTTCAAAGCTTCCTCAGTCTTTGTGTTGTATCTATAAATGAATTCATCCCCTCCTGAGTCAAGCTTTTGAAGAATGTTCCTGTTATTTTTAGAAAACTTAAAATATCACACTATATCCAATTGTGAGAGATAAGGTGAACTTATTTGCCTGCTGGATGAGTCCTTTCTGAGACTGGGACCAAAGAAAATTGCTGTGAAAATAATGTAAACAATGCATTGCAGAATTGGGCATGTGATGGTACCATTGTCAAAATATCTGTGATCATAAGACTTTCCTTGTTCTGTTGTTAAAGGAACACTTGGGCTGATGTATTTCTAAGAAAAGGTTTATTAACAATTGCATGAAGTAGTGGTTCATATGTTAAAGAAAAATCAGGACAAACTCCATTTATACAAGCAAGGCAAGAGGTTGTACTGTCCAGGTCTAGCTATAACCTACACAAAAGAGCTAGGCTGGTGGTGAGCGTCATACCCAAGATAGCATCCCAGCCAGCCTGCCACAAAGACTATTACAGACACATTCACAAAACTTAGTTTCAGAGTCAGGAGAAGAACATTGTTTCAATGATAATGTAGTACCCAGAAGAAGCCATTTACTGATTTTTTGTTTTACTTCAGTGTGCCTTTGAACATATTTTCTTAGACTCTAAGTTACTTCTTCTTTTGCAATTAATACAAACATCTTTGTTCCCCCAATATATGTACTCCACGAGGTCCCTAACTGCCCCCTAACATCAACCCCTACCTGCAGAGCTTGCTCCTCCATGGAAATCCATATCTGCATATTTTTGTTTAAAGCTATATTGTTCCTTTGGATGTCTGTCTGCACATAAGACTGTCACTCTCATGTGCTTTATATCTTCTCAGGGTTTGCTGAGGGTATCCATGGATAATAAATGAAGAAATGAATGAATAAACCTATTATCACTGGTGAAAAACGGAGTTCAAGTAAGTTTATAAACCTTGTTAGATTTTAACAAGACTCAGAAAGAATGGAACTCAGAACAGGAAAAATTTGATACGATGGGGAAATCAAGATATTCAATAATAGTCTTTCAATGTTATTATTATATTTTGACAGTATTGTTGTTCCTCAAATAAAATTTATGTAAAACCCTATATATATAAAAATTACAAAGGAGAATGAGGAAAAGGATATCCAACTATCTGACCCTTTTGCCTTTACCCAAGTGTATCTCTAAGTAACTCTAAGTTTATGCAATTCAGTTTGTGTGAACGATTGAACTAAATTGTACTCAAGATCATAAGCTCATAGGACATCCAACTGTTGCTGACCCTCTTGGATTGGGTGGACTCCAACTGGGTTCTTCTTGCCCATTGTCACTCAAGCCAATTGAATGAGACCAGGTTTGGCAAAGCAGAGCAGAAACTTTATTTGTTGATCAAAGAATGGGGAAGGGAGGTCTCATGCTCTAAAGACCCCTTCTTCCTAGGGAGAGAGAGGTGAGAAACTTTTAATGGGTAAGAAGTGGGTACTCCATCAGAATTCGAGAAAAGGGGAGACAATTTCTAGAAACTGCCAGATCATGTACAGTCCTTTGAGCTCCTTTACACATAGCACTAGTTTTGCCTAGCTAAATGCAAGTCCCCACTTAGGATGGAGATCATAGCATGGTAATAAGACAAAGGCAACTTTTGGACATTTTGGGTCTCATCTGCATGGGTGCTACCCTCATGGTCAGGCTAGAACTGGTTCAGGGCAGTTGACTGTTGCCCTCTTGGCCCGTGCTGGCTCTGGCTGGTTCTGCAGTTTGACTTATATGGACATCTGCCTTCCTTTCTGTAAGCAAGCACAGCTGTGGGCATAGACTAATGGATTGTGGTGCAGAATAAAGAAAGTAGGTTAGTCTCTGTACAGGTGTGGGTCTCTTCCAGTGACACAACCAAAGGTGTGGAACAGCTTTAATGACTATGCTGACTCTGTCCCTATACACTTAAAGTGACATTGCTGAAGACTCTTCATCCACTGCAAGTTCTGATGTGCCCCGTGTGTAGCAACCTGTCCTTAAAATCAGCAGAAATGTAAAGGGCCTGAGGCTGTGTCTTTGAGGCTCTGCATTACATCAATCGGTTAGCTGGTTCTAATTACTGGACTCTTGTACCATTTCTTGTTCCCACAACTTTATACTGTTGTACTGTTCTAAGAAGGAGTAACCCTCTCACTATTTATTCATAATGCAATATGGCAATTCTTCTGATGCAGTGTTTCTGCCTGGTTCTCTACAATATCAATTTGGAGTATGAATTCTATTTGCTAGTCTCAGGTTGGTTCCCACTGGCTGTGTGAAGAACATGTTTACCTGATGAACTTGCTGCTCCATGTGGAAGGCTCAACCCCTGGGACTCCTGGCTAGCGTTCTGTGCCTGGAAGCTGCCTAATTACCATCCCCCGACAGCTTCTGGCTTGGTTCATTCTATAAAACTGAAATCCAGACTGTTGGGTTGGGGTGGACAAAAGAAATTAAGATGTAAAATAGACGAATGTTGCCAATGTCAGTTTGGTTAGGGTCAACTGTGTTTATCTGAACTCATTAGACTGAGAGCCAGGAACAGTGATTTTCTTCCAATTCTTCCATGAGTTAAGATGTGATATTGATAACATCATTTTCCTAAATATCAAGTTTTATATTGTAGAAGTGTAGAATTGTCTTCTGGACTAAATAATCTCTAATATACTTATAATAATCACAAACATCTGATATTTTAGGGTTTCACAATTTTACCATGGAAAACAAGGACACTGTGCTTATCGTCTTTCTTCCATTTGTGCTACAAGTGCTTTTTTAATTGTTTCTCCCTGTACCTGCAGATTGTATTGCTGCGCTCACTCATGTCTACATAATTTATTTTCTAGTGACATAGAGAACCATATACTCCACAATTTTATCTCTCACCTCAAACTTCAAATGTATATGTTGAGAAGTTAGTCTCTAATTCTTCATCATTCAAGCTTTCCTTATCAATGATTCCTAACTCTCTTTTGGATCAGAAAGGTCAGGACAGACACAGTCCTCCTGGAGGACATTGCCACAATTAATAAGAATAACCACAACTTGGGGATTACAATATGTCATGTCTTTCCTCTAAAATATATTAACATATTGAATCTGCACAGTAATTTATGAGATAGTACATTTTCCCCATTTTTCAGAGGAGACATCAGAGACACAGAGAGTTTATGTGCATAAGTGAAGATTGCATAGATGGTAAGAGGCTGAGCTGGGATTCAAAGTTCAGCATCTCCAGCATCTGTCCTTCTAAACACTATGCTGTGCTACTTTGCTGATGAAGAGAGGAGCGTTCTTATCAATAACTTCTAACAGGCACATGACACATACCAACCATTCTTCTCTGCCTCTCCTGCTCTCTTGTCTGAAGCTTTTTTTTTCATCATCAATGAAATTTCTATGCTGTCAAATTATTTGTTTGATTTCTGAAAACAAAATCTATCTTCTCAAAAAGAAGCTCAGTGAAGCAAACCTTAAATTCTAAAGGTAATGCCTGCCAATTAGCAATGTGACATTTACCAAGTCACTCTCCCTCTGTGAGTCTCAGTTTTGCTTCTCTATGGACTCTAAGTTGCTACAGTCTGGTGATCTTTTATGATGATGTGAACAAAAAAATTTGACTTTTCACATTTAACAAGAAGGGTTTGCTGTTAACAGTTTATGAAATTATTTGCTATGAATGTTTATAATTTTCAGATAAATAACTAAATTTAGGTATATAGTGAGAAGCTTTAAAATGAGGTAAGTTTTAAACATGTACAGACCCTTGATGATAGCTTGGTATACTCACATAAATTATTTAACAGTTTTTCCTTAATTGGTGAAAGAATGAATGAAGGTGTTGATTGAATTAATGAAATAAGCATTGCCAAATTTAATAAAATCTCTGATCCTTATAACTTCATTAATATGGTTTTCTAAATAAGATCAGCCCAAAGATTCTTGGCATTGTACCCCAAGCAGGCAAGATTTTATCAAAGAGTCTTCTTGATACTGACTTCATTTTTCCCATCTATAGCTCTCAAGCATTTTTTTTTTAATCAGGTCATGGAGATTTGGGGAAACAGAGTTCTCATTGCCCCCTAGATCACATAATATATAAGCTATCCTTTTTATCAATGGATTCAAACAGAATGACTCAGTACATGCTCCCTTCACCTAGAGAAGGACCTCCATTATAGCAGTTATCCTGCTTCATTATGATTATTTATCTCTTAAACCCTCTAGACCATAAGCACTTTGATATCAGAGACTGTGTCTTATTTCTCCCTCACTTTCCATTCCTTCTCTCATGCCTGGTCTATGTTAATCATGAGAGAAATGTTGCTTGACCTTCATAACAAATGAGGTAATAGAGATTATAAAATAATAACTGCAAATACACCCCATTCGATAATTATAAGTCATCCTCCCCATTCGATAATTATAAGTCATATACTTTGGAAGCTGTAAAAGTTCTGTAGAGACTATGTTTTTGGAAACATCTGCTGGGATATCACAAGGAGGCATTTCAGCCTAACATCCCTGCTTCATGATATCTCTCTTCTGCATTTGCTCCTAAGAGTATCTTTCTTCAAGTAGCTCTCAGCTATCAGAAAGTCAAGTACTTCAAACATTACATGGATCCTGGAGTTGCCTAAAAAGATCTTGGGCAGATCCCTTCAGTGCCCCATATACAATTATCTAAACTGGATTTTCACCTTTTCTTCCAAGGTTCTGTTGCACATCCTATTTCCTCTGTTTCCATTGCTACCATCTTAGAGTAGAATTCAAATTACTAAAAACCTGGGCCCTCTATTCTTTTAAAATATAACTGACTTTTTACAGTAAACAATAGACTTTGCTTCACATTATATGATACTAAGTAATATAATTCATATTTTGACTGCAAGATATTTGCAAAGAAATTGTGAAAACTAATTTGGACACAGATAAGAATAAAATGTTTCTGTAATATATCAAATAAAAGTTGACCAGATGGTAGTAACAACAATACTGCAAGACACTGTGAAATAAGAGCCTTAAGAGAGAAACAGAAACCTAGGGGTGTTCAGATTTCTCCAGTCCCACCATCTCCTGAACAAGCCTTCTTGAATAATTGCTATAGTCTGAATATTTGTGTCCCACCCAAATTCATATATTGAAACTTATTCCACAATGTGATGGTATTTGGAGGTGGAGCCTTTGGGGAGCAATTAGGTCATGAGGGCAGAGCCCTCATGAATAGGTTTAGAGCCCTTATAAAAGAAACACCAGAGACCCCTCTTGTCCTTTCTGCCATGTGAGGTCACAGCAAAAAGACAGCAGTTTATGAGCCAGGAAGCTGGCTCTCACCAGACACTGACAAATAAATGATTATTGCTTATAAGTCACCCAGTCTATGGCATTTTCTGTTACAGCAGGAGACTAAGGCAGAAAATTGTTATGGAGAAATACAGGTGCTACTGTAACAGATACCTAAACATGTAGAAGCAGCTTTAGAACTAGGAAATGGGTAAAGGCTAAAAGAGTTTGGAGGTGTATGCTAGAAACAGTCCATATTGCTGTGAACGGTCCATATTGCTATGAACGTTCATTAAGGGCAATTCTAGTGAGGTCTTAGAAAGAAAAGAGGGGAGCTGTAGAGAAAGTCTCAATCTTCTTAGAGATACATAAGTAATCTGGAACAGAATGTGGGCAGATATATGGATGGTAAAGCCCATTCTGATGAGGTCTCAGATGGAAATGATGAACATGTTATTGGACACTAGAGGAAAGGCCATCCTTATTATAAATTGGCAAAGATCTTGAATGAATTGTGTCTGTGTCCTAGTGTTTTGTGGAAGGTTGAAATTGCAAGTGATAAAATTGGATATTTGGCCAAGGAAATCTCTAAACAAAGTGTTGTTGGAGCAGCCTGGTTCCTCCTGATGGCTTAGAATAAAATTCCAGAAGAGAAAATCAGTTAAAGATTGAATTGTTAAGCAAGAAAGAAGTAGAACTTAAAGATTTAGAAATAAGTAAAGAAGGAAGAAATAAAATTATCTTTGCAGATAACATGGTCATATATATGTAGAAAACCCTAACCAAAAGTACCTTTTAGAACTAAAATGTGAATTCAGGCAAGGTGAAGGGTACAAAGTCAACATACTGAACTCATTCATGTTTCTATACATAAACAATTAACTATCTGAAGATAAAATTAATGAAACAATCCCACTCAAAGTAACAACACAAATAAGAAAACAATTAGGAATAAACTTAACCAAAGAGATGAAAAATTTGCACACTGAAAATATAAAGTGTTGATGAAGAAAATTAAAGAAGGCACATAGATAAGTAGAAAGACATCCCATATTCAAAGATTTTAAGATTTAATACTGTTAAAATGTTTCTTCTCATTTTGGGAATAACTTGATGGTATCCCACAGGTCCTTTAGGCTCTGTTCACTTTTCCTCATTTATTTTTTTTCTTACTTTTGTCCAGACTGGATAAATTCAATGACCTTATTTTCAAGTTTACTCTTTCTGTCTTTTGTCTGCTCATATCGTTACTGAATTCATCTAATAAATTTTCATTTTAGTTATTATACTTCCCAGTTACAGGATTTCTGTTCTGTTCCTTAATATAATTTCCAACTCTTTAACATTTGCATTTTGTTCATACATTATTTACCTGATTTTCTGTAGTTCTTTATCCATGGTACCATTTTGTCTTTTCAGCATATTTAAGATGGTTGTTTTGAAGTATTTTTCTAGTAATTTTGATATCTGAGTTCATTTGGAGACAATTACTGTTCACTTATCTTGTTCTTTTGAAAGGACCATATTTTCCTGTGTCTTTGTATGTTTTGCATTTTTTGTTAATGTAAAGCTGAACATTTGAATATTATAATGTGATAACTCTGGAAATAATATTCTCATACTTACTCAAGGATTTTCTTTTTAAAAAAATATTGAAGGCTGGGAACTGACTTTTCTCAATTATTTTTGCAGAGACTGTATACCTTTTTGTGCAATGTCAGTGAAGTCTCTGTTCCTTAGTTGTGTTTAGCTAGTATTTTGATAGATATTTTATCGATTTCCAGATGTTCAAACAGACCAGATTCTCTCTTTGTCTTTTACATTTTAACAGTTTGATTATGATGTGTTTTAAGTGTGATCTTTTCAATTTTATGTTACTTGGATTTTGTTGAGATTCTTAAATGTGTAAATTCATCTTTCATCAAGCTGGAGATATTTTCAGGCATTGTTTTTTCAAATATTCTTCCTTAATCCCCTTTTTTTCTCTCTTTTCTCTTCTTGGGCACCCATATTGCCTATGTTGATATAATTGATGGTGCCCATAGACTCTGAGCCTTTATTCAATTCTTTGTACTTTTTCATTTCTGTTTCTCAGGCTGACATATTTTAATTAACCTGTACTCAAGTTTGCTGATGCCTTCGTCTTCAAGGTGAAACCTGCAGCTGAGCCCTTCTATAACATTTTAATTTCTGCTATTTTAATTTCAACTTCATAATAGCACTCTCTTTATATAGTGTCTATCTCTTTATTGGTATTTTCTCTCTGGTGAGTAATAGTTCTCATGTTTTCCTTTAATTCTTATTCATGATTTTGTTTAGGTCTTTGAACATTTTTATAATAGCTGCTTTAACGTCTTTGTCTAGTAAGTCCAATATCTGTGTCTTCTCAGGGATTGTTTCTATTGACAAATTTTATTAATCCTCTGCATGGATCACATTTTACTCTTCGTAGCTTTCCTAAATTTTTGTTTAAAACCAGACATTTTTAATAATATAATATGTCAATCCTGGAAATTAGATCCTCAGATTTTATTGTTTTTGCTATTTGTTTTTCTTTTGGCCGTTTGTTTAGTAATTTTCCTGGACTAATTTTCTAAAATTTTATTGTTTCCTGTGTGCAATTATCTGTTTGGATTGCATTTTGGTCAGTTACTGATAGGGAAGATATTCTTTAAATAACCTTAAATATATTAGACAAATAATTTTCACAGCCCATCTGTGTGTTGTGATACCACTTAAAACTTCTGTCAGGTATCACTGTCTTAGTCTTCACTTCCTGTTTTTACAGAGATTTAAGGTCAGCTAGAGGTAAGAGATTAGGACCTCCTTTAGTCATTCTTGGACGTATGCACAACTCTGGATATGTACATGGCTTTACAGGGCATTAAAAATTGTATATTTTGGGAGATGGGTTAAACATGTAATAACTGATGTGAAACCAAACAAAATAAAATTTTACATTCCTCCCTTTGACTACTTGGTCTTCCCTTTATAAACATAATCCATGAAAACAAGACAGGAGACACTGAAGCATAAGAGTGTGACTGAGCATCAGAGGACAGGGAAGTGGCTTGAAGAAATAATATGACATATAAAGCAAAGCTGAGTTTCCTCTGAAAAAGTTGCTTTAGGGCACAAATTTCTCTCTCAGTACGACATTTTATTTTCCAATTTATTCTGCATGTGTTCTGCCTCTAACTACTAACATGTTGACTCTAACAAATATACTAAACCTTGGGGGCATAAGTGATAATATAAATGGATAAATAGTTGATGGTAAATCTAATCAATTGTTCCCTAGATACACATAGAGGATACTTCCTGAAAAGATTCATTGTAGCGACTTCTCTGGAGGTCAGTTGTTTAGAATGTGCACTTCCAATGAAGGGGGTTCAGGTTTAATTCCTGGTCAGGGAACTAAGATCCCACATGCTGAGCGGCCAAAATTTTTTTTTTAAAGTCATTAAAAAGAAAGATTCTTTGTAGCTGTATGCAAAGCTAGAATAAAGCTAGCATTGTCTACATCTTAAACTCAACACATGTTGTCCATTCAAATAGTGTTTTTTCTGCAATACTTCTTTTACTTCTCTTTAAAGTCACCTAATCTATATGTTACTTACTCATTTGCATTTAATCATGGAAGCAATATTTACTGAGGTTTCTTTCAATCCTCTGTTTTTGAAACTTTTGTAATTACCTTGAAAATAAAATTTTATTACTGTTTAATAAAGTTTGGTTATATTTAATATAGAGGACATAAAATGTTAATAATAAACCTGATATAAATTTCACTTCAGGATCTAGAATGAATAACAAATTTGAAAGAAAATAAGATGAAATAAAGATTCATATATTATCAGAACTAATAGATGTTCAATGGTAAAACTTAGGGAAGATAATTGACCCTAAATCTATTTATGATCATATCTTTCATATAGAAGTAAATGTTTCCTAGGATGTTCATGCATCTTCTTAACTGTTTAGAATTTCTAAACTTTCACAGTATTGCTATTAAAATATGTATATTTAGAATTATAAATTCCCAAGGTAATGAAACTAATCAGTAATAAAGCCAAGGTGCAAACAGGATTCTCCTGACCCCTTGACCAGTGCTCATTCATTTCAGTTTCCTTCTGTTCTCAAGGGAAATTTATTTACTTTTGCCCTCTTTAGAGAAGACTACTCTGCTACACATTCTTTTTTTTTTTTTTTTTTTTTTTTTTTTTTTTTTTGCGTTATGTGGGCCTCTCACTGTCGTGGCCTCTCTCGCTGCGGAGCACAGGCTCCGGACATGCTGGCTCAGCGGCCATGGCTTATGGGCCTAGCCGCTCTGCGGCATGTGGGATCTTCCCGGACCAGGGCACGAACCCGTGTCCCCTGCATCGGCAGGCGGACTCTCAACCACTGCGCCACCAGGGAAGCCCTCTGCTACACATTCTTACTCAATATTTTTCCTACAAATCCTCACTTCTTCAATGTCTTGCTAACAAAGGGAAAAAATATGCTATTTTATTCTAATATGAAAATTACCAGTTACTTAGTGTATTAGCTTCCCCAAGAACATGACATTCAAATAGGACACATATTTTTCCTTTAGGGATAATCTCTAACCCCCAAGTAGAGGCCCCTATGACAACTTTCTGTGACTATTAGTAGGCAGGGATTCATTCCCAGTGCCAAAAAATTAACAAGTGATCTACTACCAGGTTTGAAACATCACACTTATTCATGAATAATGCAGTATATAAACCAGTACTCAGTCAACAACTTTCAGAGTATTTTCACATGAATTATCCCATTTACTATTTTTTTTTTTTTTTTGCGGTACGCGGGCCTCTCACTGTTGTGGCCTCTCCCATTGCAGAGCACAGGCTCCAGATGCACAGGCTCAGCAGCCATGGCTCACGGGTCTAGCCCCTCTGCGGCATGTGGGATCTTCCCTGACTGGGGCACGAATCCGTGTCCCCTGCATCAGCAGGTGGACTCTCAACCACTGTGCCACCAGGGAAGCCCTCCCATTTACTTTTATATCAAAGAACATCACATATTCTGGCCTGATAAACTGACAGAGACAAGGACTATGAGAGAAACCAGGCGGAATCAATGACCATGTTCCAGATTAGTCCTAAAATAGGTAAAGCAGTTTGTCATTACTGCTCAAGTTTTTACTTACCAAAACTAAGTTGACACAAACCTATTGTTTTGCATACATTCAAGTGAAGAACCCATCACATTGTTCAGAATATATTGTTGGCATATGTGACTGTCTAAAGGTCACTGTTGACCATCTTTATCTTCTGGCATACACTCCAAAATTATCAAGTTTCTACTGATAACTTTGACATGTATAACTCACCAATGAAATAAGCCTACCTTTAATATATCTTTGCATAAAACTACACTTCAACTCATCCACAATGACACACTAAAAAAATAAAATAAAATAAAAAATGAAATGAATCCTTTTCTTCATTTCATCCATTTTTTTCTTTTGCATCCAAACTGGAAGAGTTGTATATATAATATATTCATTGAATATATTATATAGAATTTTGAGCTAGAAGAAGTCAGTTATAATTATTTTAAATTATAATACCAAATCTCCAAATATTGTAAGGATATATGTAATGAATTTGAATTGACATATTTAAGACAGTCTCTGTGAAGAATAATATACACCTTAAGAGATAGAAACTTACAGTATGATTCTTAACTGGAAGTGAATATCAAAATCATATGTGATTTTTTTTTGAGACATATACATGCCTGCTATGCTTTTTAACATCAACCTAAGCTGACTGGTACAGATAATCTTTTTTTTTTCAAAAGTTTCCCATGTAAATCTTATACACATCTCCAAATGAACATGGTTGGTTACTCAATTTCTATTACAATAGTGACAAGTGAAAAGCTGCCTTAGTTTCGGTAAATAACGGAAACCACTGAAATAAGCATTCATGCAAAATGCAAGTGTCTCAGTCAATAATGCTTATTTTTTAATCAAATCACAGTTAGTTATGGGTCATTCAGTAAATAATACCTTTTCATGTGGTGGCTTCTAGTGTCTCCAGTTTTGTACTATATATGTACCCTTCAGAGAAGAAAGGGTAGATATGATTTTAATCACTTAATTTCAGAAGAAATTTTTTTTAATAAGAACAAGTCACATTGTGTCTACCAAATGGAAGAGAGGCAAGAAATATCAATTAGGAATAATCCAAGGAGAAAATGATAAACTTTGATGTTGGTGATGTTTAGTAACGTACTGGATAACCAATAAAAACTTGGGAGATACATGGACTTCTGAAACGTTATTCTTTACATTATGTGATCCTTACTATTCTTACCTCTAAATATTTCTGACTATAGAAATTAAATAGAACAATATATTTAATATTATAAAATAATCTCATATACTAGTCTGATCCTATGTGTCTTCTACTTGACAATGAAAACAAAGAAATAACCTACTTCTTTAAAAGGTCTAAGGCACTTGTTTAATTAGTTTAACCCTTTTAAGCCATCCATTTAATGAAATTAAGATAGGTCAAAAAAATTTTTTTTGTATTGAAATATAGTTGATTTACAATGTTTTAGGTGTAAATCAAATAGATTTTTCATTATACCAAATAACTGTTCTACATGGTCTTCTACCCAACAAATATTAATAGAGTTCATTGTTCCATGTGTTGCAAAAAGAAAAACACTTCATAACGGGAAATTGCATTTGTCAAAAAATTTACACTTTGGAAACAGGTAAGAATTTATTTCCTCTGCTCAATATTTGGCCCATTTCCTTCTCTGTAGGTAAGCTCTGATTTCTACCTTTAAACCTAGGGTATAATTCAGTGCCAAGGAAGTAATCTCTGACCTTTGGTTAGCAACCTGTGAAATACACAAGTCTAAGGATTAAAAAGAATGTTTCAGGCTTCCCTGGTGGTTGAGAGTCCGCCTGCCGATGCAGGGGACACGGGTTTGTGCCCCAATCTGGGAAGATCCCACATGCCATGGAGCGGCTGGGCCCATGAGCCATGGTCGCTGAGCTTGCACATCCGGAGCCTGTGCTCCACAATGGGAAAGGCCACAACATTGAGAGGCCCGTGCACCACAAAAAAAAAAAAAAAAAAAAGAATGTTTCTAGGGCCTCTAGGCTTTGGTGAGTTATTAATAGTTCCATACATTTCTACCTACTTTGTGTTTTTCCAAGGGTGATATGAGGATTACACTACAAAATGCAGCTAAAAACAAATAAATCCAACAAAAACTTAATATATGTGTTAAAGTTGACCCTGTGAAATTATTTATGAATATGTGGTAAGGCTAATACAGAAGTTTATTGATCAATATTTGTTGAAAGAGTAAATACACACAAGAAGATTAATTTGATTGAACCTTCCTGCAACTTATGTAAGGATACTAGACTTATGAGATTCAACGTAGTGAGGAACTAGGATATATATTTTCACTGGGTAAGTGATGCAATATTTTTCATACTCATTCTTGTTTTAACTTTCTGAGAAAGAGCTACTTTTTGGGGTTTTTTTTGCCATGCCATGCAGCTTGAGGGATCATAGTTCCCCCATGAGGGCCCAGGCAGTGAAAGCACCAAGTCCTGACCACTGGACCACAAGAAATTCCCCTGAAAGACTTACTTTAAACTCTGAGACTTTTGCTATTCTCAGTCACACAGAACATAAAATAAATTTTAGAAAGTAGTTGGGGAGGAGACCTTAAAGATGGCAGAGGAGTAAGACGTGGAGATCACCTTCCTCTCCACAAATACATCAGAAATACAACTACATGTGGAACAACTCTTACAAACATCTACTGAATGCTGGCAGAAGACCTCAGACTTCCCAAAAGGCAAGAAACTCCCCACATACCTGGGTAGGGCAAAAGAAAAAAGAGAGACAAAAGTATAGGGACAGGACCTGCATCTCTGGGAGGGAGCTGTGAAGGAGGAAAAGTTTCCACACACTAGGAACCCCCTTCACTGACAGAGACAGGGAGTGGTGGGGGTGAAGCTTCAGAGCCACAGAGGACAGTGCAGCAATAGGGGTGCAGAGGGCAAAGTGGAGAGATTCCCGCAGAGGAACGGTGCTTACCAGTACTCAACAGCCTGAGAGGCTTGTCTGCTCACCCGCCAGGGCAGGTGGGGGCTGGGAGCTGAGGCTCCGGATTCAGAGGTCAGATCCCAGGGAGAGGACAGGGGTTGGCTGCATGAACACAGTCTGAAGGGGGCTAGTGCACTACAGTTAGTCAGGAGGGAATCTAGGAAAATGTCTGGAACTGCCTAAGAGTCAAGAGACCATTGTTTCGGGGTGTGTGAGGAGAGGGGATTCAGTGTACTGCCTAAATAAGTTCCAGAGATAGGCACAAGCTTTGGCTACCAACACAGATACCAGAGACAGGCATGAAATGCTTAGGCTGCTGCCGCAGCCACCAGGAAGCCTGTGTGCAAGCACAGGTCACTATCCACACCTCCTCTCTCAGGAGACTGTGCAGGCCACCACTGCCAGGGTCCTGTGATCCAGGGACAACTTCCCTGGGAGAACACTGGTGCACCTCAGGCTGTTGCAACATCACGCTGGCCTCTGCTGTTGCAGGCTAGCCCCGCATTCTGTACCCCTCCTTCGTACTGTCCTGAGTGAGCCAGAGCCCCCAAATCAGTTGCTACTTTAACCCCGCCCTGTCTGAACGAAGAACAGATGCCCTCAGGCAACCTACATGCAGAGGCGGAGCCAAATCCAAGGTTGAACTCCAGGAGATGTGTGAACAAAGAAGAGAAAGGGAAATTTCTCCCAGCAGCCTCTGGAGCAGCAGATTAAATCTTCACAATCAACTTGATGTACCCTGTATCTCTGGAACACCTGAATAGACAATGAATCATCCCAAAATTGAGGAGCTGGACTTTGGGAGCAACTGTAGACTTGGAGTTAGCTTTCTTCATCTAATTTGTTTCTGGTTTTATGTTCATCTTGGTTAAATAACTAGACTTTATTATCATTGGTAGATTTGCTAATTGATTTGGTTGCTTGCTTCCTTTTCATATATATATATATATATATATATATATATATATATATATATATATATATAAAATTTTCCTTTTTCTCTTTTTGTGATTGTGTATGTGTAAGCTTCTTTGTGTCATTTTGCCTGTTTAACTTTGCTTTTACCATTTGTCCTACGGTTCTGTCTCTCCAGGTTTTTTTTGTTTGTTTGTTTTCTTAGTATACTTTTTGCACTTATTACTGGTGGATTTGTTTTTCAGTTTGGTTGCTCTCCTTTTTCTTTCTTGCTTTATTTTTATTACGTTTTAATTTTTAATATTTTTAATTTTCATTTTAATAACTTTATTTTATCTTATTTTTTCATTCTTTCTTTTTTTTCTCCCTTTTCTTCTAAGCTGTGTGGCTGACAGGGTCTTTGTGCTCTGGCCAGGTGTCAGCCCTGTGCTCTGAGGTGGGAGAGCCAAGTTCAGGACACTGGTCCACCAGTGATCTCCTCGCTCCACATAATATCGAAAGCTCACCCAGAGATCTCCAACTCAATGTTAAGATCCAGCTCCACTCAATGACCAGCAAGCTGCAGTGCTGACCACCCTATGCCAAAAATCTAGCAAGACAGGAACACAACCCCACCCATTAGCAGAGAAGCTGCTGAAAATCATAATAAGGTCACAGACACCCTAAAACACATCACCGGTTGAGGTCCTGCACACCAGAAAGACAAGATCCAGCCTTATCCACCAGAAAACAGGTACCAGTCCCCTCCACCAGGAAGCCTACCCAACCCACTGAACCAACCTTAGCCACTGGTGGCAGACACCAAAAAAAACAGGAACTACAAACATGCAGCCAAACAATTAAAGAGGAAATAAGCAGTCTACCTGTAAAAGAATTCAGAATTATGATAGTAAACATGATCGAAAATCTTGGAAATAGAATGGACAAAATAAAAGAAATGTTTAACAAGGATCTAGAAGAACAAAAGAGCAAACAAACACTGATGAGCAATAAAATAAATAAAATTTAAAATCCTCTAGAAGGAATCAATAGCAGAATAACTGAGGCAGAAGAATGGCTAAGTGACCTAGAAGATAAAACAGTGGAAATAACTACCACAGAGCAGAATAAAGAAAAAGGAATGAAAATAATTGAGGACAGTCTCTGAGACCTCTGGGACATTAAATGCACCAACATTCAAATTATAGGGGTCCAAGGAGAAGAAGAGAGAAAAAAAAAAAGAGACTGAGACAATATTTGAAGGGATTATAGTTGAAAACTTCCCTAAACTGGAAAAGGAAAGAGTCAATCAAGTCCAATTGAAGCACACAGGGTCCAATACAGGATAAATCCAAGGAAAAACACAACAAGACACATTAAACAAACTATCAAAAATTAAATACAAAGAAGAAATATTAAAAACAGCAAGGGAAAAACAGAAAATAACATACAAGGAAATCCTCATAAGGTAAACAGCTGATCTTTCAGCAGAAACTCTGCAATCCAGAAGGGACTGGCAGGACATATTTAATGTGATGAAAGGGAAAAACATACAACCAAGATTACTCTACCCAGCAAGGATCTCATTCAGATCCGAATGAGAAATTAAAACCTTTACAGAAAAACAAAAGCTAAGTGAATACAGCACCACAAAACCAGCTTTACAACAAATGCTAAAGGAACTTCTCTAGGCAGGAAATACAAGAGAAGGAAAAGACCTACAATAACAAACCCAAAACAATTCAGAAAATGGTAGCAGGAACGTACACATAGATAACTACTTAAATGTAAATGGATTAAATGCTCCAACCAAAAGACATAGACTGGCTGAATGGATACAAAAACAAAACTCATATATATGCTGTCTACAGTAGACCCACCTAGGACCTAAGGACACATACAGAAAAAGTGAAGGGATGGAAAAAATATACCATGCAAATGGAAGTCAAAATACAGGGAGTAGCAGTTCCCATATCAGACAAAATAGACTTTAAAATAAAGATTATTACAAGAGACAAAGAAGGACACTACATAATGATCAAGGGATCAATATAAGAAGAAGATATAACAATTGTAAATATTTATGCACCCAATATAGGAGCATTTCAATGCATAAGGCAAATGTTAACAGTCCTAAAAGGGGAAATTGACAGTAACACAATATTAATAGGGGTCTTTAACGCCCCTTTCGCCAATGGACAGGTCATCCAAAATGAAAATAAATAAGGAAACAGAAGCTTTAAATGACACTTTAAATGAGATGGACTTAATTGTAATCAATATTTATAGGACATTCCAACCCCAAACAACAGAACACACTTTCTTCTCTAGTGCTCATGGAACATTTTCCAGGATAGATCATATCTTGGGTCACAAATTAAACCTTGGTACATTTAAGAAAATTAAAATCTTATCAAGTATCTTTTCTGACTACAACACTATGAGCCTAGATAGCAATTACAGGAAAAAAAAAACTGTAAAAAATACAAACACATGGAGGCTAAGAAATACACTACTAAATACCCAAGAGATCACTGAAGAAATCAAAGAGGAAATTTAGAAAAAAATAACAAGGAAAACACAATGATCCAAAACCTTTGGGATGCAGCAAAAACAGTTTTAAGAGGGAAGTTTACAGCAATACAATCCTACCTCAGGAAATAAGAAATATCACAAATAAGCAACCTAACCTTACACCCAAAGGAATTAGAGAAAGAAGAACAAATAAAACCCTAAGGTTAGCAAAGGGAAAGAAATCATAAAGACTAGAACAGAAATAAATGAAAAAGAAATGAAGGAAACAATAGCAAAGATCTATAAAACTAAAAGCTGGTTCTTTGAGAAGATAAACAAAATTGATAAACCATTACCCAGACTCATGAAGAAAAAAAGGGAGAAGATTCAAATCAATAGACTTAGAAGTGAAATAGGAGAAGTAACACCTGAGATTGCAGAAATACAAAGGATCATGAGAGATTACTACAAGCAACTGTATGGCAGTAAAATGGACAACCTGGAAGAAAAAGACAAATTCCTAGAAAAGCACAACCTTCCAAGACTGAGCCAGGAAGAAATAGAAAATATGAACAGACCAATAACAAGCACTGAAATTGAGACTGTGTTTAAATATCTTCCAACAAACAATAGACCAGGACCAGAGGGCTTCACAGGTGAATTCTATCAAACACTTAGAGAAGAGCTAACACCTATCCTTCTCAAACTGTTCCAAAATATAACAGAGGGAGGATCACTCTCAAACTCATTCTATGAGGCCACTAGCACCCTGATACCAAAACCAGAAAAAGATGTCACAAAGAAAGAAAACTACAGGCCAATATCACTGATGAACATAGATGCAAAAATCTGCAACAAAATACTAGCAAACAGAATCCAACAGAACATTAGAAGGTTCATACACCATGATCAAGTGGGGTTTATCCCAGGAATGCAAGGATTCTTCAATATACACAAATTAATCAGTGTGATAAACCATATTAAAAAACTGAAGGAGAAAAACCATATGATCATCTCAATAGATGCAGAAAAATCTTTTGACAAAATTCAACACCCATTTATGCTAAAAACCCTCCAGAAAGTAGACATAGAGGGACCTTACCTCAACATAATAAAGGCTATACATGACAAAACCACAGCAAACATCTTTTGCAATGGTGAAAACTGAAACCATTTCCACTAAGATCAGGAACAAGACAAGGTTGTCCACTCCCACCACTATTACTCAAAATAATTTTGGCAGTTTTATCCACAGCAATCAGAGAAGAAAAAGGAATAAATCAGAAAAGAAGAAGTAAAGCTGTCACTGTTTGCAAGTGACATGATACTACAACTAGAGAATCCTAAAGATGTTACCAGAAACCTACTAGAGTTGATCAACGAATTTAGTAAAGTAGTAGGATACAAAATTAATGCACAGAAATCTCTGGCATTCCTATACACTAATGATGAAAAATCTGAAAGACAAATTAAGGAAACACTCCCATTTACCATTGCAACAAGAAGAATAAAATACTTAGGAATAAACCTACCTAAGGAGACAAAAGACTTGTATGCAGAAAACTATGACACTGATCAAAGAAATTAAAGATGATACAAATGGATAGGTATACCATATTCTTGGATAGGAAGAATCAACATTGTGAAAATGACTATACTATCTAAAGCAGTCTACAGATTCAGTGAAATCCCTAACAAACTACAAACAGCATTTTTCCAGACTAGAACAAAAATTTTACAATTTGTATGGAAACACAAAAGACCCCGAATAACCAAAACAATCTTGAGAAAGAAAAATGGAGCTGAAGGAATTGGTTCCTGGACTTCAGACTATACTACAAAGCTAGAGTAATCAAGACAGTATGTTACTGGCACAAAAACAGAAATATAGACCAATGGAGCAGGATAGAAAGCACAGAGATAAACCCATGCACATATAGTCACCTTATTTTTGATAAAGGAGGCAAGAATATACAATGGAGAAAAGACAGCCTCTTCAAAAAGTGGTGCTGGGAAAATTGGGCAGCTACATTTAAAAGAATGAAATTAGAACACTCCCTAACACCATAAACAAAAATAAACTCAAAATGGATTAAAGACCTATTAAGGCCAGACACTATAAAACTCTCAGAGGAAAACATAAGAAGAACACTCTATGACATAAATCACAGCAAGATCCTTTTTGACCCACCTCCTAGAGAAATGGAAATTAAAACAGAAATAAACAAATGGGACCTAGTGCAACTTAAAAGCTTTTGCACAGCCAAGGAAACCATAAACAAGATGAAAAGACAACCCTTAGAATGGGAGAAAATATTTGCAAGTGAAGCAGTTGACAAAGGATTAATCTCCAAAATTTACAAGCAGCCCAATATCAAAAAACAAACAACCCAATCCACAAATGGGCAGAAGACCTAAATAGACATTTCTCCAAAGAAGATATACAGATTGCCAACAAACATATGAAAGGATGCTCAACATCCCTAATTATTAGACAAATGCAAATCAAACCTGTAATGAGGTATCACCTCACAGCACTCAGAATGGCCACCATCAAAAATTTAAAAACAATCAATGATGGAGAGGATGTGGAGAAAAGGGAACCCTCTTGCACCATTGGTGGGAATGTAAGCTGATACAGCCACTATGGAGAGCAGTACAGAGGTTCCTTAAAAAACTAAATATTGAACTGTCATACGACCCAGCAATCCTACTACTGGGCATATATCCTGAGAAAACCATAATTCAAAAAGAGTCATGTACCACAATGTTCATTGCAGCTGTATGTACAATAACCAGGACATGGGAGCAACTTAAGTGTCCATCAACAGATGAATGGATAAAGAAGATGTGGCACACATATATACAGTGGAATATTACTCAGCCATAAAAGAAATGAAATTGAGTTTTTTTGTAGTGTGGTGGATGGACTTAGAGTCTGTCATACAGAGTGAAGTAAGTCAGAAAGAGAAAAACAAATGCTGTATGCTAATGCATATATATGGAACCAAAAAAAAAAGGGGTTCTGATGAACCTAAGGGCAGGACAGGAATAAAGACACAGACGTAGAGAATGCCTTTGAGGACATGCGGAGGGGAAGGGTAAGCTGGGACAAATGAGAGAGTGGTATGGACATATATACACTACCAAATATAAAATAGATAGCTAGTGGGAAGCAGTCACATAGCACAGGGTGATCCACCTGGTGCTTTGTGACCACCTAGAGAGGTGGGATACAGAAGATGGGAGAGAGACACAAGACGGAGGAGATATGGGGATATATATCTTTATATATAGCTGGTTCACTTTGTTATATAGCAGAAACCAACACACCATTGTAAAGCAATTATGCTCCAATAAAGATGTTAAGAAAAATAAAAAGTAGTTGGGGACAATTATTTGTAATCTGGAGCTAATCACAGATATTTAGCTAAAATACCTTTACAGAAAGTCAAAGATTAAAGATATGTAAAACAAAATGAGGCCTATTATCAGTCCAAATCTAGGGTGTAGACATCTTAAAATAACAGATAATTAACCAAATTTTAAATACATAATGTTAAAGGAAGAGTTTAAACCAATCACAAAGAGGCAGGCCTGTGTAAATAAATGCCACAAATTGAAGTTTAAGAATCAGTGAAGTGGACTTCCCTGGTGTTGCAGTGGTTGAGAGTCTGCCTGCCGATGCAGGGGAGGTGGGTTCGTGCCCCGGTCCAGGAGGATCCCACATGCTGCGGAGCAGCTGGGTCCCTGAGCCATGGCCGCTGGGCCTGCGTGTCTGGAGCCTGTGCTCTGCAATGGGAGAGGCCACAACAGTGAGAGGCCTGTGTATCGAAAAAGAAAAAAAATCAGTGAAGTTCAAGAATAAAGCTGTTATCAAGGGGAAATACAGTATGCTACAAAGAGATATTCTGAAGTAAGCAGTTCTGAAATAGAGACATACATGTTTAAAGATGTCAATGTCAGGAAAGATGTGGGCTCCTTAAATTCCAATTTGCCTATTTATATTGGTAAACTCAGTTATGTTTGTGGTTTCAATTATTGTTTATACGTATTAATTCAATTTCTTTGATAGATATAGGCCTATTCAGATAGTCTATTTTTTCTTGTGTGACTTTTAGCAAATTGTGCCTTCAAGGAATTAGTCCATATCATCTAGGTTATAAAATGTGTGTTCTCTCTCTTTCTTAGCTTCTCCTTCAGTTATTCTTACAAGGCCTCTTGGTTTCTAAATCCATCTGCTATTATAAATTGTTATATTTATATAGACTTTAAGTCAACTCTAAATTCTTCTTACTATGCAATAATGTGTGTGAAAAAATAAAAATATTTTTATATTTAATTATACTTACTTATAATTTATAAATATGTATGAGTATACATACAATTATTGATTGGTAGATTATTTATACTGAGGAAAAAAGTGTGTGAAAAGAGGAGTTGCCTCTTCTCTGCCCAACTAGGTGGTCATTGCTGTGGGGAAATGAATATAAGGGGTATAATAAAATTGAAGTGGAGACCACAAGAATAAACACAAAAACACTTCATAGGATGATATTCAAAATGAAGCTAGCCAATATGTTTTGAGGAAATGTGGCTTGACTCAGACATGAAGAAACTCATAGATGAGTAAAAATTAATTCTTAGATTAAAATATAAATGTGGAGATGAGGGTGGTCAAGATGGCAGAGTAGAAAGACCCTGAGCTCACCTACCCCCATGAACACAGCAAAACTAGAACTACATATAGAAAGTTACACTCACTAAGAATGATTTGAAGACTGGTGGAATAGCTCTTCTATAATGAAGGCTATAAAGAAAGAACCACACAGAGCCTGGTCAGATGGGAGGAGAAGCATTCTTGCTGGGACCCACACCCCTAGAAGGGGAGGGAGATATCACAGGCTCAGGGGTCCTCCTTAAGGAGAGAGGAATTTGAGCCCCATATTAGGCACTCCAGCCCTTGGATTTGACACTGGGTAGGTGAGACCTCTTAGTTGATTTGAAAATCAGTTGAGCTATTGGAGGTTGTATAAAACTGAGACTCTGCTCTTGAACAGCATAAGCACAGACTTGCTTGCTCCCATTCCCAGTACAGAGGCAGCAGATTGAAAATTGCCTGTTGTTCTGACAGGCCTGCCAGAACCACTCCAGTGCCCCCCAGCCCACACCTGACTCCTACTCCAGCCCTTCCTGCTCCAACACTGCTCCTTGCTAAGGTGGAGACCACCATTGCCAACACATGTCTGTGTACAGGGTGAGGAGCAGAGCCAACTTAGGTCCAGTCCTGACTCTAGCCATGGCAGAGTTCACCATCACTATTGCATGTAAACTTGCACATAATTCTGGAGAAAACAAACAAACAAACAAACAAAACAAATAGATTAGAAATGCAACTCAAATGCCTTGGGCTCCAACCCCGCCTTTAACCAAGGTGCATGCAGCACACTGGAGAAAAAGTGTAGCCAGTTCAGAAGTGCAGCCCCAAGCCCCTGGACTCTTGAAATGCCCTGAACAAATCTGCCATCACTCCAAGGAGAAACCTTACACCTTCAGGACTCCTGCTCCAGCCACTTGGGCCCCAGCCCCATCTTGATAGAGTGGTGATAGCCATTGAGCCTAAGAGAGACCCTGGCTGGTACCTGGCTCTTGCCCTATCTCCTCCCACTACATCCCTAACTCCCACTTAGGCAAAGGCTGCCAGTGCACACCAAGAAAACATGCAACCAGTGCTCACTTCAGATCCAGCTCTCCCATCAAAGTCACTGAGCACACAGATTGCATAGGGATGCCTCCATGCAAGGACATGTCTTTTAGACAAAGATAGGTAACTATTTCACCTAATTTCATAGAGACACACAAAAAAAGTAAAGAAAAAAAAGAGAGAGATGACAGAGGAATATGTTTCAAATGAAAGAACACAAAAAAAGAGAAATAAAAAACCTAATGAAACAAAGATAAATAATTTAACAGACAAAGATTTCAAAGCAATAGTAATAAAAATGTTAACTGAACTTAGGAATAGAATAGATGAAAACAGAGAGAACTTCAACAAAGAACTAGAAAATATAAAAAAGAACGAGTCAGAGCTGAAGAATACAATAACTGGAATGAAAAGTACTCTAGGAAGAATTAACAACAGCTTAGGTGATACAGAAAAATGCATAAGTGAACTGAAAGATACACTAGTGGAAATCATCCAACCAGAACAAAAAAAAGAATAAAATTAAATGAGGATAGTTTAAGGGACATCTGAGACATTGTCATGTGTACTAACATGTGCATTATAGGGGTCACAGAAGGAGAAGATAGCGAGAAAGAGGCATAAAATATATTTGATAAAATTATGACTCAAAGCATTCCTAACCAGAAAAGGAAATAAATATGCAGGTTCAGGAAGCACAGGGAGTTCGAAACAAGATGAACCTGAAGAGAACCACACCAAAACATATCATAATTAAAATGGCAAAAGCTAAAGATAAAGAGAATTTTAAAAGCAGCAAGAGAGGAACAAAGATTCACAACAAGGGAACTCCCATAAGGCTCTCAGCTGATTTTTCAGTAGAAACTTTGCAGACCAGAAGGGTGTGACATGATATGTTTAAAGTTCTGAATGGAATAACCTCAAAAAAGTATACTCTACCAGCCAGTTCATCATTCAGAATTGATGAAAATGTTTCCCTGACAAACAAAAACTAAAAGAGTTCATCATCACTGAACCAAACTTACAAGAAATTTTAAAGGGGTTTCTTTCAGTGAAAGAGAAAAGACTTTAACAAAAAATAAGAAAGTATAAGGAAGGGGAAAATCTCACTGGTAAAGGCAAATATAAAGGCAGTGGATCAACAACTTAAATAAGCTACTGAAAATGTTAAAAGACAAAAATTGTAATATCAGTAATAACTACAATACACAGTTAAGGCATAGACATGAAAATGTAAAATGTGACATCAAAAACACAAAACATGTGGGTGAGTGAAAAATTTAGATCTTTCAGAATATGTTTGTATTTAAATTGCTATCAGAGTAAACAAGTAGCTATTGTTATATGTCAATGTATATAAATCCCATGGTAACCACAAATCAAAACCTACAATAGATACGCAAAAGCAAGAAAGAAAGGAACACAAGCATACCACTAAAGAAAATCATAAAACCATAAGGGAATAAACAAAAAGAAGAAAAGAACAGAGAAGAACTACAAAAATAACCATAAAACAAGTAAAAAAATGGCAAGAAGTACATACAAATCAATAATCACTTTAAATGTCAATGAAATAAATGCTCCAAGCAAAAGACATAGGGTGGCTAATTAAATAAAAAACAAGGCTCATCTATACATTACCTACAAGAGACTCATTTCAGAGCTAAAGACACACACAGATGGAAAGTGAAGGGATAGAAAAGGCTATTCCATGCAAATGGAAACAAAAAGAAAGCTGGGGTAGCAATACTCAGATTAGACAAAATATATTTTATAACAAAGTCTATAATAAAGTACTAATAAGGACATTATGTAATGATAAAGATATCAATCCAAGAAGAGGTAATAACATTTGTAAACATATATGCATCTATTATAGGAGTGACTAAATATAAAAAAAAAAATCAAAAGACATAAAGGAAAAAAAATAGACAGTAACACAGTAATAGTAAGAGACTTTAACACTCCACTTACTTCACTAGATAGATCATCCAGACAGAAAATCAGAGACAGTGATCTTAAATGACACATCATACCAGCTGCATTTAAATGATATATACAGGACATTCCATCTGCATAGCAGCAGAATGCACATTCTTTTCAAGTGCACATGGAGCTTTCTCCAGGATAGATCACATGCTAGGCCACAAGTTTCAATAAATATAAGAAGACTAAAATTATATCAAGCACCTTTTCTGAACACAATGGTATGAAACTAAAAAATAAATTATGGGAGACAAATGGAAAAGAACCCCAAACACATGGAGAATAAACAGTTTGCAAGTAAAATACCAATGGGTTAATGAAGAAATCAAATAGGAAATCAGAAAATACCATGAGATGGATGAAAATAGAAACACAACTTTCCAAAATCTATGGGACACAGAAATAGCAGTTCTAAAAGGGAAGTTTACAACAACACAGGCCTACCTTAAGAAACAAGAAAAATCACAGAAAAGCAACCTAACTTTCCACCTAAATGAATTAGAGAAATTATGATAAAAGCCCAAACATAGCTGAGGGAGGAAATGAAAAGATCATAGTGGAAATAACTAAAATGGTAATCCCCTCCACAAAATAGAAAAGATCAATGAAACTAAGACTTGTTTTTTTGAAAAGATAAACAAAAGTGACAAACCTATAGCCAGGCTCATTAATAAAAAAGAGAGAGAGGGCCCACATGAAAACAATGAAAAATGGAAGTGCTGAAGTTACAACTGATATCACAAAATATATAAGAAACTCAAAAAACTCAGTATCAAACAAACAAACAATCAGATTTAAAAATGGGCAGATAATCTGAATGGACATTTTTCCAAGGAAGATAGACAGGTGGCCAACAGACACATAAAAATATGCTCAACATCACTAATTATTAAGGAAATGTAAATCAAAACCACAATGAGATATCATCTCATACCTGTCAGAATGGCTACCATCCAAAAAATGAAATAACAAATATTGGTGAGGATGAGGAGAAAATGGAACCCTAGTACACTCTTGGTGAGAATGTGAATTGGTGCAGCTACTATAGAAAACTGTATGGAGGTTCTGCAAAAATCAAAATATAGAACTACCATATGGTCCAGGAATTCCATTTCTTTGTATACAACTGAAGAAAACATAAACACTAATTTGAAAACATATATGCGCACCAATGTTCATAGGGTACTTTATTTACAATAACCAAGATATGAAAGCAACTTAATTGTCCAGAAACAGACGAATGGGTAAGGAAAATTATATACATATATATGTGTATATATATATATATATATACATATACATACACACATATATATGTGTGTATATATCTATATATGTGTGTATATATCTCTATATGTGTGTGTATGTATGTATATATATAGATATATAGATATATATATATATACATACATATATCTCAGCCATAGAAAATAATTAAACCTTTGTCATTTGCAGCAACATGGATGGACATGGAGGGTATTATGCTTAGTGAAATAAGTTAGACAGAGAAAGACAAATATGTGTATGTTTTCACTTTTATGTGGTATCTAAAATATATAACAAATGAATGAATATAACAAAACAGAAATAGACTCACAGATACAAACTAGCAGTTACCAGCAGGGAGCAGGTGGAAGGATGGCAAGGTAGGTGAAGGGGATTAAGAGATACAAACTATTAAGTATAAAATAAATAAGATACAAGGACAATGCAGGGAATACAGACATTATTTATGATAAATTTTTATGAAGTATAATCTATAAAAACTGAATCCCTAGGCTATACACTTGAACCTGGTATAATCTTGTAAGTCAACTATAATAATTATAAAAAGGAAAATGATGAAAATTAAATAAAAAATACAAATATAGAGATGACTAGAATATGTCCATAGAGTAAGAAGTAGAGTTAGATTGGTAAAACTGAGAAGTCCTTTTCGAGATATGCTTGGGGAAGCAAGGCTTGTGCAGCCAGCAGTAAAATTGAGAAATTATGATGCGTAGCCTAATAGAATGCTCTACTGTTTCACATTCTTCTACTTACAAAATCTTTTCTTAATCTGAAACTTGGCTTCTGGACTTCCCTAATGGAACATAATAGTTTTTAATAAAAAGTATTCAATTGGGTCTCTAATACAAATATTAATTTTCTGAGTTTAGAACAGTTTTCCTATATTTTATCTTATTACATTCTTTTAAAAAATTATAAACCTCTTACTTGCCTTTTGAATAAAATCCATGTTTCCTTATGTGCTATTCAGAATAATTATGATCTTGTTTCTAAGTACATGTTGATCTTTATTTCTAACAAAATCTCTTTACCCATATTCCAAATATGTCATATATTACATAGTTTCCCATTTCTCTTAGTTTTCCATGTGTGACCTTATCTCCATATTGATGAACATGTTCCTTCTATCTATCTTATATTTTTATGTAATGTATTATTTTACCCACTCCATACACCCTTATATATACCAAGGAGGAGCTCTGACATGATTCAAATATTAGAAAAATATTGGGCATTAATAGGAAAGAGTTTTATTGTGAAAGAGAAACATGTTAAACATTGTTGTGTCTGCAGGGCATACATATTTACTTTAGAATCTAGTTCTTTTTTTTTTTTTTAACATCTCTATTGGAGTACAATTGCTCTACAATGGTGCATCAGCTCCTGCCCCACAACAAAATGAGTCAGCTACATATATACACACGTTCCCATATCTCCTCCCTCTTGCATCTCCCTCCCTCACACCCTCCCTATCCCACACCCCCAGGCGGTCACAAAGCAATGAGCCAGTCTCCCTGTGCCATGTGCTGCCTCCCACTAGCTATCTACCTTACGTTTGGTAGTGTATATATGTCCATGCCTCTCTCTAGCTTTGTCACAGCTTACCCTTCCCCCTCCCCATATCCTCAAGTCCATTCCCTAGTAGGTCTGTGTCTATTCCTGTCTTACCCCTAGGTTCTTCATGACTATTTTTTCCCTAAATTCCATGTATATGTGTTAGCATACGGTATTTGTCTTTCTTGTTCTGACTTACTTCACTCTGTATGACAGACACTAGGTCTATCCACCTCATTACAAATAGCTCAATTTCATTTCTTTTTATGGTTGAGTAATATTCCATTGTATATATGTGCCACATCTTCTTTATACATTCATCCAATGATGGACACTTAGGTTGCTTCCATCTCCTGGCTATTGTAAATAGAGCTGCAATGAGCATTTTGGTACATGACTATTTTTGAATTATGGTTTTCTCAGGGTATATGCCCAGTAGTGGGATTGCTGGGTCATATGGTAGTTCTATTTGTAGTTTTTAAGGAACCTCCATATTGTTCTCCACAGTGGCTGTATCAATTTACATTTGCACCAACAGTGCAAGAGTGTTCCCTTTTCTCCACACCCTCTCCAGCATTTATTGTTTCTAGATTTTTGGATGATGGCCATTCTAACTGGTGTGAGATGATATCTCATTGTAGTTCTGATTTGCATTTCTCAAATTATTAGTGATGTTGAGCATTCTTTCATGTGTTTGTTGGCAGTCTGTATATCTTCTCTGGAGAAATGTCTATTTAGGTCTTCTGCCCATTTTTGGATTGGGTTGTTTGTTTATTTGTTATTAAGCTGCATGAGCTGCTTATAAATTTTGGAGATTAATCCTTTGTCAGTTGGTTCATTTGCAAATATTTTCTCCCATTCTGAGGGTTGTCTTTTGGTCCTGTTTATGGTTTCCTTTGCTGTGCAAAAGCTTTGAAGTTTCATTAGGTCCCATTTTTTTATTTTTGTTTTTATTTCCATTTCTCTAGGAGGTGGGTCAAAAAGGGTCTTGCTGTGATTTATGTCATACAGTGTCCTGCCTATGTTTTCCTCTAAGAGTTTGATAGTGTCTGGTCTTACATTTAGGTCTTTAAACCATTTTGAGCTTATTTTTGTGTATGGTGGTAGGGAGTATTCTAATTTCATTCTTTTACATGTAGCTGTCCAGTTTTCCCAGCACCACTTATTGAAGAGGCTGTCCTTTCTCCACTGTACATTCCTGCCTCCTTTATCAAAGGTAAGGTGACCATATGTGCATAGGTTTATCTCTGGGCTTTCTATCCTGTTCCATTGATCTATCTTTCTGTTTTTGTGCCAGTACCATACTATCTTGATTACTGTAGCTTTGTAGTATAGTCTGAAGTCAGGGAGCCTGATTCCTCAAGCTCCGTTTTTCGTTCTCAAAATCGCTTTGGCTATTTGAGGTCTTTTGTTTTTCCATACAAATTGTGAAATTTTTTGTTCTAGTTCTGTGAAAAATGCCAGTGGTAGTTTGATAGGGATTGCATTGAATCTATAGATTGCTTTGGGTAGTAGAGTCATTTTCACAGTGTTGTTCTTCCAATCCAAGAACATGGTATATCTCTCCATCTATTTGTATCATCTTTAATTTCTTTCATCAGTGTCTTATAATTTTCTGCATACAGGTCTTTTGTCTCCTTAGATAGGTTTATTCCTAGATATTTTATTCTTTTTGTTGCAATAGTAAATGGGAGTGTTTTCTTGATTTCATTTTCAGATTTTTTATCATTACTGTATAAGAATGCCAGAGATTTCTTTGCATTAATTTTGTAACCTGTTACTTTACCAAATTCATTGATTAGCTCTAGTAGTTTTCTGGTATCATCTTTAGGATTCTCTATGTATAGTATCATGTCACCTGCAAACAGTGACAGCTTTACTTCTTCTTTTCTGATTTGGATTCCTTTTATTTCCTTTTCTTCTCTGATTGCTGTGGCTAAAACTTCCAAAACTATGTTGAATAAGAGTGGTGAGAGTGGGCAACCTTGTCTTGTTCCTGATCTTAGTGGAAATGCTTTCAGTTTTTCACCACTGAGGACGATGTTGGCTGGGGGTTTGTCATATATGGCCTTTATTATGTTGAGGTAAGTTCCCTCTATGCCTACTTTCTGCAGGGTTTTAATCATAAATCGGTGTTGAATTTTGTCAAAAGCTTTCTCTGCATCTATTGAGAAGATCATATGGTTTTTCTCCTTCAATTTGTTAATATGGTGTATCACATTGCTTTATTTGTGTATATTGAAGAATCCTTGCATTCCTGGAATAAACCCCGCTTGATAATGGTGTATGATCCTTTTAAGGTGCTGTTGGATTCTGTTTGCTAGTATTTTGTTGAGGATTTTTGCATCTATGTTCATCAGTGATATTGGCCTGTAGTTTTCTTTCTTTGTGACATCCTTGTCTGGTTTTGGTATCAAGGTGATGGTGGCCTCGTAGAAGGAATTTGGGAGTGTTCCTCCCTCTGCTATATTTTGGAAGAGTTTGAGAATGATAGGTGTTTGGTCTTCGCTAAATGTTTGATAGCGTTCGCCTGTGAAGCCGTCTGGTCCTGGGCTTTTGTTTGTTGGAAGATTTTTAATCACAGTTTCAATTTCAGTGCTTGTGATTGGTCTGTTCATATTTTCTATTTCTTCCGGATTCAGTCTTTGCAGGCTGTGCATTTCTAAAGGATTTGTCCATTTCTTTCAGGTTGTCCATTTTATTGGCATAGAGTTGCTTGTAGTAATCTCTCATGATCTTTTGTATTTCTGCAGTATCAGTTGTTACTTCTCATTTTTCATTTCTAATTCTATTGATATGAGTCTTCTCTCTTTTTTTCTTGATGAGTCTGGCTAATGGTTTATCAATTTTGTTTATCTTCTCAAAGAACAGCTTTTAGTTTTACTGATCTTTTCTATCATTTCCTTCATTTCTTTTTCATTGATTTCTGATCTGATTTTTGTGATTTCTTTCCTTCTGCTAACTTTGGGAGGTTTTTGTTCTTCTTTCTCTAATTGCTTTAGGTGCAAGGTTAGGTTGTTTATTCGAGATGTTTCCTGTTTCTTAAGGTAGGATTATATTGCTATAAATTTCCTTCTTAGAACTGCTTTTGGTGCATCTCATAGAATTTGAGTCATCATGTCTCCATTGTCATTTGTTTCTAGGTATTTTTTTATTTCCTCTTTGATTTCTTCAGTGATCACTTCATTATTAAGTAGTGTATTGTTTAGCCTCCATGTGTTTGTATTTTTTACAGATCTTCTCCTGTAATTGATATCTGGTCTCATAGCATTGTGGTCAGAAAAGATACTTGATACAATTTCAATTTTCTTAAATTTACAAAGGCTTGATTTGTGACCCAAGATATGATCTATCCTGGAGAATGTTCCAAGAGCAATTGAAAAAAATGTGTATTCTGTTGTTTTTGGATGGAATGTCCTATAAATATCAATTAAGTCCATCTTGTTTAATGTATCATTTAAAGCTTGTGTTTCCTTATTTGTTTTCATTTTGGGTGATCTGTCCATTGGTGAAAGTGGGGTGTTAAATTCCCCTACTATGAATGTATTACTGTCGGTTTCCCTTTTTATGGCTGTTAGTATTTGCCTTACGTATTGAGGTGTTCCTATGTTGGGTCCATAAATATTAACAATTGTTATATCTTCTTGGATCGATACCTTGATCATTATGTAGTGTCCTTCTTTGTCACTTCTCATAGTCTTTATTTTATAGTCTATTTTGTCTGATATGAGAATTGCTACTCCAGCTTCCTTTTGGTTTCCATTTGCATGAAATATCTTTTTCCATCTCCTTAGTTTCAGTCTGTATGTGTCTCTAGGTCTGAAGTGGGTCTCTTGTAGACAGCATATGTAAGGGTCTTGTTTTTGTATCCATTCAGCCTTTTGGCTGTGTCTTTTGGTAGGAGCATTTAGTCTTTTGGTAGGAGCCTTTAGTCCATTTACATTTAAGGTAATTATCAATATGTATGTTCTTATTCCCATTTTCCTAATTGTTTTGGGTTCATTATTGTAGGTCTTTTCCTTCTCTTGTGTTTCTTGCCTAGAGAAGTTCCTTTAGCAGTTGTTGTAGAGCTGGTTTGGTGGTGCTGAACTCTCTCAGCTTTTGCTTGTCTGTAAGGGTTTTAATTTCTCCATCAAATCTGAATGAGATCCTTGTGGGGTAGAGTAATCTTGGTTGCAGGATTTTCTCCTTCATCACATTAAATATGTCCGCCAGTCCCTTCTGGTTTGCAGAGTTTCTGCTGAAAGATGAGCTGTTAACCTTATGGGGATTCCCTTGTGTGCTATTTGTTGTTTTTCCCTTACAGCTTTTAATATGTTTTCTTTGTATTTAAATTTTGACAGTTTGATTAATATGTGTCTTGGTGTATTTCTCCTTGGATTTATCCTGTATGGGACTCTCTGTGCTTCCTGGACTTGACTGAGTATTTCCTTTCCCATATTAGGGAAGTTTTCAACTATAATCTCTTCAAATATTATCTCAGTCCCTTTCTTTTCTTCTTCTGGAACCCCTATTATTCGAATGTTAGTGTGTTTAATGTTGTCCCAGAGGTCTCTGAGACAGTCCTCAGTTCTTTTCATTCTTTTTTTCTTTATTCTGCTCTGCAGTAGTTATTTCCACTATTTTATCTTCCAGGTCACTTATCCGTTCTTCTGCCTCAGTTATTCTGCTATTGATGCCATCTAGAGTATTTTTCATTTCATTTATTGTGTTGTTCATTGTTGCTTGTTTCATCTTTAGTTCTTCTAGGTCCTTGTTAAATGTTTCTTGCATTTTGTCTATTCTATCTCCAAGATTTTGGATCATTTTTACTATCATTATTCTGAATTCTTTTTCAGGTAGACTGCCTATTTCCTCTTTATTTGTTAGGTCTGGTGGGTTTTTATCTTGCTTCTTCATCTGCTCTGTGTCTTTCTGTCTCCTCATTTTGCTTATCTTACTGTGTTTGGGGTCTCCTTTTTGCAGGCTGTGGGTTCGTATTTCCTGTTGTTTTTGGTGTCTGTCCCCAGTGGCTAAGGTTGGTTCATTGGGTTGTGTAGGCTTCCTGGTGGAGGAGACTAGTGCCTGTTTTCTATTGGATGAGGCTGGATCTTGTCTTTCTGGTGGGCAGGTCCACATCGGATGATGTGGTTTTGGGTGTCTGTGGACTTATTATCATTTTAGGCAGCCTCTCTGCTAATGGGTGAAGTTGTGTTCCTGTCTTGCTAGTTGTTTGGCATAGGATGTCCAGCACTGTAGCTTGCTCATTGTTGAGTGGAGCTGGGTGCTGGTGTTGAGATGGAGATCTCTTGGAGATTTTCACCATTTGATATTTTGTGGAGCTGGGAGGTCTCTTGTGGACCAGTGTCCTAAAGTTGGCTCTCCCACCTCAGAGGCACAGCACTGACTCCTGGCTGCAGCACCAAGAGCCTTTCATCCACACAGCCAGATACGTGGTGGGTCCCCCGCCCCCTGGGAGGTCTGAGGTCCTCTGCCAGCGCCCAGCAGGTGCTCTGTAGGCATTGTTCCACGCGTAGATATACCTCCAGTGTATCCATGAGGAGGAAGGCGATCCCCGCTTCTCACTCCTCCGCCATCTTCCTGGAAGCTCTAGAATCTAGTTCTTAAACTCCTTCTTTCTAAAATTATGTTGTCTTATTTGCATTCTCTTTCTAGGAACTATAAGAGTGCTGTGGCAAGATGGGCTTGGTGAAACCTCAGTCTCACTGGAAAACGTATCCTATTTTGGGAGGCAAACTGGGTCCATAAGGATGAAGGATCTATTCTGGGAACTTAAGTGTGCCTTTGTCTAGGCCTAAGGGGAATTCTCCTTTCACATTGACTCAGTGTATTTTCCCTGTTCTGAGGAACCACACTTATGCCAGCAGCTGATGTCTCCTGAGGGCAAGTAAAGTGAATTTATTCCATGGCATTTGTCTCTATTACAATTACAAAAGTGACATCTCCACCCACACCACCACTAGTCTCCCACCTGAGATAATTTTCTTGAGGGCTTTTTCATTTTTAGCAATGTTTTAGTGCATAGCACAATGCCTTTTATGTAGCAGAAATTCAAAAATTACTTGTCGAATATGTGAAGCACACAGAGAGATGATAAATAAAAGCTTACAAATCCTTGATAAGCTCCCCATGATCACAAAGATTCATAGAGCAAAGTCGTAGGCATTGTTTAGGAATTTGGGAAACTATTTAACTATTTTAAGCAGTAAAATGACAATGAAATTTCCACATGCATATGCCCTTTCTGGCTACAAAATGGATAATAAATTTTCATGATATGGAATTGGATGGTGAGACCAGTAATACAGTTATTACTCTATATAAAAGTGGTCTCAATGGAGAAGGAGGGAAGTGGACACATTCAAAATAGTTCTATGAGACATAATTAATAGGTCTTTGTTATGAGTTATGTGTGAGCAGGGAGGGAAAAAGAAGTTTCAAGGATAATTCAGCTTTTCACTTTGGGCATTTGTATGAATGTTTGTGCTGATTATGAAAATAGAGAGGAGAAGAGAGGCTTAGAGAAAGCATGAATTCAGTTTGCGGACTCTTCTTTTGAAGTGTTCTTGAAATTTCTGAATGAAATATTTTATCAGGTTGTATATAATATATGACTTTTTAGGTCAGAAAGATGTTTGTGCAGGGACTAATAGTTTAGAAGTTATCAGTGTTGAATAATCTGCACCATAGGCATAGATAAGATGGCCTAGGGAGAAAAACAAATAATCCTAGAAATGAGGCTTAGAAATTCCATTATTCACCATCATGGTAGAGAATAATGAAACACAGACTGAGAAAGTTCCTCCAGAGCAGGGGAAAGAGGCTCCAATGTCATGGAAGACAAAGAAAGAAAATTTTAAGAAATGGATAATAAGATATATTTGAGGTGCTTCTGGGGTTTAGCAACATATAGTTAAGTGGTGACTTTAGCAAGAGTACTTGTGTTCATCTTGCCTGGGTCCAAAGCGGAATGATGGTAGATTGAGTAAGGAATAAAAGATAGGAGGTGAAAAAATGAAAACTAAGTGAAGAAAACCATTTTTTGGAAAAGTTTGTCTTTGAAGGGAGGGGAAAAGACATTACAACCCCCAACCCCATTCCCCACCAAAATAAAGATGAGCTGAGAAAGTTGTGTGTGTTTCTTTGGTTGTTTCAACGTTTGCCTGCTTACACTCCTTGGTTTTAAGACGGGAGAGACTTGAACATGTTTAAATTTTTTCTGGTTAGCAACTTTTTGTGAAAGAAACAAGATGGAAGACATCTCAGAGAACACAACTGTCAATCTTTAGGTACTTTATAGGCTCAGACACAAAGTCCGTACAGAGATCCCTAAACAAACGTTTGTTGATATGAATTTGTGCAACACCAACCAGCTGTTACAAATCTGTCTGGACTGTGAGCCCAAGGACACTCATACTTCTCTTTGTTTTTCTCCCCACTATGTTAACATCAGTGGATGGAACTCAGTCAATTTTGACCAGTCACATCCATCTTCTGCTCATTTCCCATTGCTTAGCACAGTTCCTGGCAGAGAAGACACTCCCTTTAACTATTTGTTGGATAAATAGTTAGATGAATAAGTAAGTAAGGGAAATAAATCCAATAATGCAGGCCCTCAAGAAGTCTCTGATAGGTGTTTTCTTAATTCTAAAATGTCAGAGAGTATGAAGGCCATGAGATTGATGTTCTATATATGTTTTATTCACCTGGAAATTTCTGTATTCCTTGAAGAGGACCATATAGATAAGAGAATCATACATTTCCCCTTCTGTGTCTTGTCAGTCTATTTGATCTGATACAGGTCTAATGGCTTTGATTACCCTAATGGTTACTTATTTTAGGTTTTTTACATTTTTTCCTCGACTTGGTTTGCTTTCATGCAGGTACCTGTGAGCAAGGACATTCACACACAGCATTAATTTGTATTACTAACTTTAAATTAAAAAATGTATGTATTTCAGATGAACTTAATACCATTTTCTTTTGATTTTTTTTTTTTCCCGGTACACAGGCCTCTCACTGTTGTGGCCTTTCCCATTGCAGAGCACAGGCTCCGGATGCGTAGGCTCAGCTGCCATGGCTCACTGACCCAGCCGCTCCGCGGCATGTGGGATCTTCCCAGACCGGGGCACGAACCCGTGTCCCCTGCATCGGCAGGCAGACTCTCAACCGCTGCGCCACCAGGTAAGCCCTGATTTTTTTCTTCTTTATCTCTTCTTTTCTTTTCACTCTGTGTTAGATGTGCAAGAATGCTTCCAATCAGTATATTCTAACATATTCCTGCATATTTTCATTTGTGTGCATGTGTGGGTGTGTTTTAAAATTAATCTGTTAGAGGTCTCTAGAACTTGTTGAATGGGAGATTTTACCACAGGTTTCCTTGCCCAGAAGCCCACACAGGTGTAGAAAAGGATTGGTAGACATTTACATACCCAAATCTTTAATTAACCTGTCCTTTTGACCCCAGGTCTCATGTTCACCTCCTTGGAACCCAGTGCATCACAACTTTTCAAGGTTTCTGCTGGGCTGACCACCTCTTTCATTGGCTCTGATCCTTCATGTCACATGATTAAGGATACAGCTTCTTCTCCATAGATTTATCAACTCTTCTTCCATTTATTCTCTCTCGATGTAGAAATTTGTTGAATGCTTAGTAGTTAATGACCTCATCATGTTTTCTTATTATGGATTTATACCTTTTAATATTTTTGCATAATTTTAGTATAGCCTTAGAAAAAAAAGGAGATACATTTGCATGACTATGTCAGTAACTATAATAGAGTGCTATGTTCGACTTTGAAGTTAGGTTTATTTTCATTCTTTTAAAATGTATCACTCCCTTAGGGTAGAGATGGCAACTTCACGTACTCTAAAGGCAGCTGGTTGTTGTAAGAAATTAGGGACCAAGCTGCTTGTATTGCACTGAGTTTAAGTCCTTGCAAATTGCACTGTCTTTTAAAATAGTGCAGTCACAGACACAGAACTTGTCTGTGGAACTCATATTGCTTCTAGTTTACAGATTCTCATTAAGACAATTAAGGACAATAATCAATGGAACGTTTTTATTGATTATGCAAGATCTAGCAAAAGTACAATACACAAATTAAATCATGCACTATATTTGTACACATTCTTTGGGGATTTTATTCTCCTGTTTATAATATAGAGGATGTTAAATGTGACATTATACCGTTAAAATACAGTATAATGTAATATCCATAGCTCTTTCCAATATACTATTGCATTTGGGTTTTTGAGTCTAACAGAAATGTTATGAAGTACACACACAAAAAGAGGAAAAGAAAATGTCATATCTTAATTTCGGAGTTGTGAGTATTTGAGTTTAAGATGAATTATCTCAGGTCATGCAACTCTAGGGCAAAATTTAAATATATGTTAATGACTTTTCCAATGTTTATCTATCCCACTGCCCTGTCTGCTAAATTCAGTGGTACATACCTCCTATCAATACTTATATGAGCCTTTAGAAGAATTTAATAAATTCTAGGCATTCTTAGAGTCTCGGTATATAAATGTCTGCATAATGAAATTTAAATGTGTTCTGCCTAGCAAATTTTTTTTGTTTCTACTTACTAATTATGCTTCAAATTCCATCATGAAAATTTTATTTTATTTTATTTGATCCCTGTAGGTATTTTGTCCACCTTAAAACAGGTTTCTAAGATATAAAATTTTAAATGTATCCAAACTGAGTTGGAACATATTCATACAGATTCAAAACAGTTTTGAAAAGAGAGAAGATGGGAGAAGATAGTAAGCTACTATCCACCAAAATGTACTTGAAATGTCATTATTTTTTGCAAGTGTTTGTCTAAAGGGTAGATTTGGGGCACTAAAGGAAAACAAAATGTCATTTTGTGAATTTGGTTTGTATCAGTCTATTCTGAGGATATATAAGTAGTCCTATCTTTACAACACATTCACTAGCCATTTGCAATTGCAATTCAAGCTACCATATTAATGGGAGAGAATGAATGATGTCCTTCCAAACAGCTCTTTGCTTTCTGTCTTTTTTGCTGAATCCTCCTCTTTGTGACTATTTTAAATAGAAACTGGATTTATTTACAGTAATTAATGAGAGTGGGAGTCATATCTACTTGGCTAAATAGAGTGATTCTTTGCAGGTCAATGAGTGAGTAATTGAACAAATTATTGCACAGTCAATTCAATCCCACAAGCAATTTGAACATGCTTCAAAAAAAACAGGTTATTCCTATCAGTGGAGTTAAGCACAACACAGGAGTTCTGGGATGCCTGTATAAAGGTTCTAACAGATCAATAGCATTTTGATTTCCTTATACTAGTGATAGAAGCATAAAGAGAGTGAAACTAAGTCTCAAGAGGCCATTTTGAGTTCTGATTCTTCTATTAATTACCTGTATGAAACTTGGAAGACACGAAGAACATAGACAGGAAAGCAAGGGTTAAGGGAGACATAAATCTTCAATCTGAGGTGCTTCTCTTTAGAAAGGTAGTACTCATTAAATCTGAAGCAATGCTTCCAAATACCAGCTGTACAGTCTAAGTACTCTGGTGTACAGATATTTCTTGAGTAGCTATGAAGCTAAACCCGAGATTTCTTTCATACCCAAAATGTTTAGAACACTCTATTGAGTCATGAAAGCCATGAAGGATGGCTTTGTGATATGTCAACTTGGTTAGGCTGAAATATATTCCCCAGAATTCCCTTCCTAGTATTTTTTATGGAGTGGACTAAAAAGGAGATTCTCTCCTGAGATTAGGTGGGCAGTGGAAGGCAGCAGCCATGTTGTAGCATGCCATTTTGTCTCCTAGTTATTCAATCAAACACTAGTTTAGTATAGATGCTGCTATCAAGGTATTTTGCAGATGTAATTCAAATCATGGATTAGTTGATTTTGAGAGAAGTAACTGATCTTGAGCCAGGTGTGTATGTGTGTTTAGCTCCGTGACAGAGATTTCTGACTTCTGCAGGATAACTTATTAGGCCAGAGACATCAAGAATTGTTAGGGTTCCTGCTCATGGGGGTACAGGCTACACATAATCTTCCCTTCCTTCCTGTCTATGGACTCTGGATTACAATATTAGTTATGTGAGGGCAGTCTTATGACTGCTTAGCCAGCTCCCATAATTTCCTACAAAAATAAATATATATTTTATTTTATATATTATAAATACATAAATAATTTGTTTTAATTATTATATACAATAAATATGTAAATAAAGTAAATATATATTATACATACATGTATAGATTATATAACTATAAATTTCTCTCTTTTTTCTTTTTCTTTTTTTTCTCTCCTGCACATGAAGGCTTACACCCTGTGAGTGGTCCAATTATGAAAAAGAGAAGTGTTTCTAAGCAGTTAAGTTATATAAATATAAAAAAAAAAATGTGTGTGTGTGTGTGTGTGTGTGTGTGTGTGTGTGTGTGTGTATTCTATTTGTTCTGCTTTGTGGCTTGAACTCTGAAGGATATACCATGTGAAGTGTGGAGAGAAGTCACCAGAACTCAGGAACCTGGAATCTCAAATCTCATCTACAAATGACTCATTCACTCTTCTAAAAGGAACAACAGAGAAATGAGCACAGAACAATAAACTGAGCATTCTACTAACCATACAATAGATTGAGCCCTAAATTCTAGAGTACAACTTGAGTGACTTAAGACTATAAGACAAGGGTTGTCCAACTTGACTACATATTAAAATAAACTAAGATATTTTTATAAAAAGTATACCCATATTTGGGCTCCACACACATAAACTCTGATTTAATTGACTTGTGTGGAGTAGGAGCCAGAAATAGGTATTTTTATAAACCTCCACATGCTGGCCAAGTTGAGATCTACTGTGCAGGTCAAGTGAAGTATTTATTTTTCTCAGTTAGAGGTAGGACCAGATACCAAGTTCTCTACTTAGCCAGGACCTAATCTATTGTCCTCTGCAACTTACCACCATATGGTAAGAACAGACCAGGACATTAAGTGACAGTAAATGAGGAAACATCATTTTATTAAGGCATCGGAACAAAACTACTCACCTTGGACATTTTCAGACTGAGATATTTCCCAAAAAAGAACTGCCCTCTAGTCCATACTTCGAAAAATTTTCAAGAAAGGAGCTCATTAATAGGGTATAAAAACCTTATCAGGCTAAAACTTAAATCACTGTAATTCTTACACTAAAATTTTACTCACATACACTGCATCTTAGTAGAATGTCTTTTCCTCTGACCATTCCTCAACCTTGGCAGAGGAATGAAGATAGGGGTAGGGAATCTGAGACTACTTATCCTAGACACTAACATTGTGCATCTAAATTTATTCAGCATGTGAGAATAATGAAGGAATAACACTGAACTCTATTCTTATCTACAGAACCTCCATTGAAGAAAAAAGCAGTGAAGCAATGATTCTAATTATGATGATAAAGAGGTCAGGTTAGAGTTCAATTGAGCCAGAGAGAGAAACTGCAGTTATTTTATCCTTTCTTCCTTTGTTCATCCTTTATTTTCATAAGAGTTTAGTATGGCTATTAGGATAGAAAGTTGAAGTCAGCTTATCCCATTTCCAGTTATCTGAATATTAACAGTGTGAAAAAAAAGATATTTTTCTATAAATGACCAAAATTGAATCAGTACACTAGGAAATTTTTGGAAAGATAGAGTTAGAATTTCTACAGGCAAGCCCAGCCCCAGGTAACACTGTGAAATGGGTGGAGCTTGTTTTCTCAGTTTCCATTAGTCTCCCCTCCCATAGCCTACCCAGTTTACATTATCCATTTATTGGTTATCTTTCTACTTTTCCACACCTACATATAAAAACATCATTCCTGGAAAAAATAAAAAATAATAATATGAAATATCCATTTATTAAGCACTTTAAGCCAGGTAATGAGTTAAGCCCAGTACTAAGTTAAGCATTATATATATATATATATATATATATATATATATATATATATATATATTTATTTATTTATTTATTTATTTATTTATTTTTAATCTTTATATTGACTTGAGCAAATAGATATAATTATCCCAATTTTACTGAGTGAAATTGAGATTCACAGAGATTAAGTTTCATGTCTAAGTTCACGCAAGTAGAAAGCAGCACATCCAGAATTAAGATCCAGATTTGATGAATTCCAAAGCACACCTACTTATTCCCCAGGAGATAGAGATTCTGCTTTCCTTTATGCCACAACAACTGAAAACTCCTAGTCCCTACCCCATTTGTATAATGGTAATTAAAATTTACCTATCTGTATTTAACTTTCTTGGGGATACTTTTCTCTTTTGTAAAGTTTCTCCCTGCATCCATATTATTTTGATATTGGCAAGCAAACATGATAACCTATCCAAATTATGTAATTGCTTTTTAAAGTGAGGATTCATTGCTTTAATCTGTAGAAGACATGGCTAATAACTTAGTGCCTATATATATTGGCACTGATAGAAGAAATATACAGGACCACAGAATATACCATAGTATAACATAAGATGATAAAATTGAATGATTGAAAATATTACAATGAAAAATATAAGATAATGCTAATAAAAATAAAATTGGTTCCTACCAGCTTGACGTATTTATAGCCATTCTGGGCAAACAAACACATGAACATTTTCAATAGGATTTTGTTGAATTATCTTAGTGGACTAAATTAAAAATATAAGAACATAAGTGCCAAATAGTAATGGAATAATATCTCTTTTTTTCTCTTGTGTTTTCTCTTTTTCTCTCTCATGGGGTGTGAAGGCTCACATCCTATAGGTGATTCAATAATGAAAAAAGAATCACATTGTTAAACAATTCAAAATTTTTAGTTAGTAGGGATATAACAATTACAATATCCAAGATATATTTTTGCTACTTGAATGTAAAAATGGTCTAGTAATAGTTTTACAGAGCAGTTTCTAACTGTGGATTTTGAATTAGTTTTTTTGAGTCTCGTATTTTTTTTTTCACGTTTGAATATCTTCTCTTGACTTGTTCTACCAGATGTAAATTGTGCCACTGAGACCCTTAAAACTGAGTTCCCCTGCTGAGTTCATGATTCTCTCCATCCAAAACTGTATTCTCATTTTTGTCCTGCCCCTGTTCTCCTCACGATTGATGAATATCAAACAAAAGGTGGATTGAAACCAAGAAGGTCCCTGTGGGGCCTTAGAAGGTACAAAAGCCTCTCATTGTCCCCTGTTTCTTGTTTGTAGAAAAAAAAAAGAAAAGTCTTTAGTCTCCTAGGCCTTCCCAGAATTCCCCAAGAGCAAGCTCAAGCACTTAGTTATCAGGACAATAGAATCACAGGACTCCTAGTTCCTCCTGATGGGATATAGATAACAATCTGATACATATCTTTGGGTTTTTCTGCAGAAACTAAGCCCTCACCCCGCCCCACCCCACCCAGATCAACATGCTGAGCACAAGCACATAGTCCCCAAACTGGTTGGAACCAGAATGTTGAAATTCCAGAAGCATCACCCTGTTACCTCACAACCAACCAATCAGAATAAGGTCAAGAAGCTGATCAAACATGCTACAACACTCTCCCCTAACACTGTCTTTAAAACCCTTGCCTGAAAGCCATTGGGGAGTTCTAGTCTTTTGAGCAAGAGCTTCCCATTCTCCTTGCTTGTTGCCCTGCAAATAAACCCTTACTTTGTTGCAAGCAAGAGTTGGGCTTTCTGAAATGCAGGCACTTGAGCTCTTGCTTGATAACACTACCTGTCTTCTGAGAAACAAAATGCATGTTGCTTATCAACTTCTGGAATTTTTCCTCATAAATATACATGTTTCCCTGATCAATACCATATCTTAAAAATAAGTGGGCATGTGTTGAAATGAGGGCTCCAAGCAAGTATGAGTAAAATATTGGGGAGAATTAAGCCAACCTTCAAGGAGGGACTCTGGGCTCAAAGGAAAGTGATGAAACTACATGACATTTCAAGTCCAGGCTAGGAAGGTAACAACATCCAGAGCAATCAAATTGATGAATTTTTAGAGGATTTAGTTACTTGGGCTATAGGCTTAAAGATAAGCTAGGCTGATGAATCTGCTAGGTAAACCATTTAAATAGGAGGGCTACAATGTTATTATTTAAACTGGCTTTCTGCTTATTGTCAGGCACCCAGAGCACAGAAACCAGGCTGCTGAAGATGAGAGAATTGTAAAACCCCACTGACTAATTAACAAACAACAGATATTCTATCAATTAGTGTTTTGCTGGTTTTGAGTCTGAGTGGGATTAATTTCTCAAGTGATTTGTAATTATCACAGCATTCAGCAACATGGACTTAACAAGCATAAATGATATTCAACTGACTGTTCTAGAGGCCACTCATTCTTTCCCAAATTGCTCTCTTATTTTTATATTTGCTAAAAATGTTTCTTCTATATTCCTTCATTTACTCCCCAGTCTTCCAAATTATTGAGCTGTGACTATCCTTAACTGTTCCTGCTCCTTCACACTTAAATCCAATACTTAATTAATCAACTATCCTCCCCCAAATCATGGAAATATTGCTTTATTAGTTTATATCACACCACCAAAGACTTACTACAAACTTATTCCTAGTTATTCTGAAATTTTGGAAAATCTTTTGGATATTTTGGACCTTTCTTAAAAGTAGTCCTGGTGTTTTTTATTTGAATCATGAAGGCAGGGGTTTGACAGCTCTACCATTATTTAGTGAATTTATTTGGTAAAGTAATATGAATTCATTTAACATCAGATTCTTCCAAAAGTGGAAGCAATACTTTTTCAAAAGTTGCATTGCACATGAAACTCTCCAAGAGCATGTATGACATAGTAGGCATTCCAGAAGATTGGGTGTAGTCCGAACTTTTGCTGTCACTCTTTTAGGACACACATTTGATCAACTAGTTGTCCAGTTAAAACCTCAAATTTTTAACCAATAAATTATAACATTTAATCCTTACTCCCAAACTTCCTTACCACCATCATTTCCTCACCATTCAACTTACACCAGATTTAATGCCATTTTTATACTTTAAGATGAGGTAAATGAGACCCAAACAAAAATCCATTAATTATAGTTCCCTGCCTCAAGGTGAAAAAAATCAGGAACCTGTCTTTATGATCAGGCAAGAACACATGTCCCCAGAAGAACAGGAGTGGGGACATGTCAGGACTCCATTTCCATAGGAACTCAGATAATAGTCATTTGTATCCAGCATACCTAGCCCTGTGCCAGGAAGTTATGAGTTCAGGGATGTTTGTTGCATGAATGGTTGATTGATTTTCAGTGAGGTCATGTTGTATCACACTCTCTTTGATAAATATTTAGTTCCTGTCTCATTTTTTAGAAACTGCTTTAAGTTCAGGCTAGCTTATCTTTAAATTATTCTGTGGTCTTCTAACCTACCAGGAAGGACACATACTGCCTGATATTGATCTCTTTCTAATATTAATTGGTATAAAGACTCTCTCTCTCCCAATTCTCTTTCTTTGTGATCCAGTATTGAAGGAAGTTTGACCCTATCTATCTATCTATCTATCCACCTACCTACCTATGAATGATTGGTTATTAACTTGTACAGTAAATCAGCTTATTTTTGCTACATTTTTCAGCTAAATATTTGTAGTTAAGTATTCAAGCAAAGTGTTTTGCTTTGCACATATATTTGATGCAGAGAGAAATTATCCTTTTCTTCTGTTCAAATGACCTTTCACCAAACCTTTTTATGGGGAGTGACAATGGTAGAAAAATGAGGAGTTCTAATAAACATGAAAAATCCTTTTCCTCTTGTTCAGTATCTCATGGTAACAAAATCAACATTTTCATGGACTAAGAGCCCTAAGTTCAGATAACAAGGATTTTTTTTCCAGAAAAATATAATACATATTTTAAACCACAGGTATTTCAAAATAAAATCAATTCTCATTTTCATTTAACACCTCTTACTTATATGCTATGCTTTGTCCCTGACCTTGTGTCCTCTGTTGAGAAGATTTCTGATCCCACAGATCTTCTTATTCAGTGACTACTGGTCTTACAATGTCTCACAGTTATCTGTATTTTCCACTTGCAACATATTTGTGAATTGTCTTTATTTCAGGTAAGCTATGTTTAGTGGTATTGAATCTAAAGATCTTGTAGTTACATCCACAATCAAATGGAATATCAGATGATTAATTTAACATCTCAATCACTGTATAGTTACCTGTATTTCATGGCAACAATGAACACTCTTCACTTTTATTATTTGAGAATTTTTAGAGTTGAAAGAGGACTTAGACATAGGATACAGAACACTTTCATCACCACAAGAATTCTTCAAACTATTCTTTTATAGCTGTATTCAATCCCACCCCCCAATGTTTGTCTGAATGCCTCGAAATCACCAATCTGTTCACCTATTCTAATTTTTTTAGCACAGGGAGATCAGCTCGATGCTTTGTGATGACCTAGAGGGGTGGAATATGAAGGGTAGGAGGGAGGCTCAAGAGGGAAGAGATATGGGGATATATGTATACATATAGCTGATTCATTTTGTTGTACAGCAAAAAACTAACACAATATTGTAAAGCAATTATAGTTCAATAAAGATGTAAAAAAATATATGTTATGTAAGTGGAAGAATGCAGTATGTAACCTTAATGGATTAGATTCTTTCATTTAGCTTTATTCTCTGGAGATACATCCAGGTTGTTGCACATAGCAATAACATTTTCCTGATCACTATTGATTCATGTATTTTGCCCATTTTCTAATTGGATTGTTTTGTTGTTGTTGTTTGTTTTTGTTTTTTTTGCGGTACGTGGGACTCTCACTGTTGTGTCCTCTCCCGCTGCTGAGTACAGGCTCCGGACACGCAGGCTCAGTGGCCATGGCTCATGGGCCTAGCCGCTCCATGGCATGTGGGATCTTCCCAGACAGGGGCATGAACCCGTGTCCCCTGCACCAGCAGGCAGACTCTCAACCACTGCGCCACCAGGGAAGCCCGGATTGTTTGTTTTTTTAATTTATATTCTGTGAGTTCTTTATATCTTCTACTTTTATCTTTTTGATATCCCTTCTACTGCTCACTTGGGGTTTAGTTTGCTTAATTTTTTCTAGCTTTTTGTGGTGGGAGATTAGATTATTTAAATTGTGACAGTTTCTCTATTCTAACACATACATATATTGCTTTAAGTTTCCCTTTCAACAGTACTTTAACTGTGTCCATCCAACTTTGGTATATTGTATTTTCACTTTCATTCAGTTCAATATAAATCTTGAGTTCCCTTGTGACTTCTTCTTTGACCTGGGGATTACTTAGAAGTGTGTTATTTAGTTCACAAGGATTTGGAAACTTTTCTGTTATTTTTCTGTTATTGATTTATAGTTTGATTTCACTGTGATTGAAGATCACAGTCTGTATTATTTTAATCCATTAGAAATTGCCAATGTTTGTTTAGTGGCTCAGGATATAGTCTATCTTGATATATACTCCATGAAACTTGAAAAGACTGTAGTCTCCTTTTGGATGGAATTTTTTGTAAACTTTGATTAGATCTTGTTGGTTGATGGTATGTTTAGTTCTTGTATATCTCTGCTGATTTTATATCCAGTTTTCTATCTATTTCTAAGAAAGGGATATTGATGTCTTCAACTACAATGTTGGATTTGTCTATTTCTGCTTTCAGTTGTCAGCTTTTGTTTCACCTATTTTGTACATCTATTTTTTGGTGTATATACAGCTAGGGTTACTTTGTCTTACTGGTGAAATAACTTTTTGCATAATGTCTCTATCTCACTTTTTTTTTTTTGCTCTGAAATATACTTCATGAATATAGCCATTTCTGATGTTTTAGATTAATATTTTCCATTCTTTTACTTTCAACCTGCCTATTCCATTATAGTTAAATTAAGTCCTTTGTGCACAGCATATAGGTTATAATAATCAGGTAATTTTTTGTTTGTTTATAATCTACTCAGATAATATCTGTCTTTTAATTGGTATATTTAAGCCATTCACATGTAATTATTGAGATTTTAGAATTTAAGTCAGACAATTTATTTTTTTATTTGTTTATCTACTTCTTTTTTTCTTTTTTTGGTTTGTTTTCCTGCCTTCCTTTGAGTTGTTTACACAATTTTATAATTCCATTTTGATTTATCTGTAGTGTTTTCCAGTGTATACATTTGTATGCCTTTTTTACTGGTTTCTCTAAGTAGTACATTATATGTACATTATTGTCAATTTCTTGATCCTCTTGGCCCCTTTCTAGTCCTTTGGGTAGAGAAAGGAGGCTCTTGTTAGGGCTTTTTATCTGTGCCTACTGGGATTTGTTTTTCTTGTTTGTTTTTTCAGTTCTATGTGGTGATATATGAGGCAAAAAAATGAGGAAACTCACTGCCATGCTGTTCTCCTGGTTCTGAGGTCCCTGGTTTTTTAACCTTCTTTCCAACTTCCAAAGACTTATTATGTTTGTTTTACCTGTAATTTTCAGGGTTTGTACTTAGGAGGAGTAATAGGGAAATGTCTATCTCCCTCATGTTTCTGGAAAGAGAAATCCATCTATTTAATACTGTTTTTAATTGCTTTTTCTCTTCTCTTCTCTCCTCTCTTCTCTCTTCTCCCTCTCCCTCTCTCTCTTTCTCTCTCTCTCTCTCTCTCTCTCTCTTTTAATCAGACATTTTATTACCAGTTTTTCAGTGTTGCATAAATCAACTTATTACTCTAAATTTATGTATATGGTCGGCCTATATCCAACTCCAATTGAGATCAGAGTTCAGATCATTTACTATGGAGTTTCTGGGTTCCATGTTTGCAGGACATTTGAGCAGAGAAGTTCCCATAAAAGCTCCATAACTTTTAGATCAGTTGTTCTGCCTATGACATAAAATGAACTCCCCTGGGTGCTGTGCTTAACTCCACACCAGCCTATTTACATAATAGCTACAGCCTGGGTATTACGCTTGGTTAGTGAGTGCCAAATATATCTGCAGCAGCTAAGAAGTGATAACCACTTTGACCTTAGGTGACCTGCTCGTCTTTTGAATTTCCATCTTGAAATTATGAAAAAAAATAGTCATTCAGTTCCAATAGCTTATGATACTCTACCTTTTTGGATAAACTCCTTCAGACCTTCTTTCTTATCCACTGCTACTCTTCAAGATGGTGTCTGAGTGTATGAAGAAGGGAAGCTTTCAGAAACTCATATCAAAGATAAAAAGAGGATTTTTATTAACAGGTACAAGTGTTTGTCCTGTCCTATTCCTGTTCTGATGTCTCTGTCAGTGATCCTTCTTTCTGGATGTCAGTCACCCTGAAGGCTTTTCTGCCCAAAGACTAAGTATAATGACCTCAAAGAGATTTGTCTCCTCAACTAAGGAACTCTGGTCCTCTGTGCCAAGGAGGTCTCAACTTGATGCTTAAGAGTACTAGGTACCTAGTCAATACTACCTCCACTCTCATCCAATCCACTGTCCATAGATATGTCCTGCCACTTAGGGCCACAGGTTCACTTCTTACTCATCATATGTAGCCCCTAAATTTCTCACCCACTACTGATCTTGCTTTCTTTCTGATATATTATTTCCTTCCCCAGTAACAGGAAACCTGGACATTCACTGATATGTGCATATTCTTTTCACATTCATTGGCACCTATGTGACTTGAAAATGCAGATATGAGCTTACTCTCTACCTAATAATATGATCTCCTCAGGTTTCTTAGAGAGTACTTGACTATGGGGTCTCTTCTCATTGCCATGAGGTCCAGACAAACACTTCTCAAGAAATCCTCTGTTTTTGGCTTTACCATCTCCTGCTAACAATAATTGAGGTGCAGAAGTTACAGAATCATCAGAACTCACATTTCATCACCTGCTTTCAGACTCATTAAATATTCTTTTGTTTAATAATTTGAGACTAGAAAATACAGCTTGCTCTTTGTTCTGGTTTATAACCTGAATTTGTCCTCATCTAGTCTTAATTTTTATATGTAAAATAAGAGTTTAATTTGAATTTGTGGAATCCATTTTTCTCTTATCAAGGTTTTCATATTCTTTATTGCTTTGGAAGTTGGATCCTCTTTCTACTTACTGACCAATAAGCCTAAGGGTCATCACTGGAGATAAAATCTTTCAATGGAGCATAATTTATGTGGAATATAAACAAAAAAAGTAACAACATATTGTCTTCACTCTATATATCACACAAATTTGTAATTTCCCTGTTCAAATGAATACATGACATTAGAATAAAGGTTTTCAATCTCATAATCCTATTAAAATATTCTATGTCTATGGACCTACAAGGAAACCCAGCTGAAACTTCTCTAGCAATACTTGTTCAATTTTAATATTCAGCAAGGGATCACATATGCTAATTTGCATATTAATTTACTTTGTCTTTGCTTTTCCATAAGATCATGCCTTATTTTCATTTTCTCATCTTTATTATCTCAATGTTTGTGTTAAGCTCAGTTGGTTATTATCCAACCATTTAAGCAGAATGCATTATTTTCCAGAATTACAATATCCTTATTGTTCTCTAGAGGTGATTAATTACTGATTTCATAATTACTTTATCATGGAGCCCACAGAAGACATGAAATAAAATGCCTGAGTTTGTTTTCTTGTTCATATTTATTTTAAGGAAATTACTATTGGATTTTTAAACTATCATTTAAATGAATTAATTCTCAACCCCGAATTATAGATCTAAAATGCCAACATTGTTTAATACAAAGCAACTATGTACATATCTTAGGACATTTTTGATGGCAGTGCAAAATGGTCTGCTTAATAAGTAGTGCCTGGGACTATAAAATAAATATGTAATAAAGCTGCCACTCTGGTGAATTGATTATTTTAAATTATAATTAGAACAAACAAAACTAATCTTGGAGTTTTAAGAGGACATCTTCTTTTATAGGATCATGGCTCCTATCAGCTTAAAGTAGTCCACTTTATGTGTTTCTGGATAGAACAGTGTATTGTTTACTGAACAGGTTGCTCACAAGAAATCTTGCATTCTATTTCCTTTTACAAAGGAATAGAACAAAATAAATTCTGCCCTTTTTTCAAATAAAAATATACCTTTGGTTAAATATGTATTATATACTAGGCAAGATGTTAGGGAATGAGACTACATCATGAAATTTCACATCTTGAATATCATTCAGTTCTGGTGACCTGGTCTCAAGAGAGTTTTGCAGGGAAACTATATGCATACATATATATATATATGTGTATATATATATATATATATTTATTTATTTATTTATTTATAGTTATATATACATATATAATTAAACAACTAAATAGACCTGAGTAATGAACAAAGATTTGTTGCTTTCTTAGCACAGACTAAATAATTAAGAATGTTTGGTTCTCCTGGAAAGTGTGAAGTTGAGATAGGAGGTATTAGAATAATTTAATTCTAGGCTTTGCCATAACCTTGCTATGATTTGGTGTTACTCATTTAATCAATCTCAACTTTTGTGTCTAGATTGATATAGGAATTATTTAATGTAGAACATTCCAATTATCTGTCTTTTGAAGCCATGAAGTCTCCCTTTTTTTTTTTTTTTTTTTGCGGTACACGGGCCTCTCACTGTTGTGGCCTCTCCCGTTGCAGAGCACAGGCTCCGGATGCGCAGGCTCAGCGGCCATGGCTCACAGGCCCAGCCGCTCCGCGGCATGTGGGATCTTCCCAGGCCGGGGCACGAACCCGTGTCCCCTAAATCAGCAGGCGGACTCTCAACCACTGCACCACCAGGGAAGCCCTGAAGGCTCCCTTTTTAAAGGATAAACATCTGGGAAAAATTAGCTGGTAAATAAGACCTAGTTTTGAATAGTATATTACTGAGATAAAAGTTTGTGATAAGATTCAACTTCTTAAATTTTATACCTCTTAACATCTTTGCCATTCATTTAACATTCACCAAATTAAGCATGTTTTCATGTCCTATCAGAAAAATCATCTTAGCCCTACCCTACATGGTAGGGCCCCTACAGGGCCTTGAAGATTGAATGTTTAACAAAACAAACATTTACATAGCAAGGGGTATAACCTTGTTGAATTTATCATCTCAAGATGTGATAAGTGAAATTATAAAATGTTTCAAATTAAAAATAGTGTCCAAAAATTAATAAATTACGTTTATCAAGAATTTTTGAAAATATTAGAAAAAGTTATTTTTAATGGATTCTCCTCCCTAGGGAAAAATATGAACATGAATTGTAAAGATCTTTGAGACAGGCAAAAAAATCTTACACATAACATCACAGCTTATTCCCTAATACTATTAAGGACCAATCCTAAATAGCAATTCTGTTAACTCTGATACTTTGAGATAATTTTTTTTTCATGAATTTTAATTTCTTGCCTCTTTAGGTATAACTAATCCAGCACAATCTTATAGTAAATTTATTAGAAATATAACTTTAAAAAACACCATAAGTTTGCAAAAAGGAAACACAGATTTGATACTGATTTTCCATAAAGTAGGATATTTCTACAAAAAACAGCTTATAAAGTATGCTTGAAAACTTTAGCTTTTTGTACAAATTTTATGTACTTGAAACACAATAACATAACCAAAGCCTTAGGATCCTCTTTTTAAAAACAAATAATTCCAACAGTCCACTCTAAATAATGAAATGCTTATCTTCTTGCTTCACTTCTGATAATTCCTATGGATATTATGTGGTTATAATAATCAGCTATAATAAATGAAGTACTGTTTTCTTGGAGTGATACATGACTAACATTGGTTTTTGACACAGAGGGTCAAACACTGGATTAGAAAAGGTGACTGCTGATGACAAATGATAAGAAAAGAAGATGCTCCCATGAGGTCACTCAGACTGTGAGACTGACAGTGATTTGAAACAAGAGTTCCTTAATTCAATACCTCATCCTATGATACTTTTTTTTTTTTTGCAGTACACGAGCCTCTCACTGTTGTGGCCTCTCCCATTGCGGAGCACAGGCTCCAGACGCGCAGGCTCAGCGGCCATGGCTCATGGGCCCAGGCGCTCCGCGGCATGTGGGATCTTCCCGGACCGGGGCACAAACCCGTGTCCCCTGCATCGGCAGGCAGACTCTCAACCACTGTGCCACCAGGGAAACCCCTATGATACTTTTGTAATCACTAAACATGAAATCGAGCCCAGGTTTTGCCAGTTACTAAGTATATATGATAATGATCATTCCATGTAATCTCTATAATCCTCAAATTTTTCATCTGTTATGAAGATGGAGATAATGCATAAAAATACTTAACAGTATCTGGCCAAGAGTAATCACTAAAAACACTTTGCTTCTACTTCCATTATTCAAGAATAATTAATTCATATTAATCTATTGATAGTTTCACCTAAAACCATATTTTCAGGGTGTATACAGATTAAGTGAATAACGAATGGATTGCTTTATACTCAAAAAAGTGCCTGCAGTTTTTCTAGTTTTCCCCAAATTTTTATAAATGAGGTAAACCTTGCCTCCTAGATTATAACAATAGCAATCCCCAAATGAATATGTAATAAATGACTTCTTACATTTCTTCTTGTTTTTGTAAGAATTAAATTGTATATATATATATATATATATATATATATATATATATAGTATAAACGGATGCAGCCTTTCCTTAACCATCAATGCTTTTTCTATTACCTTTGCAGAAAATTAAAAGTTTACCAACATTCCAAAGTCTAATTTAAATGTCATATTTTTTATAAAGCCTTTGAAACTACTAAAACCAAAGTGATTTTTCCCATCTTTGAACTTTTACAAAATTTAGACCCTAACATTTATTTTAGTCTTTTAATCACATAATGTATTTTCATATGCTCCCCCCAGAATCTGATGTCTGATGTTAAAAATGGAACTCAGTGTTCAACACATACTTAATGCACAATAAAATCCTGTTCATTTGATTTTTTTTATACCCATGTGGGACATATACTACTGCACTGTATTACACTATGTTGGCCAGGAAAATAGCACGTGATTTTCTATTGAATTGAAACTTGTGTCAGCTTCTAAAAAAATTAACTAAACAGAAAGAAAAGAGGAAGACAACAGTAATTTTATGTTAATATTATTATTTATCCAAAGGAAATCAAATAGATTTCATTTCACTTGCCAGAAGTGATTAGTTAAAGTGGCTGCCAAGCTTACTCTGTTGCAAAAGTCTTGGAGAATCTTTGGGTTGACCCAGAAGTGGAAAGAACAATGATGAGTTGAAGTACCTCTGACTTGGGCCTTGCACAGGGAGTAGCAATGTGTGTGTCTCACACCAGCTATCATAAAAACTTCATAGCAATGTCACAGCTGGCTAATAGAAGGTCACATTCCTTTAATAGCATGAGTGTATAGAGCTAAGAAATTACAATAATCTATTATTTGATGTTACATTAGGAGAATACAGGCACATAGAGTAAAGGCTGAATGTCCTTTCTCTTTAAGGAATATGTTGGTGTTCAACTGGTTAAAAAAATCTATATTTAGAACATTCAAGCAAATTAAAAATGTAAATTTTCATTTATTTTTATTGCTTGTTAATTATCAATTTTAAATAGATATTTAAATAAATATTTGTGTCACATGAATTGATAAATAAAGTCATCCATGCTAAAAATAAGCTTCTCAAAATGATACTACATTCTGTATAATCTACTTGAGGGCAATGGGACATAATTGCAGGGATACAAACACATACCATGTGCCATTCAAATATTAGGCATGCAGTGAATTCTCTCTGCATTCCACTGCAATGCATAAAAGTGGCCATGTTTAGTCACAAATAATTTGGTTTATGATGTTTAATGATTTACTTTGATTCTCTAGGCAATATTTTATACTAAAATTGGGATTTGGACTACATGAACTCTGGGTACCTTTATGTGCTAATATTCTGTGACTATATTTTATGACAAAAATGACATTAAAGTAGAACAATTAGATTGATAATACTAAAGATTAATGTTTCGATCAGCCAATATCTACTTTAATAGAAACAACCAACTCCCCCACACCAAATAAGTTAGGTATTACTACATAGGAGAAGGTACATGTATACAATTTATTTAAGGGTAAGTGATTTATAATCACAAAAATAACAATTAGTTTGTCAAATTACTTTCTCCCTAAATTTATGCATGTGATATTCTTATACAAATAGAAACAATAGGGGAAAGTTATGGCAAAATATACTCAAATGTATATTTTGAGTTATTTTCTTAAATTTTCTTAAATAAAATTTTCTTAAATAAAATCCCAAAATATTTGGAATATTTTCTTAGGCTTTATCCTTCTTTCTAAAATTAAATGCTATTTAAGGGTTTCTTCTACTTGGTATTAATTTGCTGTAGGTGTCATTGCATTTTAAAATTACCTGCATTCAAACATGCAATAGATTAAGAACTACAATATTACTTTCTAGATTCTCTGTAATAATTATTGCTAAACAAATATTTGATCAAGGCTTAATATGTTACAAGGTTATATTGAAAGTAACCATTGCTTTTATCTCATTAATAGTTCATAGTGTGGTTAAAAAAATAAGGTGTTCTCCTCTGAAATTCTTAATTATATGCTTGGTGTTATGTACTAAACAGATATGTTAGGGGTACTAAAAGTAATTTGAAGGGCAATAATGATAATATTAGAAAGGCATTATACTCAGAAGAGGTAGGATTGAAAGGTCCTTGAGAGATGGGTAAAATCTGAATGGAAACTGGAGAGATTTAAGGACTTTGTTGTGAGTAGAACAGTGTGAGCCACATCAGAGTGGGTTTCCTCCATGTTTTTCTCCATCACTGGGTGTGTAGGTCTCCCACATGGTATCAGTTTTTAGAGTCCCTGAAACCTCTCCTTTGTCTCTTACAATTAAAAAAATCCCCATTGATTCCGCTACTTGCATTTCTTCCCAATCCTATATTCCAATTCTCTATGTGAATTAAAACTAAAATATGTATTAATCCAATTTTATTGTATATTTTATAAAGATAGGAAACATATTGATCTAGTAGTGTTTAAGAGTTGGGAACTATCCTTTTAGTGTAACAAGCTTCCATATACATCTTCAAATATATGCAAATGTGTATTAATCACAATTTTAAAATTATCATGTATTTTCAGGCTTCCATGCCTTGTCTCAGGCTAGTCCCTCTGCCCAGAATGATCTTCCTGTTACTTTTACAGCAATTTTACTCATTCTTTACGGATCATCTCAAGTGAACTCATCTGTGAAGCTGTCTATGGCTTCTCATTAATACTTCTTATATTTTCACTCAAAAGAACATTGTGTATAGTTAGTTCTATATAACATTAATTGAACATTTTCCCCAACCAGCCAAGTGGAGTCCTGAAATGATGAGTCCAGATCAAAATACTTTGTCAGTGCAGCTCCTTTACTTTAGGAGGGAAGAAGTGGAGTAGAGGGACCACATCCAGGAAAATACCAAGTTAAACCTGGTGGGTCATCTGTAACTAATCCTCTTTGGCTATTAGGAAATATCAAATAATTTCATAAGTACTGGTGGCAGAGCATGTTTGCAGATACTTGAAGATTATAAATCTCCCTTCTTCAATCTCATTATGGATGGTAAGCAACAATGAAAGAAATTCTTAGACCAAACTCTAGAAAACAGGCAAGTGGACATACCAAAAAGTAGGTTTCCTTTTAGTATCACAGAAAATACATTATTAGACATTTTCAAAATAGCGCATAGGTTGAAGGGCTCATTCCAAGGAAAACACAGCAATATTCTGATGACGAGCAGCAAGCTTTGTATGTGGACCAAGGGAAGAGTATCTTCCAAGACTGAAGAATCTGCTTGGCTGCCCAATGGTGAGAAGTTACTGTGCTTGCAAGATTTTCTGCCTAGTTCATGAAAAGTGGGAGTCTTTACTATGTTTCTAACCAAACATTCTTCTTGAGCTTTACTCATTTCATACAAAAAGATGTAGTTTTTAAATTTTTATATTAATTAACAAAACTTTTGCTATAAAGATATATGAAGAATTTTGAAGGTTGAATATGTTTTCTGGAATACCTGCTTTGAACACTTTGAGAGCAAACTACCATTAAGACAAAATACTTGGAGATGGAGATACACATCAGAGTGCACTATTACACAAATGAATTTTTAAAGCAAGTATGTTGTCACAGAAAATATAGCACTATTCAAAATATGCCCTGTTGTGGGAGAGAGGGAATCCTAGCAAGAAATAAGAGATGTAAAGTGAGGAAATGCTAGAAAAGAAAGGGAAAGAAAATACCAGAAAAATCTGAAAAAAAAAAAAAGAGTCCCAAACAGAAGGTGAGTGTAGGGTAACTTCCTGGCAAAAATACATTAGATAAAGAAAGTTTTTCTGATACACAGCACTATGCATGTGAAGTAGCCCAGAGGAAGGTGGTTTTATTGACTCCTACCTAATATGGATAATTGTTCATACATATGTTTTTTTCTCTGTTTTGACTGTAAACTTCTTGAAAGCCTGGACTGCTTTGTTAATACTGCATTTTCCTTTCCCAGTGCCCATTATAATGCTTTACATATGGTAGGCATTTAACAAATGACTATTTACACAAATGAATCTACACTATTTTCTTCACACTTTGAATGAGAACCAGTCACAGTTTCCCTCCTGACTTCCTACAGTTACATGATATAATGCTTGTGGAAGCACTCAGATAATTATTTATGGATATAACCATTTAATTTAATATTGTTATGAAGAAATAATAACATTGCTCCTAGAAATATACCTCTAACATGCAAACATTTGAAACTGCACTTGCTCCCTGCTCTTTGTAGCAAATGCAAACGTGTTTAATAAAATTCCATTTCAGAATGCATGCTGCTTCTCTTCAAAACTTTAGCTATCTTCCAAATACTGATAATTGTTCCAGAGATTAAGCCATGAGGAGATATAACAGAATAATAACTGAGTAACATTTTAAGATCTTAGTCATACACTGTATTTAATAACAAGGGAAACAGATTGGAATTAAGTGAAAAAATATAGTAAATCTTGCCTCATTGATGATGAACATCAAAATATACAAGGCTTTACAATGCTCTAAGTTTTATTGTATTATTAGTGAGTGTCATATAGATATAATCCTGGTAATGGTTAATAATTTAAAGGAAAATGAATCTTGATACTATTATGTACCTGAATTTGCTAACAGGCAAAAAAAAAATTCTGAATTAAAAGGCATTTCTGTAACTTAACTACTCCACTTAGTGAATTAATTTAACATCACAGTCTTTACATTCTAAACACACTTTAATTGAATACCTCAACAAATACTCAAAATTTTCCATTTTATAGTTGAGGAAAGGTTAAATTATTTTTTCCCACATCAAGTTTGTCATAATAAGAACTCCAAATCCAAGTCTTTGGGATTACAGTGTTTTCTTTTTTTTTCTTTCTTTTTTTTTTTTTTTGGTACACGGGCTTCTCACTTTTGTGGCCTCTCCCGTTGCGGAGCACAGACTCCGGACGCACAGGCTCAGCGGCCATGGCTCACGGGCCCAGCCACTCCGTGGCATGTAGGATCTTTCCGGACCGGGGCATGAACCCGTGTCCCCTGCATCGGCAGGCGGACTCCCAACCACTGCCCCACCAGGGAAGCCCTACAGTGTTTTCTTAAGCTACATTATCTCATAGATGATATTATATTCAAAGTTCATTGTTATTCCACTGTACAACATTTCTTGGGAATTTACCTGGAGTTTCTGAGAGCATAAACAGTGGCAGAAATATACAGGGAGCTTACAAGCAAGTGGCAGAAATATTGGTAAGTTACAAGATAGATAACTAAAACTACAGATTAGGGTATCCCAACCACCAGGTACAGATGTTGAGTGCTAGCCAGGTTTGCTCCAATAAAATTTTTTTATCATTAGCTCCCCCCACCAACTTACCCCACACAAACACACACATATACGTATAAACACACCTTTAGTAGAAGCAATAAAAGATCTAGGATGGACATAGAGTGGTATGGACCTATCTATTAAGGTAGGACACATATTAAGGAAAGAGGATAGACATCAGGAAAAGAATGCTAGATTTCAGAATATTGGACCTGACCTAAGCCAGTTTCATCAAAAATTCAGAGGGTTTTTTGGTAGTCTTTCGGAGTCACTGAATATTTCAAGATACCAATAGCATAAGGCACCTTCTCCTATTTAGCCTACTCTCATTTTTCCAACAGCACTTTTTTCTACTTTACATTTGATCACAGTATAGATAAGTATATACCTTGGATTTGCATTAAAATGTAAAGATGGACTCTTCCTGCAATAATTCAAACTGCAGGATATCTACACAAGTGTAAATGAGACTGCATTATAGTGCTATTTTTTTCAACCATATGAATGCTAGAGCACCAGATTTCCCCCATTTAATTTCTCTATTAAGTTCATGTAAGCATAAACAATGTTTAGTTTGTGTGTGTGTGTATGTGCGTGTGTGTGTGAAAGAAAGAGAGAGAGAGATGTAAAGAGAGAGAAGGGGGGCAGAGAACAAGCTTGAACAAGAACTAGGACACAGATAGCTTCATTGAGAATAAATTAAAAATTAAGGAGGTGATATTTTTTTCCTAGAAATACAATAGAAAATGCAACTAGAGATCAACATTCTCCTTTATTGCCAATCCAATGTCTGATTTAGCCCTATGTCTGGTAAGTCTTTAAGTACATATTCAGAAATATATTGCGGTGTTCCTCTCTCCTTGTCTTCCATGAGCTTCAGCTTTTATGTTTTTCAATCAGGGACATGACACAACTCATGTGTGACTTGCTTGGCTGGCAAAGTACTGATGTAACCAATTAGTTGGCTCCCTTTGGAAACACCAATATTATGCATAGCATACAGTGTTGCTAAGTCAGTCTCTCTCATTCACTCTCTTTTACTTTTTAATTAATTGAGCCAGAGGAATGGATTATATGTATTTGTTGTTTAACATATAGATTGAAAATTATTCCTTTCCCCTACCTGGCTTGCAAATAACGTTTCCTCCACTTTTGTCTGAATAACAATCTCCATCTTTAAATGAGGCCTGTCCAAATTATGGAAAAATTATAACATTTGCTGACAGCCAGCTTAGAAGTGATCAATCAAATTTCCCCAAGAGAAAATTATATTTTTAAAGAAGTTTTATAACTTTGATGACTTCAAAGGTCAAGTTATTACTTTTCTTCAATTTAAGGACATGTTCTAGAGTCAATCAATTTTAGTTCAACATAAGACCTTGCTTATTAATTTTACCTCCTACATTAACTTATGTAATTAAATCTGCATTGCCAAGCAAAATGCTGATTACCTTTTCTGATGGACAAAGTACTCTATCTGGTTTTTCTTTTCTTTTTCAATTTTCATTCATTTAAAAGAGGAGATTTATTTTTTCTTGTATTGAGAATAAAATAAAAGCAATTATCTAGTATGCTTTTGTGTTTGTTTGATAATGAATCTCAAGGCCTCTCCCTCTCCATCTGTCAGGCACAGAATTTGTTGGGCTATGGTGAGCAGTACCCTCCTGGGATAGTGTCTGTTTAGTGTTTGGTTTCAAAAACTCCATGAAAGTCATACAAAAGTCTGTCTGAGATGGAGCTCAATGACCTAAAAAAGTCTTCTTGACTTTCTCTCATTCTATATGCCTTTAACGCCATGAGCATTTTCCTGAATTAGACTGACTTGATACTTTCTTCATAATTCTTTTCATGATGTTCTCTGGAATTCCCAATGACTTTGTTCTTACTTTTGTCTTAGACCTCCAGTAATTTGTTCAGATAGATACCCACCCTTCTTTTTTACCAATGCTCAAAGCCCAGAGCAATTTTGCTTCTCAAATAATAACAACCCTAGGCTTCACTGTACCTACTCTGCATGCACAATTATATTTCTAGAACTTCCTTAATGCTAATGGAAAAATGCTAATACTTTTAGAGAACAACTTTATCTAGGAAAAACTAAGTTAAAAATGTAAAGTCAGATTGTCCATTCCTAAAGCAACATTTGATAATGTTTGTGAAAATGCTGTGAAAAATATTAGATACATATAAAAATAAGGGTATACAACTATGTGTAAATATGTGAAATTATGTATAAGGACATAAATAGTATAAATACATAAACATATATAAGACATATATATATATATATAAAATACATGTTTTTGTGTGTGTAAATTAAGATGGGCAATGTGGTACAGAAGTACATATGTAAATACTGTTGGCCCTTGAACAATGAGAATGTTGGTGTAAGAATACTCTGTGCACTCATATCGGCTTACAATTTGTAGTTGGCCTTCCATATATTCTGTTCCTTCATATCCACAGTTCTGCATGTGTGAATTCAACCAACTGTAGATGGTATAGTACTGCAATATTTACTACTAAAAAAATCCACCTATAACTGGATCCACACAGTTCAAATCTGTTGTTCAAGGGTCAACTTAATTTACACTGGACATATATTTTTTCATACCAAAATAGAAAATAAAATAGAGTGGGAAATTTACTATATTAGCAATTTTATGTTTTGACACACACATACAAATTTGGGGACATACATATTTTAAAATATCATAGTCTCAGTGAAGCCTAGCTAATCCACCTCACTTAAAATTATAAACATTCCCTTCCTCTTTTTAAGCCTGGTCAACCTTTCCTATTTTATTTTCACCATAGTACTCAATACCACCTAAAACACTACAGATTTTTCTTGTTAACTTTTATTTAGATATCTTCTCACAGAAGAACAAATGATCTACAAGAGTAGAAATTTTCATTTTTTATTCATAGTTGAGTCTGGAACACCTAGAAGAGTATATGGTAGTTGCTTAACAAATATAAGGTGAATATATCTTTTTATATTGACAATGATGATGCTTTTAATAAAGCACCATTTATGGAGTGCTTAGTATGTGACTAGTATGGAAAATGTTATTCAATTTTCACAAAAAATACCTAAGGTGATATTATCCACATTTTTAATATATGAGAATGTTGAGATTTAGTGTTTTTAAGTTATTTGCCTAAGGTTACATTGTGGAAGAATACCACCTGAAACCCATATATGCTCAATGTGAAAATTCATGTTTTTAACCACTAAACAATTCCAGCTTCAAGTAATAAAGACTACATAAGGACATTCATAGAGTTGCTTATACCATTAAATACACTGATACATATTTACATTCAGAGGATTTCTGCTGGAATTCGGTAGATTATTGAGTTACTTAAATGAGAAAATATTGATTTTAACAAAGAATGAGATAAATGAGAATATATATGTACAGTTTTAATCAATTCATTTGTCAGAACGCATTAATAATCAAAGTTGACAATGTGAGCTAGGAGTTCATTCCTCAGATCAAGATGATGTCAGTCCAGATTCTTTTTCCTCCTTAAATGTTTAAGACTATAGATCTGCAGCAAAGAGTAATTAACCATACAACACAAAAGCAAAAACTCCAAAGTCATATGTATTTGTTTGGTAACTTTCTTTTCATTAAATTTTATTTTCTGCTAATAGTACACTCATTTTTTAATTATGTGTTGTAATTTTGTTTTTCTTCCCTTCAGAGAGTCCAGAACCATGAGAAATTTCTTTCATGTTTTTATATTTTATAGTACCTGAGTTTAAACAAAGGAAAGCAATCATGTGAAATTCTCTTTTCCGCCCACTTTATTTTGATGAATTCACAAACTGTAGTGGGATTTTCTCTCTTTTTCTAAGATAATTAGAGCAATTAATTCGTGTTTCTTCTTTAAAGATACTTGTTTTTAGACTCTCTTCTTAAACTTCATATTTTGCCTTCTATTATTTTTAGGAAGCTTGAAGGTTGTCCAAATTACATATCTAAATAAAGATTTAAACCAAAATAAGAAAGAAAGAATCTCACAATCACAAAGACATTACAAAGGCTCTCCACATAGCTATTATTTTTAGTGTTTGATACTAGTTTCTTTTTTCTCTTAGTTATAAATGATATAGTTGTTTGAAATATTTTCTCATTAACTTAACTAGATTTTAGACTAAATTAATTATCAAATAGCACTAAATTTCCAATTATTTATGATTAGGAACCATAACAATTTCCAATTAAAACTTCATTATTATTTTTATCTATAGAAAAGTAGAGCATTAAATACAATGGTAGGTCTTTTTGGATGGTAACACGTAATTGAATCAAATTGTGAAATCACAGTTGAGTACCTCAGCAACAATATTTAAATGAATTAACCTCCATTAGTGAAGTTTTCAACTCACTAATAAATTGATATTATATAATATATCATTATTTTGAGATTTGAATTAAAAGAATCTGGTACAGAAGCCAAAAATTATAGTGGTTAATGTCATCATCATCACCATCATCATTATCATCACTAAATAGTAATGCTTTCATTCCACAAACTAATGTAGGATTATAAGAAATATGTCTAGATTCATATGTTATGCAAAGTTAATTTAGCTCTATATTTTATCTCCAATGTGATATATCCCTCCTGTTAATTTGTTTTAAAGAATGTTTCAGCTGCACTGCTTTCATTATAAGTAGATATCCTTGACCATGTTTTCTTTAGACCATGTTTTCTTTAGACACAAGACTAAGCAAGTATCTCAAACCCAAAAGTATTACTGAAGATGAAGCATTATAAATGTCTAATTTAAGTCACATTTCCTTTTAAAGTTTCCAAAATAGTACTGCTTAGCCAGACAAATAGGTAAGCCACAAAGTAGTAGCAATCTGTTAACTATTGTTTATTCACTGGTGTGGTTTAAAGTTCACCATGGTATGTGAGGGTTTCCATGAGCAGGGAGCATTTCCTTGAAGCCCATGATTAATGGTGGTCTATCCAAATGACAGATGACTATGATCAAGATTGATGAAGGCAATGAGTCCTTTTAGCTTTCAGACACTGGTTCCTTGGAGATAGGAGGAGAGAGCCTCAGCCTGTCTCATTAGCAACTAGAGGCCAACAGAGGAACCAGAATGAGCAAAAGCCTTGGGTGAGGAGCTGTGAGGTTGTGTATCTGGGGTGAATATTTTGCTATCAATAGACTGTAAGTATATTGGTTACAAGTGGGAAATGAGACTGTAAGAACTTATAGCATCTGGGTTTTAAAGTGCCTCGAATAATTGAAATGATCAATGAACGGTAATGTCTATTATTGCTTGTCCCTAGGATATTGACTAGAGGGAAGGAGTTAGGGGATTGTGAGTGCTAAGGGGTGTGAGGCTGAGCCAAGTTGGGAAGAGATTGGAAAATTGGTCAGAGCTGTAATAGGAAGCCATTGAGTGTGTTTAAGATTAGAAATGAAAATGCAAATATTAATTTAGAAAGTCTGTCAAGGATATTCAGTTAATTAAGTCACCTACTCATTTATTTACTCAACACATCTAATAGAGTTCTATTTTTTTAGGTATGAGACAGATAGAGGGAAAACTTTAACATTCAACTTTATCCTCTGGGCTGGTAAGAATCTCAGTTATTCCCAATTCTGGCTGATCAATGAAATTCCTCAGCCTCCTGACACCCTGTGTTTGTGTCTGTGGAGTGGGACCCAGGAGTATGTCTAAAATGTCCCAAAGGTGGAGACAGAGGAATGCCAGTAACAACTCATCACAGTCACTGATCTCTGTGGATTGTGTACCCAGATGCAAAGTCCTCAATAGCTCTGGTCTTCAAATCCTTGACCTTCCCTCCCCAGGGCACACAGAGATCCAAGCCTGGCACAGGTCTAGGGGTTGATTTCACTGTAATTTCAGCAATGGCACTCACCAACAACATTCAATCAGGTCAGTATTTCTTCTGTTTCCACTCCTACATAGGACCCTAGTTTTAAGTGCTTCAAACTCCAAATTGTATAGCACTGGGTAATTTTTTCTGACAGGAATGGTCATTTAGTGAATTCATTCACATATTCATTTATTTACTTAACACATCTAGTGGATTTCTGCTCTGAGCATGGTGCCTAAAAGGTCACATTTGTAAAACAGAGGTGATCCTATTGTCTACCTCGTGTTGTTTTGAGAGTGAAGATTTCCCAACACAATGCTTAGTATAGAATACATTTTCTAAACTGTCAGCTAATAGTAATAATGACAACAATAATAATGGCAATGGGTTTTCTGTTGTAATTAAATAAAAAACTTTAAATACCTTAGTTTTAGCATTTGGGTTCTTGCCTTGATTCTCAAATGATTGACTCTCTCTTTTATTACTTTTCATGGTTTCTCTGAAACTGTGAAATTGTTTTCTTAAGAACTCTCCAGATGTAGAATATTTTTCCTAATTGAAATTGTAGAAAGAGTGAATTTGCAGTTCTTGTCTCCTGAGAGGCAATTTAGAGACTGTGGTGGTTTAAGTACAGATGATAGTTGGTATTTAACATGCTGCATTGCAATGATGTGCAGTACACTGCCTGTCTACCAGCCAATGTTTCCTGAGCTCTCATTATCATAATACTTCCAACATGATTATCTGCCATTGAGCACTTATCATACACTACTGAATATACATAATAAATTGCAGCAGACAATGGCTTATCATTCCTCCTATTTTATAGCTAAAGAGAAGGTAACTAGTGATATAAAGTGTGTGCAGTAAACAGAGTCAATGTGAGAAATGAGATTCCAATACAGCTTTGGTGAAATCATAAGGCCCTGTACATTCTGTGTCTCTGAACACAAAACTGTCTTAATATCTTGTACTACACTTATTTTCCAACTACTTAAATTGATTTATAATGTGGAGGTTGGGGTTTAATGTGCTGAATATAAAGAATACCAGTTACCTTTGTACACAGTAGCTCAGTTTGGATATCTACTTTACACTTTGTATAGCAACTTCACATATAGTTTTTTAAATTAAAGGTATAAACGTTACTGAGTGTCTTTCCTTCACTACCAGAAAGGGAGTAAATACAACAAAGAATAACTTGACCTTCCTATAAATACTGATTTCCATATCCTTCAATTACTGTACAGTATAAGTAATTGAGGACAGTTTAAATGGTTATATAATCCATAGGCTCTTTTTTGGATTTTAGCAAGAAGTTAAATCCTAAATTGAAGGGAAAACACCTTTAATCGTGAACTGCTGATTGGGGAAAAGGGTTCTTAATAGAGGAATCAAGTGTGATTCCAACAACACAACAAGTTTAGGAACTCTTTAATTCATATTATCTTCTATAGTTATGTTCTTTAAAATATACCATTTCTATTCCAGAGTTAAACTAAGCAGACAACTATAAACACAATATGGGAGCTGAGAAAAAGGAGAGACATTCCCTTCATCAGAGAGACCTTAAATGAAATATGAATTGGACTTTTTTTATGGGGACTACAGGAAGCACTAAAACAAGTTGCCAGGTGGGAATAATCTAAAATAACTATGCTTCCTAGTTTGATTTTTGTTTCATCAACTGGTCTAATCATTGGACATTCCAGTGCAAAGTGTTCAAGACTGTTGCTTATTCAGACAAGTCCTTCCTAATTCCCTTGTGAAATAAAATAAAATTGAATGACCTCATGTAATCTTGATTTGCTAGGGGCACATATTTCCTATTCTTGTGCATTCATTTGTGATAAAATGCAGTATGTGCTAAGTAAGATTAAATGACCTAAAGAGTGGTAACATAATGACATTATATACTAAGTGAATTCACATCAATCATTTTAAATAATGCAAAGCAAAACATTCTAGAGGGGGAAAACTGTAAAATGAGGCTGCTCTGAAATTCTCCTGTAATCCTAAGGATAAAGTTTGGAAGGATGATGAACAACATGGATTTAAATTGCAGAGCTGTTCAGTAGTCACTTGCTGAGATAATGCTAGGCTACAGGTAGCATAGAACTATGTATAGTTATGGTTTTCCCTAGTTATTAACTGGTGGCACTAACAAAAGGATGTGGCAAATAGGAAGATGCTTGGCAGAGACAATCTCCAGAGGGCTGTTTGATTATTCCTCAACCTTCGTTGAACACATGGACACCCACTGTGATATCTACCTGTTTCCCTCTTCCGAATTTATTCAGCCATTTTTAGATACATCTGTTCTTTGGATTTCCTATATAATCCCATTTCAAAATGTCTCAGACTTCCCGAATCTTCACTTTTACACTTTTTCTTCCTCCCTCTATAAAAATTGAGAAATAAATTATATACATTTATAATTATAAAATATAGGCAGATATTTTGATATTGTACACATATTTAATGACACATTGTAGTTATGGATATTTCCTGAACAGTACATGAAAAATTATATATGAAGGGCTTCCCTGGTGGCGCAGTGGTTGAGAGTTCGCCTGCTGATGCAGGGGACACGGATTCGTGCCCCGGTCCGGGAAGATCCCACATGCCGCAGAGCGGCTGGGCCCGTGAACCATGGCCGCTGAGCCTGCGCGTCCGGAGCCTGTGCTCCGCAACGGGAGAGGCCACAACAGTGAGAGGCCCGCATACCACACACACACACACAAATTATGTATGAAAAACTCATGCTTTGTTTTCTTCTGCTACCTTCTTTTACAGCAGCAGAAATTACAGTTATGGAGTTTGTTTTAATTTTTTTTCCTTTTTTTGTTTGTTTAAATAGTGGGTTGGGTTTGAAATAGAAAGAGGTAGAAGCAGAGAACACTCAAGGCTCATCGAACAATTTAAGATCTTTAGGGCTCCTGGATAAAAACTGATTCATCTAGCTCTACTCTACATACTTCATGATGTTTTCAGTGTTCCTTCTGACAATGATCTTACATATTTAAAATCTTGAATTATCAATTTTACTCTGCTCTCCCGAGCTCCAGATAGATTTTTCTGCTATGTTCTAAGTCAATTCAGTCAACTGGTTTTTGCCCCTGATCTAGTTGTTGAAACGTAGGTTATTCCTCACCACCCACACCAAGCCCTGATTATTAATTCTTTCTCAGCAGCTTATCAGAACTGTCCAAGTTGTATAATAAAGGTGAATGTCTACATGTTATGCTTATATTATACACACACTTTTTTAAGGGTGAAGGAGAAATGCATTACAACAAACTGTATTGATTATTTCTAAGTAACTACTGTTAGCCAGCATGGCAATAAGTGATTTGGTGTCTAGATAGAAGAAGTAGGTTCAGAGTTTTCCAGTAATAAGGGAACAAGCAGGAGCTAGACATTTCCCAGGGATGCAAATTTAATTCTTTATTATATTCAGTCTCAGCCATGTTATGTTTTCCCCTGCCTGCCATGCCCACCCCAAGTCCTTTAAATATAAGACTGTTCCTGAAAGAAGTTGATTGGCTTTCTGAGATGACAGAAAGTGGGTTTGTTCACTACTTTTTATTGTTTTCATGTGATTTTACTGATGGGGATGCACCAGGTTCTCCACTGAGCATTATGGCTTCTCTCAGCTCATGTGGCAAAGGGCAAGATGAAGATACAGAGTTTTTGTTATTTATTAAAAAGAAAAACATGATGAAACTATATCATAACGTCATTCTAATATATATGATATATATGTATATAGCATATATAATGATATGACTATATCATTACAGTCATTCTAATATGTGTAAACAATTAGTTTCAGGAGAATTAGTACACAGGTAAAAAACAATATGCATTGGTGTTGTTGTTTTTGCTTGTTTTGTTACTTTTGGGTCCATTCAGACTAATATTCCACTTAGCATTTATATCAACTAAGTGCAACATGGCCTTATTCCAGGAGCACATGAAGGTAGTACCAAAGGTCAGTGAAGAGAAAACAGAAGATTTTGTCCCTGATTTGAGAAATGGAGTCTTGGGTATAAAGTGAAACTCCATGGGAGATACAATGAACACAATTGTAGAGATGCCAAGAGTTATGGTTCAGAGTATGCCACAAAACTGAGGAATTTGGGAACAGACACAGGATGTGAGCCAATAGCAACATGAGAAACCATAGACCGAGATGATGGGCATGCTGGGCCAAACAACACCTTTCATTCCTGGGTCTGATGTGGCTTTAATAAGCAATTACATGCATTTTTACTGCATCCATGTGTCTTAAAATCATAGTCTAATTTCACACTTGTCAAATCAATTCATCCTTTAACAACCACCTTAAATTGACCTTATTTCCTGGAAACATTGGTAATTATTGTATTTAGTAAGTGTGCTACTGTGAATGCTTTCAGATAGGCATCAAATAATCAACTACTTGATTGTATGCTTTTGAAGTTATGTGTGATCTCTTTTTACTATCATCATCCCCTCAAGGTCAGAGACAAGTTCCCAGCTTAGAAAATCTTAATAAATAGAAGAATTTTACTTGCCTTGACTTGACCAATTTAACATCTGTAAACAGTTTCCATAGATACCCATTTTAGAGGACAACTAACAATATTTTGTGGAATTGAAGATTTTCATTTAATTGATCATCAGGAACATATACTTGATTATCAACATAAACTCTGGAAAACATTTTTTTTTAACTTTGAATGAGTAGGATTTAGAAAGTAATTTTAAAAAATATTTTTCAATACCCATTCTCAATTTCAGAAATTTACTGACATTGCCCTATCTTCAGGGAAAATATCAGGGCAGCTAGTCAATGACTGCTAGCTTTCAGGGCCATGAGTAATTCCATAGCAATTGTCTGAATGTTTGGAATAGCAGAGGATGGACAACAGATTTATTGCTGGGAAATATAATCTCTGTAATGGCCTTTGTCACATTTTGCAGCATATAAAACATTCCTGGGAGACAAATATGGCTCACTCAGTTTGCAGCTAGCTCTTTAGGGTCCATCCATCTTCACAGATGTGTCAGTAAAGACACTAAAGTCATGGTGGAATGTGTTCTTCAGGGAAGTTTCATTTACTCTTTAATGCAACAACCATTTATAAAATACAGCTGGAGAAAACAGTCATTTAGAAGAAACTCATCAGTGGCAATACCATCCTATTCTGAAAGCCGGTACGTATGAACCAAGCCAAAGCTGATTTAGCATTTCAAAGATGTCCTTTCCTGATTATCCCCTTCCAGCTCAGGACAGAAATCACAAAAGCTAATGTTATCTTTGCTGCCAATAATACAATGAATGATGTGCTCATACTAGAGGACTTTCCTCCGTGGGGTTATCCCACTTGGACCTTCAGTAAGCTAGGCTGACAGTGCAGCTCTTGATAACCATGTTTTCTATGTGTTGCACCATAATTATCTTCCTGGGAAACAGACATAATAAGAACATCTTGGTTAGAGGAATATAAATGTTTTCTCTTGTGTGTGTATTTGTGTGTGTGTGTGTGTGTGTGTGTGTGTGTGTGTGTGTTCAATGCAAGGCCACTGTTTAGAGACAGAAAAAATTCTCCTCTATTAAAAAAATAATAATGATTAGAGCATGGATGCCTATTTCTATTAAACAGCCAGGGGTGATTCTTTAACAAGAAATGACACATGTGGAGGGCTTTTCTCTGTCCTCTGTAATTAAATTTCATAAAAGCTAAAATAGGTGAAGTCACAGAAGAATGGGTATTTTGTCTTGTTCTCTGTGTGAAGGGCTTCCTTCAATGGGAAAACTGAGCTTATTGGAAAGTGTACTAGAGTAATACTCTTTCAGCTATCACCTGCTTATCTTGCACATTATGAGTCTCAAGATTTTATACTACCTCCACTGGTATGCTCTTCCGCCTACCATTTTTTTTTTACCTTGTTCTCTTAAACCTTTCTTGTTTAATATCATTGACCTATTATTGTAATAGTAAAATAATTGATAAAATAATTCTAGGCCAAGCGTCAGTAGCTAGTTGTGACTTAGAACACTATAGATGACCTTCTGTAGTTTTGGCAAGTTCATCAAGACCTGCATACTATCACCCAAAAAGTGATTTAGTAAAAGTTTTTAGAAAATGATACAGATCTAAGAAAAGATACTATTTTGGCATTCTGTATATTATATGAAAGTCAAGAATAGCAAAAGTTTGGGATTAGCAGATGCAAATTATTACATATAGAATGGATAAACAATAAGGTCCTAATGTATAGCACAGGGAACTATATTCAATATCTTGTGATAAACCATAATGGAAAAGAACATGAACAGAATGTATATATAAGTATAACTGAATAACTTTGCTGTACAGCAGAAATTAGCACAACATTGTAAATCAACTCTACTTCAATAAAATAAAATTTAATAAAAGAATAGCAAACAAAAGAATGGTTTACTATGTGTGAGGGATATTGACTAGAAGGTACACAACAAAATTTTCTGGGGTATTGAAATTTTTCTGCAGCTGAGGTTGAATTATGGTCACATAGGTGTATGTATCGTGAATATTTATTGATTATACGTTTGTAAACCTTATTATGCTCTATGTAAATTTTTTTAAAAAGGTGAAATTAAAAAGCAGGGGTTATGGATCCATCCACATTTTTCTTTGGGCAGGGAGTATTAGTGTTTCTTCTTGCCTGAGTGCATGAATAGGTCCTATTCCTGTTTGGAATTAACCTGAGTACCTTATTGAGGGCTCAAATGTGAGACTTCTGTCTGAGACAGCTTCCCTCATTCACTGATGGTGAACACATTGGAATTCTTAAATCTCAAAAGGACTCTAATGTAAATGAATCCTTTGGATCATATCTCAAAAGTTAAAATCCCCCATCTGAGTTTTGGATGCTCTTGAATCCTTTGGGTGGCCAGTAGATAATGATATCTACTCTCTTTGAGCCAGTCTGCTATGGCCCTAAAAGAATGCCATTAAAATGCACACGTAACCCAATACAAGACACACTCCATGCCACTTATGAAGTAGACCATTGTGTGTGCCAGCATAGTATGTTAAAAGGCTTTTGTTTCTTGTTTCTTTGTTTTAAAAAGTTCTTTCTACCTGGATTCTTTTCTGAAAACTCAGTTCTTCAGCTACATAGCCCCACATGTGTACAAACGCACATACACACCAAACACAAATACTTTCTTTTCTTGGTTTCTGGGTTCCTGGCATATTATTGCAAATAGAACTCATCTGGAATTGAGTCAGAAATGTACATTTTTAAAAAAAACAATTTTAACTCCATTTTAAAGAATGGTTGGGTTTTATGTGCAAATCTATTGGCAGTTACTAGGAAAGAAGTAACTTTGTAGCTTCAGGAGCTGACTCTCTACTCCCAGCTATCCCTTAGTAACTTTGCAGGCAGACCACGTAGGCAAGATAGCATCCCAAAGAAGATAAGGAGAAGTCAGTGGGTCTCCATGCAATGGAAATATAATGAAGAATCTGACCTCCTTCCTTAATAATTCAGATTGTTTCCCCTTTTTTCCCTTTAAAAATTGTCATGGCTGAGCAGAATCTTTGGAGTTGCTCTCCAAACAAGAGTCTACCTTCTCCCTAGATTGCCAGATTTTCTGAATAAAGCACCTTTCCTTTCTACTGACACTTGCCTCTTGATTATTTGCTTTTGATCAGCAAGCAGCCAAACCTGAGTTCAGTAACAATATGATAAATCATTAATTCCATTTCCAGCCTTTCTCTCTTCTTAATAGAATGGGGGGGGGGGTAAAAGTCCCAAGCTTCCTACTATGGTTTGTTCTTTCTGGTGACCAGCAAGAGCCAAACTTGAGCTATTTCATTAGAACAAGGATGCTCCTCTCACCTAGGAAACTATGAGGGTTTCAGGAGGTCTGTGCTAGGAATGGGAGTGGGCAGAGACCAATATTTATTTTCTAGTATATCACAAGACCTAAAAGTGCTAAATTCTTAATTCATGGGATTGAAAGAAGTGGGGATTAACAATGATGAAAGATAGAAAACATGGGTAGTCAATAGGACATGTACATGAGATATTCTACAGTTTTCTGATGCTAAGATTTAATTCTGGTGGGCAAAGGAGCATGTTGAATAAATAAGGAGTACAAAAAACTTTGCCTTGAAAAAATAGCCTGAAACCTTGAGAGGGTTAAGTGAATAATAAGTCTTAATTATGCAGTACATGAGTGTTTGGTATGAGATCCAGAAGAAGCTTAATGAAAATTTTCAAGATACTGAAAACTGAAAAAGCTACTGATACTGAAAAAGAAAGCAATAGAAAAAATTACTACTACTACTATCTACTATAAATCTACTTTAAGAAGACAAAGGGAAAACTCTCTAATTGAGAGCTTCAGATCTTAAGATGAAAGTCTAGATTAAACTTCAAAAAAAAAAAGGAGGGATGCATTCATATTTGACTGCTTAAAAAAATTAGTCAATTTCTATTTAATTCTGGATCAGATAGGGTAAGCGGGTCTGAAAACACAGATAGAGAGTTAGATAGATAATAATACATAGATACACAGATAACAGAAGAGAAAATTTATTATTTTTTAATTTATTTTTAAATGTTTATTCATTTATTTATTTTGGCTGCACTGGATCTTAGTTGCAGCATGTGGGATCTTTCAGTTGCAGCACACGGACTTCTTAGTTGTGGCCTGGAGATTTCTCAGTTGCGGCGTGCGAACTCTTAGTTGTGGCATGCGTGTGGGATTTAGTTCCCTGACTAGGGGTTTAACCCAGGGCCCCTGCATTGGGAGCACAGAGTCTTACCCACTGGACCCACAAGAAAGTTCCAGAAGAAACAATTTAAAAGTATGAATTTAAATGTCATTCAAAATAATTACTTGATTCAAAAACATTAAAATGTTTAAAGTTAAAAATATATATAAAAAAGGGGAAACGTACCTTTAAACCTCTGGGAACCATACTGTATAGCTGCATTAAACATGGGATAATTTGACAGGGAAGACCACTGATGAGTGTACAGAACTTGCAAGTATAATTTTGAGCACCCTGTTTAGATTACTGCATATTCTGCCTTGAGCTCATGTTCATCTGAGCAACTTGCAAAAAGGAAATAAGCACCAAATAATGGAAGATGAAATTTTCAATGTTTTAAAGGTTCATGGGGGACATTTTTAGGAAGGAAAGAACCATATTTGGATCTGGATACCAAAGCTGATAATAATACAAATTTCTAAATTTATGAATTCACAGAAGAAAGAAGCATTTAAAATTCAATTCCCTTAGAGAGGTGTTAATAAATCCTAATGAATTCCCTGTGAATGGAATACTGGCAAGTATTCTCCTTGCCTCTGCTTCCTTCCTTTCTGCCCACAACAGTAAGTCAGTCTCTGCTTTCGTCCTGGTCCACAGCAGCAATGTGGGTCTTGTAGATTGTATACTGATAATGTGGTGACCTAGTGTTTTCTGCTCCCATGTGCAAGATCTGGTAAGTTAAAGTCAAATGCATTGGACTTACTGCATTTTTCTATCTTGATCATGTGGATCTGTCATTGGAAAAGACCATTATCAACCACATCCTTCAAGGAAATAATCATTTCTCATGACAGCCATTACATATGATGATGAGATGTCCAAACTATCACAGAAAATAATCAATGATTAAGACATATTTATTATTTCTATGTTGCAGGTTACCTATAATTCAATGTAAGCAGTTAGGAGTGCTGAGCTGGCTCATTTTCCTACACTGGAAGGAGGCCCAAGTGGTGAATTAATCCAGATTGTCTAAATGCGGCCCCTTTTTCTGAAAAAAAAAAAAGGAACTAAATTTTTTGAATATAGGATCTTGGTGTTAAATTTGGAAACTTATTGCAAATTAGAGGGGACTGTATTTTGGGCTTATTTTATCACTGGGCATTTACTAATGAATGAAACTCTATAGTCGACTGTGTGGCTGTCAGGAGACACTTGTCTGTGAGTCTCTTGTATTCAGCCTGTTTTCCGGTTATACCCCAAATTCAAGCCCAAAACTGCTCTTTGTCCAGGCCATCATTGTGTTTGTGAGAAGCAACCTTGAGGAATGAGGTAATGCCTCTCCGCAGAAAAGAACAAATTTACTAAAGAGCTACTACAAAGCAGTGGATTCCCCAGGCTCAGTGTTCTCCTATAATAGAACCCACTTGTGTGTATAGGCATCTATCTAGATCAGTGGTTCTCAGCTGGGGGAATTCTGTTCCCCAGGGACATTTGGAAATGTCTGGAGACGTTTACTGTGGTAATGTTTGGAATATATATACATTTTATTTATATATATATATACACACACATGCACATACATACACATAGTGCAATATGTATACATACATATATGCATATATGTGTACGTGTGTGTATATACATATACATTCATCTATTATCTCTCATCTATGTCTATCTATCTAGAGAGAGAGAGAGCAAAAGTGTATTGTATAAATGAATACTAGTAATGCCTGCTGCTCTTAAAATATGAAATATTTAGTGATATGAATTTGATATCTTGGAACAGCAAGCCACCATGCATGTGCTGTGCCTGGCCACCAGTGACCCAGCCATCAGTACGTTCTTGAGGCAGAGACAGCACTTGCATTACAGTAAACAAAACAAATAAACAAAATTTTTTATTGATTCCCTGGATAGTTACTTCCTTAAGTTAGCAATAATCTTAATTCATTTGTTAGATTTTATTCATAAATAAGTGAGGAAAAGGTAATCCTTAAAGTTCTTGTGATGTTTAATGTTTTATGTCAATTAGAATGGGACACAGAGTTCTCAGATATTTGGTCAAACATTATTCTAGGTGTTCTGTGAAGGTTGTGATGGATAGGATTAACGTTTCTAACAGTAGACAAAGTAAAATGGATTGCCCTTCATAATGTGGGTGGGCTTCATCCAGTCAGATGAAGGCTCCAATACAGCAAAAGGCTGACCCTCACCCAAGTAAGAGAATTTTCCTGCCTGATGGTCTTTGTACTGGAATGTTGACTTTTCCTGGTTCTACAGCAGGTTCTGACCTTCAGACTAGCACTGGGAGACACACACACACACACACAAAACACTTGGTTCTGTTTCTCTGGAGAACCTTGACTAATACAGTTCTTTATGCATTAAAAAAAAGTTATTTTTTTAAGGTATTGATATTTCCCTTTTACTCTATTCTGTCCTTTCCTTTACATTTTCCTTGATATCAGTACAAATCTCACAATATTTTTCCTGTTTATGTATAAAATATGAGACGAAATTGTGTCTTATTTACCAGTACATCTCCAAGGTTTATGATATCTGGTGCACATGTGCATTAATGTTTGTTACATTATGCCAGTATGAATGAATGTGTAATTAAAAATAAATTACTGCCTGGATTATAAATCTTAATTTATTCTAAAAACAGTTTAAATAATGCCTGTAGCAAGAACGATTATCTTCAATGGGTAAAGAAATTACTCCATTTAATTCTAAGCTGAAAAATATGAAATTAATCATATCAGCCAACATTTTGAGAAACATATTTTTGCTGCCCACTTTTCCAACAAACATAGTGGTCCACAGTGCTTTTTTTTTCTTTTTTGACTGCTTTCTGTACAAATTATATCATGAAAACTTAATGAGTAAATTCAACCATTTCCAGGATTACCTTGATTCTTTACAAGATTATCGTTTCAATGCTCTTACTCGTGGTGTCAATCTTTCCAAAATTTTACATTTAGGAGATGAATCAGATCTTTTTACTCTGTCAGTCAAAACCCATGAAGAATTTCCCATCATATTTAAGGGGAGAAAGATGGCCTACTCACCCTGCTTCCATTTTTCTCAAGCTTAGGTTTACATTGCCTGGATTGCTTTGATAGCATACCTATGCCCAGGACCTACCCAAGACCAAAAAATCAGACTCTCTGAGGAAAGGCCTGAGTATTCATTTTTTTATAGCTCCCAGAGTTGAAAACCATTCTCCTACATGACCTGGCTCTGGCATGCCTTTGCAAACGACCCCCGTAACATTTTCTTTCTTGCTTACATAACTCTAGTCCCATTAACTTTTTGTGGTTCCTTAAATTAGCCAACCTTGCTTCCATCTCAGGAACTTTCACTTGGCATTTACTTGCTTTCCCAACATTGCTCATTTTCTCATTCTTCTCAAGAAAAATTCCCTTTGCATTCTGAGTCCCACTCTTATCATGTATTGGCATACTTTGTCACTCTTACATGTATGTATACCTGTGCTTCCATCTCTTTCTCCAGAAAACAGGTTGATAAGGGCAGGATATTTTTCTGTCTTGTCCTTGATCTAACTTTAATGCATAAAACTTTTAGTAAAATATAAACACTTTATCAATAATGCTAAATGGAAAAATATATCAATTAGAAGCACCAAACAAAAGATAGGCAGTAATATCAGAAAATGTCTAATGGCCTGATTTGTGCACTTTTCTGAGATAATAATCTACTTGGCAGCCAATACAGGGATCCCTAGAGTTCAGAAAATTTGGAACTGGGGCATTATACCAGGAACCAACTTTGTAAAGACATAGACTGCTTTCTGGTTTGATCTGATAGCTATACCAGCTTCTTATAAAGATAGTCTGTGGTATAAATATATTTAATATACAATCCAGTATCTTAGCATTACATTTCCTCCTCTATCAAGTTGAAAATGAGACTCACTTTCTTACCTCATGCTCACCTTTCATGGACAGCTGGGGTGGAAGTTTTAGAAATACTTTTCTTTTTGAAGATGTAGATTCTAAGGGAAAAAATGTATCTGGTTTTGGAGTAACATGAACAAGAGACAGGATCTGACTTTACCACTTGCTAGCATAATCCTTTGTTCAAATATACATGAATATTGCGATTGACATATAGTAGGTTTGGCTTATTAGAAGCATTACTAATAAGGAGGGAAGGAAGTATATAATTTTTCACCTGTTTGTATACCTCCTACAGGTAACTGTGGATCCCACCCCTGACACAGTCATCTTTGAGAATCTGCCTGCTCTCTGTTTCTTCCCCAAATGCCTGTATTCATTCAATCCTGTCACATATGATTAGTGTCAGATGGCATTGTGCATACCTGCACACTGATTAGCATTTCTGTGTTGATTTTCTAGCTATTCCTATTGCTAAGTTCTAGTAAATTAGAAGCAATGACACTGTCTGCCCAGTTCCAATTATATTTTTGACTACAGCACCGCCTTCTTTCAAATAGCTTTACTTTTACAGAGAGAACAATAAACGTTTCTTTGCTTTCTATTTCTATTCAACTGAATCACAAGAATTTTATGTAAGTAGAATGATCTTTGATGATGCTTCATAAAGGAGACACTGCATAACCCTGAGGTGTGTGCATTGTCTTCTATTACTTTGCATTAGGGATTTCAGCTCTGACATCTTCAGCCACTTTCCAGCAACATTAGACTACTTGCTTTAGGACACACTTTTCAGATATGTCACTCTTGACTAGACATAGTCATTGGCTATAGAACACCAGTTTCAAAAATAACTCCTCTGATTCAGTTTTATATCAGTCTGAGCTAAATATGAACCACAGATAAGCCTTTTATATAAACTGTTCCAAATTGAAGGGGCCTCAAAATCCCTTACTGTAACAGAAACTGACCCCTTTATAAAATAATTTTGCCCAACTACTTTCATAAAGCCCCTTGTTTGTCCTGCTAATTATTATTATTTGTCATGTCATGTCAGTGCAATGAAAGTGTTTTGCCCACAACCTCTGAACTATTAAGTGAAACAGATTTCATTTCTTCAAAAATCTCATGACAGGGGCTTCCCTGGTGGCTCAGTGGTTGAGAGTCCGCCTGCCGATGCAGGCGACACGGGCTCGTGCCCCGGTCCGGGAAGATCCCACATGCCGCGGAGCGGCTAGGCCCGTGAGCCATGGCCACTGAGTCTGCGTGTCTGGAGCCTGTGCTCCGCAACGGGAGAGGCCACAACAGTGAGAGGGCCGCATACCGGGAAAAAATAAAAAAATAAAAAATAAATTAAAAATCTCATGACAGCATTCCTCCTCTAAAAATTCTTCTTTTACCCTAGGTTTGATGGGAAATTTCCTCATCGAAATTGACATGCTCTTAACAAGGGTCAACACTAGGCCACACTATGTTGAATCACACTTCTGTTTTTCCATGCATTTACCCTCTCTCAGACAAAAAGTGCCCTCATAATTTTGTCACATCATGTGCCCTCACTCCCTGAATGCCACCCCAACATTTAACTATCCTCTTCCATTCCGATTACTAGTTTTGAATTTGGCTGATAATCTAATGAATAAATCTTAGTTGTTATATTCACCAGAGACCTCCCATTTTCATCCTTCTACTGTCTTTGTAACTTGTGCATATTTCATTAAAAAAATTAGTAAGCCGAAATATAAATGGCAGTTCCAAGAGGCATATTAAAGAGTGAATATTGTCTAACAGAGAACCTCATACGGCCCCTTCTACCACACATTAACTTTGTTACCCTTTCCTATTATCAATTTATTATATATATTATAATAATATTATATTATTTATATATTAATAAAGATAATACTGAACTTACCTGTAACAATAATTGAAATGGACAAAATAAATTATATATAGAAAACCACGCTATTACCTCAAAAGTACTCTTCAAATGTATGGGATTCTCAAGTGTTCTAACTGCTGTTTCTACTCTACTTAGAGCCTTATGTCACCACTCATATTATGTACTTTATTTTCTGACTGGGGTTAGGGCCTACTTCTCACACCAGATGGATAGGATAACTCCTGAAGGAGATTACCCTTCTCTCTGGATTGAAGCAGGGTCTAGCATTGTTCTGAATATAAAGGGTCAGGGCAAATCATATACTTCCTCTTAATTACAGAGGAAAGTATTTCTCACACCCACTTCCATCTCCATACAGCAGCAAAAATTGTCAAGTTTGCATATTACAGGTTTACAACCAAAATGCATTGTGACTGTCAGATCCAGAATTTAGCAAGCAATTATGCCTTCAGAAAAGCACACATGAAGGTCACAGAGTTCTGTGGAGTCTATGATACTACCAGAGCACTTTAAAATTGGGAGAAAATGACTCTATAGTTGATATTCACTCCAGATACCAGTGATTTTGAAGAGAGTTAATGTGATGGAACAGAGTTGGAAGAAACCAGTCCAGTTGGTTGAATTTGAACTGCTGATATATATATATATATATATATATATATATATATATATATATATGTTTTAATTAATTCAATTGATCTTCCCCTAGTTCTTCTACAGTACCTTCCTTGCATCCTCCATAATCAAGGGGGTTTATCATGCAGAAGAAACATTTGCAAAGGCTGTTTTTTAATTTTTTTTATTATTATTTTTAACATCTTTATTGGAGTATAATTGCTTTACAAGGTTGTGTTAGTTTCTGCTGTATAGCAAAGTGAATCAGCTATATGCATACATATATCCCCATATCCCCTCCCTCTTGCATCTCCCTCCCACCCTCCCTATCCCACCCCTCTAGGTGGTCACAAAGCACTGAGCTGATCTCCCTGTGCTATGCGGCTGCTTCCCACTAGCTATCTATTTTACCTTTGGTAGTGTATATAGTGTATATATGTCAGTGGTACTCTCACTTCTTTCATCCCAGCTAAACGTATCCCCTCTCCATGTCCTGAAGTCCATTCTCTACATCTGCATCTTTATTCCTGTCCTGCTCCTAGGTTCATCAGAACTTTTTTTTTTTTTTTTTAGATTCCATATATATGTTTTAGCATACAGTATTTATTTTTTTCTTTCTGACTTACTTCACTCTGTATGACAGACTCTAGGTCCATCCACCTCACTAACTCAATTTCGTTTCTTTTTATGGCTGAGTAATATTCCATGTATATATGTGCCACATCTTCTTTATCCATTCATCCGATGATGGATACTTAGGTTGTTTCCATCTCCTGGCTATTGTAAATAAAGCTGCAATGAACATTGTGGTACATGACTCTTTTTGAATTATGGTTTTCTCAGGGTATATGCTTAGTACTGGGATTGCTGGGTCGTGTGGTAGTTCTATTTTTAGTTTTTTAAGGAACCTCCATACTGTTCTCCATAGTGGCTGTATCAATTTACATTCCCACCAACAGAGCAAGAGGGTTCCCTTTTCTCCACACCCTCTCCAGCATTTATTGTTTGCAGATTTTTGATGATGGCCATTCTAACCGGTGTGAGGTGATACCTCATTGTTGTTTTGATTTGCATTTCTCTAATAATTAGTGATATTGAACGTCCTTTCATGTGTTTGTTGGCAATCTGTATGACTTCTTTGGAGAAATGTCTATTTAGGACTTCTGCCCATTTTTGGATTGGGTTGTTTGTTTTTTTGATATTGAGCTGCATGAGCTGCTTATATATTTTGGAGATTAATCCTTTGTCAGTTGCTTCGTTTGCAAATATTTTCTCCCATTCTGAGTGCTTTTTGTCTTTTTTATGGTTTCCTTTGCTGTGCAAAAGCTTAAGTTTCATTAGGTCCCACTTATTAATTTTTGTTTTTATTTCCATTTCTCTAGGAGGTGGGTCAAAATGATCTTGCTGTGCTTTGTGTCATAGAGTGTTCTGCTTATGTTTTCCTATAAGAGTTTTATAGTGTCTGGCCTTACAGTTAGGTCTTTAATCCATTTTGAGTTTATTTTTGTGTATGGTGTTAGTAAGTAAAGGCTGTTTTTTGCCTTTGCCTAATGTAAAAAGAAATCACAAGGATTTCAACAGGGCAAACGGGGATATGAGAAGAATCAAGAAAAGCTTGGAGAAAGCAGTCCCCAGACTGCAGAATAACCTAGTGGCCAGAGAAGTAGTAGTCTTCTACTCACATGCTACAATTTGGCAGAGACTCCAAGGTTCATCTATCCCAAAAGACCTCACCTATTAGCTTAAAACTGTCCCAGAAACTCAAACAAAATTTACTCTGTTGGATTAAAGCATGTAGTAAAATATAAATATAATTCCTGGAAGGTTTATTACAGCAATGCAGATTAAGTTAATACATTATATAAATTGAATGGACTTAGCATATTTGAAAAGTTTTACCGTTTCTTCATAAATGGAGAGAACATCAATACAATCTATAGAGCTAAATTTTAAGAAAGCAGATTTTGCTCACAATAAGAAAGACAAAGTCAAAGTCCGGAGTTATCTAATGATGGTGGGTGCATTGCTGCTTAGATAAGCAGTGGACTCTTTGTCATCACAAACACTTCGGCTGCAATGCATATTATATAATAGCACTGTACAAAGGAAACAAAACGTGAATCAGAAGTGCAAGCCATATATGTAATTATAAGTTTTCTTATTTAAAAATAAGTATTCTCATTTAAAAATAACTTAAAAAGTAGGAATTAATTAAATAATGTATTGGATTAGACCTAATATATCCAAAATATTGTCATTCCAACATGTAATGAATATAAAAATGAGATTTTTACAATTTTGTGTTAAATTTTTGAAATTCCATGTGAACTTCAGTTTTCCTTGAAATATGGATTAGTCATATTTTAACAGTTACACATGCCCAGTGGCTACTGGCTAGGAGAGTGTAGTTATAGAGATCTCTCAGATACAGTAAAATATCCATCCTCTAAGTTTACTTCCACTTTTAATATTTATTAATTCCATTTTTTAATGATCAAAACATATTAAATAGACTTCCAATTGCATAAAGCAACTGCAATGAGAATTCTCTTTGTCAGGCACAAGGAGAAGATGCTACATGGAGGGCAATGGTCACTTCAGGGAAGAAGGGCAACACAAATTAATATTTTCTGCCTCAAAACTTTGAACCAAAAAAACATATATATGTGAAACTTAAGCAAATTGATTAGACAAAGAAATGAAGTATTTAAATCCATATTTATTGGTTATTGTTTTTTTGCAGAGCATTATGGAGAAATCAAAGGCCATGTCCTTAAAGAGCATTTAATGATATATGGGGAAGCCAAATATATATTCACATAGAAAACTAACTGATATTAAACAGTGTGACATGAAAAGATGCTCAACATTGTTAACTTTTAGAGAAATGCAAATCAAAACTACAATGAGGTACCACCTTACACCAGTCAGAATAATCATCATTAGAAGGTCTACAAATAACAAATGCTAGAGAGGGTGTGGAGAAAAGGGAACTCTCCTACACTGTTGGTGGGAATGTAAATTGGTGCAGCCACTATGGAAAACACTATGGAGGCTCCTCAAAAAACTAAAAATAAAATTGCTATATGATCCAGCCATCCCACTCCTAGGTAAATATACAAACAAAACTATAATTCAAAAAGATACATGTGCCCCCTATGTTCATAGCAGCACTCTTCACAATACGCAAGACATGGAAATAACCTAAATGTCCATGGACAGATGAATGGATAAAGAAGATGTGGTACATATATACAATGGAATACAACTCAGCCATAAAAAAGAGTAAAATAATGGCATCTGCAGCAACATGGATGGACCTAGAGATTATCATACAAAGTGAAGTAAGTCAGAAAGAGAAAGACAAATACCACATGATATCACTTATGCATGGAATCTAAAATATGACACAAATGAACTTGTCTATAAAACAGAGACAGATTCACAGACATAGAGAACAGACTTATGGTTACCAAGGGGGTGTGGTGGGGGAGGGATGGATTGGGAGTTTGGAATTAGCAGATTCAAACTATTATATCTAGAATGGATAAGCAACAAGGTCCTACTGTTTAGCACAGGGAACTATATTAAATAACCAGTGATAAACCATGAGGGAAAAGAATATGAAAAAGTATATATATATATATGAATCACTTTGCTTTACAGCTGAAATTAACACAATATTGTAAATCAACTATACTTCAATAAAATTTTTCAAAAACTGTGATCTTACTCTTTCTTTTTCTTTTTTTTTTTCTTTTTGGGGTATGTGGACCTCTCACTGTTGTGGCCTCTCCCGTTACAGAGCACAGGCACCGGATGCACAGGTTCAGTGGCCATGGCTCACGGGCCCAGCCACTCCGCGGCATGTGGGATCTTCCTGGACTGGGGCACAAACCCATGTCCCCTGCATCAGCAGGTGGACTCTCAACAACTGCGCCACCAGGGAAGCCCGATCTTACTCTTGATTCTCCTTTATTCATACCTTGCATGCAATTTACCATCAAATCTGATTGGCTCTACTTTTAGATATCCCCAAAACCTGACCTCATTCACCAGCTAATGCTGCTACCACTCTGGCCCAATATATCTTTATCTTACACATTGATAATTGCAAGTCTTCCAACTAGGTCCCCTTCTGTCCTTCTCTCCTTGTAGTCTCTTCCCAACAGAGTGGGATCCTTTTAAAATATGATTCAAATTATATCACTCTTCTGTTTAAAATTATTTTGTTTTCCCATTTCACTCAAAGTAAACATGTATATCTGTGTTCTGATCTAAAAAATCCCTCACATGATCTGCCTCCGTCTCACTCCCTGAAACTGCCTCTCTGAATTTATACACTTTATTATCTTACTTAATCACTTTGAACACTGGTATTCTTGTTGTTTCTCAAAAATTCCACGTATGGCTCAACTACAGGATTTTGAACTTGATGTTTCCTCTATGCTCTATGCTGTTCCCCAAGCTATCCACATAACAAGCCCACTAACATCATTCTCACGTTCTCAGTGAATCTCTCTCTGCTCAACACATTTTAAAAAATTTACCTTCCTTCTTGATACCTCCAATTCTCTTTTAGTGTCTAATTATTTTCTCCTTAGCAGGTATCCCTATCTAACATAACATAATAAATATTTACTTATTTATCATGTGTATTGTTTGCCTGTGTCATTGAAATACAAGCTCCAAAAAAGAAGATTTTTTTTTACCTTTTTGTGCTCTGCTATATTCCCAATGCATAAAACAGTGTTTGATACATAATAGGCATTTAATAAATATATTCAAATGAATGAATGGATGTTGCAAGGGGAAACAAAGTATGCACATATCTTGTCTGACAATAATAGATTATAGATAAAAAGTAATGAGTAAGGGGTAAAGCTAATTATTTCTCTAGGAACTCAAAAGGTAGATTTCTCTGCAGCTGAGTAGACAGAGGAGGTTTCTTGGAGATACACAGAGTGCCTGGAGGAAACTGAGGGGCAGAAGAAGAAGGCAGACATCCCTAAGAAGAGGAAACAGGGAGCAAAAGTGGTATATAAAATAAATATAGTGCAGATATTATTTTTACAAGTCACAAACACTGATGAAAAACAAAACTAAGTTAAAAAAAATTATACTATAGCACAGAATAAGTTATATCTCAATCACTTTTACTACCTGATGACAGGTAGATTAATCTTGGGTACTGTTGATCAAGACCAGCAAGGGGAGACATATTCCACACCAACACTCCAGTTTAGGTAAGCTTCAGAGCTAGAATAAACTTAAGAGAGAGGGAGTGAGGGTGAAAATTATCTGAAAAGATTTGAGTTTTAAGCCAGAAATGGTTGCAATCAATGAATCTTAACAAGGTCATGTGGAATTTACAAGGTATAATCTATCTCTCTGTCTGTCTGTCTGTTTGGCTATATCTATCTATCTATCTATCTATCTATCTATCTATCTTTCTATCATCTATCCATTTGCCTATAGCTGGACCATATTCATACAGGCCTTCAATATCTAACTTTGGAAATAAACATTTTTGCACAGGGAAATGTGCAAAAGAACCTCAGCCACTTGTCCCATATACCAGAAAAAGGAAAGCAGAATGTAGTAGTCAAGGGCTTGCATGTATCATAAAGCCCATGTGTATATAAATGAGTTGAATGAAGATGCCTTTGTATATTGGTCCTATGTTGTTTACTTCTCCACAGCTGACTGGGAAAACTAAAAATTTTATACCTCTATTTGCTTTAAAAATAGTTCCAATAAGCATATTAGTGCCTGCTTGCTTTGGATCATCCACAAAACAGCGCCCAATATCTGCTAGCCGTAAATAATACAAACCTTGGGGCTATAAAAGACCCCAGGCCACTGCAGCCTTTCTGAGTCTTCCGACCCCCCTCCCCATTTTGCTGCTGAGTGCCATCACTTAGAAATTTACCCTCTAATAAACCTCTCCCTCAGGAGTTCTCTAGCCTTCTTTGCTTCCTGGTGTAATAAGGAAGAAAAAATCTGACTCTATATTAGAGCTGGTCCTTTTGCTTTAACCTTTGTGCTCTGCTGCCTGTGCTGAGTCATGCTGGCTCTGCATCTTTTGTAAGACAATGTTGCCTATAGCCTGAAATATAGAGGTTAACCTATTCTCAAGGCTATGACCTTTAGGAGTCCATTCATATAAAAAGTTTCAGAACAGAATAACATGTGTCTTGTTGGAGGTTTACAGGAACTTTGTGACCTGGTCTAAATGGACAGTTACAAGAGCAAAGGATTGTTTTTTTAATTTTTATTTATTTATTTTTTTGCAGTATGCAGGCCTCTCACTGTTGTGGCATCTCTCATTGCAGAGCACAGGCTCCAGACCCACAGGCTCAGCGGCCATGGCTCATGGGTCCAGCCGCTCCGCGGCATGTGGGATCTTCCCAGACCGGGGCATGAACCCGTGTCCCCTGCATCGGCAGGTGGACTCTCAACCACTGCACCACCAGGGAAGCCCAAACAAAGGATTCTTACACCAGGAAGTTTTCACATCTCCCTCACCTTGCCTTTAAAACTGCTTTGCTGAAACTCTTTGGAGAGTTTGGGGATTTTCTGGGCATGAGCCACCTGTCTCCTTACATAGTCCTCTAACAAACCTTTCTCTGCTCCAAACTCCAATGTTTCAGTATTGTTTGGCCTCATTATGTGTCTGGCACATGAACTTGCATTTGGTAACACTGGGTTGTCTCTGGAAGGTCTTATGATGTGAGGGACCTCCACTTGCATGCAATCCTGTCAAAGTCCACCCAAACAAAGCCCATTGTTTAGTACTACCACTACATGGTCATATATTTTTCCTTGATCAGCCCTCATATCCTTGATCTTGCTACACAAAAGAATATCAGACTATTTGCTAATAGGCATTAGATGGCTTTCAGGACAAGGAAGCTTATTCTGCTCTTGTTTTATTCCGACCTACTCTTCATATATTTATGAAATGTAGGAAGAAGAAATGCATTCTGTCTTCTTTCTGTTCCTCCCATTTCCTCATCTTTCCAAGTAATTTCTTCTGCTCTAAGATATAGATAGTAATATTTTATTATTTAAATTTATTTTATTTTTCTTTTCTCTTAAGGGAGCAAAAATGTGATCCCTATATGCAATTAATATAAAGTGGCAAAGACAGACCAAATTTTCTTCCAACCCATTTCCTCTGTTTCAGGAACATGCATAAGGTTTATGCGTAGAATAAACATTAACCCTCAAGAGGTAAAATTATTAGTTTTTTTTTTCAGGAAAATTGTAGTTTATTTATGAAAAACATATGTTTTCTTTCTTATAAGTGTGTTCTCAAGTTAGAATTTTAACAATAAAATGTCATTTTCCCGTGGGGAGAAATATTCACAGAATCTCACCAATTAAAGAGACATTGGATACTACAAATGAAGAAAGTGAGTCTTATAGGGTTTGTGTGGTTCCTTTTTTTCTTCCTATTGCTCTATATCTTTTTTTCTTCCAGTTTTATTGAAATATACTTGACAAACAGCACTCTATAAGTTTAAGTTTACAACATAATTATCTTATTTACATACGTCATCAAATGATTTCCACAATAAATTTAATGAACATTCGTCATCTCGTATTCATACAAGATTAAAGAAACAGAAAAAAAAAATTGTGATGAGAACTCCTAGGATTTACTTTTTTGACAACTTTCATATATAACACATAGCAGTGCTAATTATAGTTATTATGTTATGAATTGCTTCCCTAGTTCTTATTTATCTTGTAACTGGAAGTTTGTAGTAACTTTTGATTGCCTTCATCTAATTCTCTAGACCCCCTGCCTATAAGAGGTAAAATTACTAAAGCAAAACAAAAACAAAAAAAACTAATGTATTCTGTCTTCAAGCACACACTGTGTTTACAATATAGATTATCAAGTTTCCTTTCTCCATTTTTTACCTCTAGCCCTTCTCTCTTTTGTTAAGCTTGTTTTGTGGTTTCTCTGAGAGTCACTGTTACCCTATCTGGTCTCATTTCTCTATCCTTTTCATCAAGGATATTAATCTTGAGATATATAATGAACTCTATCATCTATCTTTGTACCTCAAGCTTCCCTCTAGGGCTATGTTCTGTTCTTTATTCGTTTCTGCTCATCACTCTGATTCCATTGATTATAGTTTTTCTTTTGACCTTATTCTTTGACCATATGTATAGGATCACTCAACTCTGCACATGAGAGATAATCAAAGTAGCAACAGTGAGCCAGCTGTATATTTTCACCCATTAAAAAAAGGACATTCTGGATAATAAAAATATCTTTTGTCAATATATGTTTCATTTAGAAAAAATGGAATATTATTCAATTTGTTTGAAGTGAATTATCAAGCTACAAAAAAAGATATGGTGGAATGTTAAATGCCTATTTCTAAATTAAACAAGGCCTTATCAAAAGCTATACACTCTGATTTTCAACATTATCACATTTTGGAAAAGGTAAAATCATAGAGACAGTAAACAGATCAGTGGTTGTTAGTGATTCAGGGAGTGGAGGGAATGGACAAATAGGTGATTTTTAGGAAACTGAATCTCTTCTTCATGAAAATTTAATTATAGATATTAAATATCTAATGGTAGAGATTATACACTTGTCAAAACCCATAGAGCTGTACACTACAAAAGTGAATCTTAAGGTAAACTATGGACTATAGTTAATAATAATATATTAATATTAGCTCATTAATGTTAACAAATGTACCTCAAAGGAAAGGTCGGTGGGGGGGGGGGGGCAGTGTTGAGGAGGTATATGGAATTCTGTAAATCTAAAACTATACTAAAAATGATAAAGTCTAATAATTATTTTTAGAAAGAAAATAAATATACAGTTTGATGTACTCAGGGATTAGAGACTGAGAAATATTTCCAGTAACAATAAGTTTAAAGGCTTACAATTGCCATAGTTTGCATGTTTACTGCTAATGCAATTTTGGCAATTGTAAATTGACTCTTGTCATAAATGTTCCTCACATTGTAAAATAAATCCCACAGTTTTATGGATGCCAAAAATGGCTTTTAAACATGCAAATGGGCTCTATTACATCACAGTATAAATCCCATATGATTTTGTTGGCATAATAAATCAAGTGGTGCATTATTAGGAAATATTAGAATATTGTTTGTTGTTGTGCATTTAGAAACCTCCTTAAGGAGAGAGGTAAAACAAGGGAAATTAATTTAGTCACTGCCAATGATGGACAGTCTTTTACCCTGTTAACTGCAGTGGGAACTAATGCTGTTGATAGGCAAATATAACAGCTTCATCAGTACATCTTCTTTATCTTTTCCATTAAAATGCAATAGTTGGGGCTTCCCTGGTGGCACACTGGTTGAGAGTCTGCCTGCCGATGCGGGGACACGGGTTTGTGCCCCGGTCCGGGAAGATCCCACATGCCGTGGAGCGGCTAGGCCCATAAGCCATGGCCGCTGAGCCTGCGCATCAGGAGGCTGTGCTCCGCAACAGGAGAGGCCACAACCACAGGAGAGGCGTACCACAAAAAACAAAACAAAACAAAAAATACAATAGTTGTCTCTGTGCTCAGAAATTAATATATTTAAAAAATTAATGTCTTTTCCATTCTTAGAATCTTTTAGTTGTTCTCAATTTCATTAAGATAAAGTGCAAAATCCTCACAAAGGAATACCAATCTTGGAAGAGTATAGGTCTTATTTTCCTTTCAACTTTCTTTCATAATACTCCCCATACACCTGGAAATCTTTGTTCCAGCCACATTTCTTGAAATTTGCATACTATCCTTATCTCAGGTACTGTGTGCATTATAGCAGCCTCTGATTGGAGTATTCTTCCTATCTAACACTTATTTTGCTTAACTACACTATATTCTCTTTTCAGATACTATATTAAACACTGGCTTTATTTTTTCATTGTTATCCCCTCATACATTTGCTTATCATCATGTTCTCCAACTACAGTATAAGCTCCATTAGAGCAAGATTTAATGTTTGACACATTGCTTTATCTTTAAAACTTAGAACAGTTCCTGACACAAAGTAGTGGTTAATTTGGTGCTTGTTCAATGAATAAATGAATGAATGAATGAATGAAAAATCACTCTTAAGGTAAATTTTGCTTGATATCATTGGATTAAGTTAGATCCTCTGATAAAAGTTTATGTAGCATGCTCAGCAGGAAGCCGTGGGCTGGCACCAGCTCCTTTCCAAAGCAGTTCCAGCCCTGAACACACCAGAATACACACAAAAGTCACTTATGTGTCTCACAGTCAGTCATGCTACAGCCATCCCCATCCATCAGCATGCCTACAGCAGTCACAGACAATTTTCATCTATAACAAGGACAGACGCCAGCCCTGCTCATCAGTATGTCCATAACAGTCATGTCCAGGCCTTAGAGCCTGCCTCCTTGGGGCTCAACCTTGCCCACCAGCATGTTTGTAGCAATCACAGTCCAACCACAATAGATGGGAGTACAAAACCCACATGGGGAATATCCCTGGATCAGTTGGCCCTAGTGAAAAGGGGTGATTATGACACTGGGCTCCACAGGATATCTTCTACATAAGGCCATTCTTTCAAGACTGTGAGATGTAGCTGATACACCTAGCATATAAAAAAAATTAAACAAAAAAAGAACAAAAACAAGCAAACAAACAAACAAACAAAAAAACACAGGGAGTTGCACAAAATGAGGAGACAGAAGAATAACTTCCCAGTGAAAGCACAAGACAAAACCAAAGGGGGAAAAAAGAAAAAAAAAAACCAATAGAATGAAAATAAGCAATTTACCAGACAAAGAGTTCAAAGTAATAGTAATAAATAGTAATAAAGATGCTCTCTAAACTTGGGAGAAAAGTGAATGAACTCAGAGAAAACATCAACAAAGAGACAGATAATATAAAAAAGAACCAATCAGAAGTGAAGAATATAATAACTGAAGTGAAAAATACACTAGACAAAATTAACAGCTGGTTAGAGGATATAGAACAGATAAGCAATCTGGAAGACAGGGCAGTTGAGGTCACCCAATTGGAACAGCAAAAAGATAAAAGAACTTAAAAAATGAGGATAGTTTAATGGGCCTATGGGACAACATCTTGCATACTACCATTCTATTTATAGGGCCCCTAGAACAGGAGAGAGATAAAGAAAGAGAAAAGGACAAACAAACTATTTGAATAAATAATGGCTGAAAATGTCTCTGACCTGTTGAAGGAAACAGATATACAGGTCCAGGAAGCAAAGAAAGTTCCAAATTCTCTTTGATGAAGCCAAAGAGATCCATATCAAGATAGATTATAATTAAACCCTCAAATTTCAAAGTAAAGAATCTTAAAAGCAGCAAGAGAGTAACAACTGGTTACTTACTAGAGAATCCCCTTAACATTATGAACTAAATTTTTAGCAGAAATTTTACAAGCCACAAGGGACTGGACTAATCTCTTTAGAGTACTGAAAGGAAAAAAATAGTTACAACCAAGAATACTCTACTTGGCAAGAATTATCAGTCAAAATTGAAGGAGAAAAAAAGAGTTTCATAGAAAAACTAAAGGAGTTCATCACCTCTAAACCTGACTTACAAGAAATGTTAAAGGGGCTTCTTTAATGGAAAAGAAAAGGCCATAACTAGAGATAAGAAAGTTATGAATGAAAATACACATTCATAAAGGCTAATGTATAGTAAAGGTAGTGGATCAACCACCAACCACCTATAAAGCTGGTGTGAAGATTAAAAGAAAAAAATAGTAAAATTATTTATATATAAAATAATAAGTTAAGCAGTACACAACGTAGAAAGATATAAAATATGATGTCAAAAGTGTAAAACATGGGGAGGTAATGAAAATGTAGTGATTTTAGAATATGCTCAAATTTAAGCAACCATCAACTTAAAACACACTGCTATATAAATAGATTGTTATATATGAACCTAATGGTAACCACAAACCATAAACCTATAACAGATACATAAATAAGAAGAAAAAGGAATATAAACATAGAACTAAAGAAAGTCATCAAAGCACAAGAGAAGCTAACAAGAGAAAGAAAGAAATAGAGAAGAATTACAAAAGCAACCAGGAAACAACTAACAGAATTACAATAAAAATAAGTTTATCAATATTTACTTTATATGTAAATGAACTAAATGCTTTAATTAAAAGACATAAGGTGGTTGAATGGGTAAAAGCAAGAGTCATATATATACTGCTTACAAGAGACTCACTTCATATCTAAAGAAACACACAGACTGAAAGTCGTGGAATGGATAGAGATATTCCATGCAAAAAAAACAGCAAAAGGAAAGCTGGGTTAGCAATACTTTATCAGACAAAATAAACTTTAAAACAAATAATGTAACAAGAAACCAGGAATGACATTATATAATGATAAAGTGATCAATCAAACAAGAGGATATAACACTTGCAAATACCTATGTACCCAACCACGTAAATACATAAAGCAAATATTGATGGGCATAAAGGGAGGTAATGAACAGTAAGCCACCAAAAAGTCTAAATAAATTTTAAAAGATTGAAATCACATCAAATATCTTTTCCAACCACAAAGTTATGAAACTATAAATCAATGATAAGAATTGGAAAATTCATGAACGTGTGGAGGCTAAACAACCTGCTACTACACAATCAATGGATCAAGGAAGAAATCAAAGAAGAAATAAAAAATACTGTGAGACAACAAAAATGGTAACACAACAATCCAAAAGCTATGGGACATAACAAAAAGAGTTCTAAAGGGGAAGTTTATAGCAATACAGGCCTAACTCATGAAACAAGATCTAACCTTAACCAAAATGAACTAGAAAAATAATAAAAAAACAAAGCCCAAAGTTAGTAGAAGGAAGGAAATAATGAAGATCAGATTGGAAATGAATAAAATAGAGACAAAAAACATAGAAAAGATAAATAGAAATAGGAGTTGGTTTTCTGAAAAGATAAACAAAGTTGATAAAGCTTTAGCCAGAATCACCCAGAAAAGAATGGAAGAAGGCCCAAATAATTAAAATCAAAAATGAAAGAAGAGAATTTACAACAGATGCTACAGTTATACAAAAGAACATGAGCAATTGCTACAAAAAATGTATATGTCAACATATCGGACAATCTAGAAGAAATCAATAAATTCTAAGAGCCATTAAAATCTTCCATGTTTGAATAATAAATGAAAGAAAATCTGAAGAGATTGATAACAAGTGATGAAATTTAGAAAGTATTTTAAAAATTCCCAGAAAAATGTTCAGGATCAGATGGATTCACTGGTGCCTTCTATCACATTTAAAAAAGATTTAATAATGATCCTTCTCAAACTTTTCAAAAAATTGACATAGAAAGAATGCATCCAAATGTATTCTATGAGTCCTACATTACTCTGATACCAAAACCAAATAAAGACACTACAAAAAAATGACAGGCCAAGATTCTTGATGAACATAGATGCAACATTTTCCAACAAAATATTAGCAAACTGAACCCAACAATGCATTAAAAGGACCATACTCCATGATCAAGTGGAATTTATTCCAGGGACACAAGTACAGTTCAATTTCCACAAATCAATCAATGTGATATACCACATTAACAAACAAAGGATAAAAATCAAATGATCATATCAATAGGTATAAAAATGCATTTGACAAAATTCAACTTCCATTTACAATAAAACTCTGAACAAAGTGGTTATAGAGGGAACATACATCAACATGATAAAGGCCATTCATGGCAAGCCCACAGCTAACATAATACTTGATGCAAAATGACTTGAAAATTTCATCTAGGATCAGGAACAAGACAAGGACACCTGCTCTAGCCATGTTAATTCAATATAGTTTTGTAAGTCCTAGCCACAGCAATCAGACAAAAGGAAAAAGAAAGGTAAAAGTCATCCTAAGTGGAAACAAATGTGTAAAATTGTCACTATTTGCAGATGACATATGTAGAAAACACTAAAGACATGACCAAAAAGCTATAGAATTAGAATAAATGGGTGCAGTAAAGTTGCAGGTTGGAAAATCCATATACAGATATCTGTTGCATTTCTATGCACTAAAAATGAACTATCATAAAGAGAAATGAAGAAAAAAATCCAATTTACAATTGCATCAAAAAAAAAAATATACATATATATATATATATATATATATACACCTAGGAGTAAATTTAACCAAGGAAATAAAAGTCCTGTACTCTGAAAGCTGAAATACATTTAAGAAATAAATTGAAGAAAACACAAACAAATAGGAAGATGCACAGTGCTCAAGGATTGGATGGATTAATACTGTTAATATATCCATACTACCCAAAGAAACCTAAAGATTCAATGTAATCCCTATCTAAATACCTGTGGCACTTGTCACAGAACTAGAACAAATAACCCTAAAGTTTGTATAGAACCACAAAAACCCTGAATAGTAAAAGCAATGTTAAGAAAGAAGAACAAATCTGGAGGTAATACACTCCTTGATTTCAAACTATACTGCAAAGCTACAGTAATCACAATAGTATGGTACAGGCACAAAAACAGAAACATAGATCAGTGGAACACAATGGAGACCCCAGGAATAAACTGACGTTTATATGGCTAATTAATTTACAACCTAGAAACAAAAATATATAATGTGGAATGCACACTATCCCCAATAAATGGTGTTGGGAGAACAGGACAGCTAGACACAAAGAACTTTCATGAACCATAAACAAAAGTAAACTCAAAATTATTTAAAAATTAAGGAATGCAAGGATTCTTCAATATATGCAAATCAATCAGTGTGATAAACCACAATAACAAATTGAAGGAGAAAAACCATATGATCATCTCAATAGATACAGAAAAAGCTTTCAACACCCATGTATAATAAAAACCCTCCAGAAAGTAGGCATAGAGGGAACTTACCTCAACATAATAAAAGCCATATATGACAAACCCACAGCCAACATCATTCTCAATGGTAAAAAACTGAAACCATTTCCTCTAAGATCAGGAACAAGACAAGGTTTTACACTCTCACCACTATTATTTAACATAGCTTTGGAAGTTTTAGCCACAGCAATCAGAGAAGAAACAGAAATAAAATGAATCCAAATCGGAAAAGAAGAAGCAAAGCTGTCACTGTTTGCAGATGACATGATACTATACAAACAGAATCCTAAAGATGCTACCAGAAAAGTACTACAACTAATTAATGAATTTGGTAAAGTAGCAGGATACAAAATTAATGCACAGAAATCTCTTGCATTCCTATACACTAATGATGAAAAATCTGAAAGCGAAATTAAGGAAACACTCCCATTTATCATTTCCACAAGAGCAATAAAATATCTAGGAATAAACCCACCTAAGGAGACAAAAGACCTGTATGCAGAAAACTATAAGACACTGATGAAAGAAATAAAAGATGATACAAACAGATGGAGAGATACACCATGTTCTTGGATTGGAAGAATCAATATTGTGAAAATGACTATACTACCCAAAGCAATCTACAGATTCAATGCAATCCCTATCAAACTACCACTGGCATTTTTCACAGAACAAGAGCAAAATATTTCACAATTTGTATGGAAACACAAAAGACCCCAAACAGCCAAAGCAATCTTGAGAAAGAAAAACAGAGCTGAAGGAATAGGGCTCCTGGACTTCAGACTATACTACAAAGCTACAGTAATCAAGACAGTATTGTACTGACACAGAAACAGAAATAGAGGTCAATGGAACAGGATAGAAAGCCCAGAGATAAATCCATGCACATATGGTCACCTTATCTTTGATAAAGGAGGCAAGAATATACAATATACATCACTTCAATAAGTGATGTTGGGAAAACTGGACAGCTACATGGAAAAGAATGAAATTAGAACACTTCCTAACACCATACACAAAAATAAACTCAAAATGGTTTAAAGACCTAAATGTAAGGCCAGACACTTTAAAACTCTTAGAGGAAAACATAGGCAGAACACTCTATGACATAAATCACAGCAACACCGTTTTTAACCCACCTCTAAAGGAAATGGAAATAAAGACAAAAATAAACAAATGGGACCTAATGAAACTTAAAAGTTTTTAAACAGCAAAGGAAACCATAAACAAGACCAAAAGACAACCCTCAGAATGAGAGAAAATATTTGCAAATGAAGCAACTGACAAAGGATTAATCTCCAAAATATATAAGCAGCTCACGCAGCTCAATATAAAAAAAAAAACCAACAACCCAATCCAAAAATGGGCAGAAGACCTAAACAGAAATTTCTCCAAAGAAGATATGCAGATTGCCAACAAACACATGAAAGGATGCTTAACATCACTAATCACTAGGGAAATGCAAATCAAAACTACAATGAGGTATCACCTCTCACCAGTCAGAGTGGCCATCATTAAAAAATCTAGAAACAATAAATGCTGGAGAGAGTGTGGAGAAAAGTGAACCCTCTTGCACTGTTGGTTGGAATACAGCCACTATGGAGAACAGTATAGAGGTTCCTTATAAAACTAAAAATAGTACTACCATTCGACCCAGCAATCCCAGTATTTGGCATATACCCTGAGAAAACCATAATTCAAAAAGAGTCATGTACCACAAAGTTCACTGCAGTTCTATTTACAATAACCAGGACATGGAGGCAACCTAAGTGTCCATTGACAGATGAATGGATAAAGAAGATGTGGCACATATATACATGGAATATTCCTCAGCCATAAAAGGAAATGAAACTGAGTTATTTGTAGCAATGTGGGTGGACCTAGATTCTGTCATACAGAGTGAAGTAAGTCAGAAAGAGAAAAACAAATACCATAGGCTAACACATATATATGGAATCTAAAAAAAAAAAAAAATGTTCTGAAGAACCTACAGTCAGGACAGGAATAAAGACACAGATGTAGAGAGTGGACTTCAGGACACAGGGAGTGGGTGAGTTAGCTGGGACACAGTGAGGGAGTGGCATGGACATATATACACTACTAAATGTAAACTAGATAGCTAGTGTGAAGGAGCTGCATAGCACAGGGAGATCAGCTTGGTGCTTTGTGTCCACTTAGAGGGGTTGGATAGGGAGGGTGGGAAGGAGATGCAAGAGGGAGGATATATGTATATGTATAGCTGATTCACTTTGTTATAAAGCAGAAACTAACACACCACTGTAAAACAATTATACTCCAATAAAGATGTTAAAAAAATTATTTAAAGATTTAAATGTGGACTTCCCTGGTGGTGTAGTGGTTAAGAATCTTCCTCCCAATATAGGGCACACAGGTTTGATACCTGGTCTGGGAAGATCCCAATGCCACAGAGCAACTAAGTCTGTGCACCACATCTACTGAACCTGAGTTCTAGAGTTTGCACACCTCAACTACTGAAGCCTTTGTACCCTATGGCCTGTGTGCTGCAACTACTGAAGCCCGTGTGCCTAGAGACTGTGCTCCACCACAAGGGAAGACACTGCAATGGGAAGCCCGCACACCACAATGAAGAGTGGCCCCCTCTCACCACAACTAGAGAAGGCCCACGCATAGCAACAAAGACCCAATGCAGCCAAAAATAAAAATTAAAAAAAACAAAAAGACTTAAATGTAAGACCTGTAGCCATAAAACTCCTAGAAGAAAATGTAGTGTGTAAACTCTTTAACGTTGATTTTAGAAATAATTTGATCTGTCTCCTCACGCAAGGGAAACAAACGCAAAAATAAACAAATGGAACTATGTCAAACTAAATAGCTTTCCACAGTGAGGGAAACTATCAAAGAAATGAAAAGCAGCCTACTGCAAGAAGATATTTGCAAATGATATTCAATAAGAAATTAATATATAAAAGATATAAGGAACTCACACAACTCAATATGAACACAACAAACAATCCAATTAAAACATGGAAAGAGGACATGAATAGACATTTTTCAGAGAAAGACATGCAAATGGACAACAGGCACAAGAAAAGATGTTCAACATCACTAATCATCAGGGAAATGCAAATCAAAACTAAAATGAGGTATCACCTCAAATTTGTCAGAAAGACTATTATCAAAACAAAAACATAAAACAAGTGATGCTGAGGACGTAAAGGAAAAGGAACCCTCATGCACTGTTTATAGAATGTACTGGTGGAAGTACTGTGAAAAACAGTATGGAGATTCCTTATTAAACTAAAAATAGAACTACCATACATTCCAGCAATTACACTTCTGAGTACTTATCTGAAGAAAATAAAAACACTAATTTGAAACAGTATATGCACCCCTATATTCTTTGCAGCAATATTTATAATAGCCAAGATATGGAAGCAACCTAAGTGTCTATCATAAGATTGATGGATAAAAAAGAAGTGATATATATATATATATATATATATATATATATAGTATGTGTATATGTATATATATATATAATAAGTCTGATATAGAAAGAGAAATACCATATGATTTCTCTTATATGTGGAATCTAAAAAACAAAACATATGAACAAAGAAAATAAAACAGAAGGAGACTCACAGACTCAGTGATAGAGAGAACAAACTGGTGATCACCAGAGTAGAGGACATGGTAAAGTAAATGATGATTATTAAAAGGTACAAATTTCCAGTTACAAAATAATTAAGTCATGGTGATGTAGTACAGTATAGTGAATACAGTCAATTATATTGCAATAACTTTGCATGGTGTCAAATTGCTACTAGACTTCTTGTGGTGATCAATTCTTAATATAACTGTTAAATCACTGTCTTGTACACCTGAAACTAAAACCATATTGTATATCACCTATACTTTAATTTAAAAAATAAGTTCACATAGCATGCTATTACTACTCCTCATCTCCTCCTGGATTGTGTATTTCTACTGCTAAAAAATATCCTACAGTTCCTTCATGTAATTAAGCATCAATAGAATTTAAGTAACAGCTTAAGTAATAGAAATATGTAAAGATCTTTGTATATACACAAAATCCCTCACTAATTTATAACCATTAAATTTTTATTCTTAGCTGATAAAAAAGTAGCATTATTTCTAGGTCTATACAGTGTATTTTTTTATTTTGTTTTGTTTTTTGTGGTACTGTTTTGTTTTTTGTGGCACGCGGGCCTCTCACTGTCGTGGCCTCTCCCGTTGCGGAGCACAGGCTCCGGATGCTCAGGCTCAGCAGCCATGGATCACGGGCCCAGCTGCTCCGCGGCATGTGGGATCTTCCCGGACTGGGGCACGAACCTGTGTCCCCTGCATCGGCAGGTGGACTCTCAACCACTGCGCCGCCAGGGAAGCCCTATACCGTGTATTTTAACAACTTTTCAGAAGATGAATGTTCTCCGCCACATTTTTGTCAAGTTTATTTCTCATCATGAATCGTGTTCCTTTTTGTAACAGGCAACCCTGTTACAGTATATGTTTATTTGCTAGTATATTTTACGTGTATTATGTATAGTAGTAGACAATTACATATATTTTTATATATATATATATATATATATATATATATATAACATACTCTTTTGGATGCCAAAGAGGTATTTAAATAGATAGTAACTGTACCAGGGTTTAGAAGCCTAAGAATGGTATCGAGATTCTCTTCGGTGTGAATATGGTTTTCTCTGGGTATATGTCCAGGAGTAGGATGGCTGAGTCATATGCTAGTTCTATTTTTAGTTTTTTAAGTAATCTCCATACTGTTCTCCATAGTGGCTGTATCATTTACATTCCCACCAACAATGAATGAGGGCTCCCTTTTCTCCACACCCTCTCCAGCATTTATTGTTTGTAGATTTTTTGATGATGTCCATTCTGAACAGTGTGAAGTGACACTTCATTGTAGTTTTGATTTGCATTTCTCTAATAATTAGTTATGCTGAGCATATTTTCATGTGCCTCTTGGCCATCTGTATATCTTCTTTGGTGAAATGTCCATTCAGGTCTTCTGCCCATTTTTGGATTGGGTTTTTTGTTTTTCTGATATTGAGCTGAATGAGCTGTTTGTATATTTGGGGTATTAATCCTTTGTCAGTTGCTTCATTGACAAATATTTTCTCCCATTCTGAGGATTGTCTTTTGGTCTTGTTTATGGTTTCCTTTGCTGTACAAAAGCTTTTAAGTTTAATTAGGTCCCATTTGTTTATTTCTGTTTTTATTCTCATTACTCTAGGAGGTGGGTCAAAAAAGATCTTGCTGTGATTTATGCACCCTAATATTCATCACAGCACTATTACAATAGCCAGGACATGGAAGCAACCTAAATGTCCATTAACAAAGAAATGGATAAAGAAGATGTGGTACATATATACAATGGAACATTACTCAGCCATAAAAAGGAACAAAATTGGGTCATCTGCAGAGAATGAATGGACCTCGAGACTGTCATACAGAGTGAAGTAAGTCAGAAAGAGAAAAAACAAGCATAGTATATTACCGCATATATGTGGAATCTGAATAAAATGGCATAGATGATCTTATTTACAAAGCAGAAATAGAGACACAGACATAGAGAACAAATGTATGGATCCAAGGGGGAAGGGGGGTGCTGGGATGAACTGGGAGACTGAGATTGACATATATACACTATTGACTGAGACTGACATATATACACTATATATAAAATAGATAACTAATGAGAACTTACTCTAAAGCACAGGGAACTCTACTCAGTGCTCTGTGGTGACCTAAATGAGAAGGAAATCCTAAAAAGAGTGGATATATGTATATGTATAACTTATTCATTTTGCTGTACAGTGTAAATTAACAAAATATTTTAAAACAACTATACTCCAATAAAAACAAAAACAACCAAAAAAAAAGATTCCCTTCAGTGTGATTAACATTAGATAGTTTTCTCCCTGACTATAGGTCCATGACCTCTCTTTTCTTAGAGAATATATTTAGAAAGCTTGGAATTGCAAATTATTTCTCTGCTCCTGTGTGGTGAAATCTTCTCCCGATTTTTGCCAGTTTTAAGACCAATGGCATGTCTTTTTCAAGGACCTGAAGCCATCCCTTTACAATGCAGTTATGAAAAAAGATAACATCCTATCTTCCAGTTTCTGATGAAAGGTAGGAACTTAACTTCAATAAGTATTAATTAGTAAACACAGAAGGCCTAATCACATTGACCAGCCCTACCTCCCCACATGTCTTCCAGTACTTTTCTCCTAGTTTATCCCATTGCTTAAAAACTCTTCAGGCTTTCCTTTCAGCAGAGTTGAGTCAGTCTCTCCCCACATTGCAGTAGTTTTGAATAAATTATTCCTTACCTGTTTATCTTGTACAGTGTTAGTTTTCTTTGATAGCTGCTGTCTGGAATCTGCCAGTATATAATATTCTGTAGTCAGGAATATTATTTCATGTTCTGGGAATCACTCTCCCAGTTATTCAGAAAATTAGCATCTACCTTGTATTAAATAAATTGCTGGAAGCTAGAGAAAAAATAGTAAACAAAATAAAGTTGTGTTTATTGTGGCAATTACATTCAGTACAAGTGACTGTGAATAATGTAAGTAAAGAATAAAATCATTTAAGATTGCACTGGGAAGTCTAAAGTCAATAAATAGGATATTATCATAAAGAATAATTTTGGAAGATTCTACTTTTGATAGGTATAATATGGTATTTTAATCTAAGGCATCAGCGTTTTTGCTTAGTTTGAGGGAAGGGATGAGGTCAACCTACTGAGAGGATTCTAGGCAAAGACTCAGAAGTGTAAGTTGCCATGAGTAGGATTAAAGATGGCCTAAATTCTTTAACTCTGTTCCCCGTGAGAAATGGGATCTTTCCCCTACCCTGAATCTGGGCAGATTCTGTGGCTATTTTAATCAATAGAAAATGGCAGAATTAATGCTGGCCATTACATGGGTCAGGCCTATGAGATTGGCAGTTTCCACTTCCTGCCTTTTAAGATATTCTCTTGGATCCCTGAGATACCCTGTAAAAATCAGAGTACCTGCACGATTGACCAGGTGTAGAGGCTCTAAGACAATATGGAGACAAAGAGGGACCAAGCTGAGTCTAGCCTTTCAGCCATCCACATCAAGGCAACAGCAGTAAAGGCAATATAAGTAAAGCCATTGTGGACCCTCCATTCTGGACCATCCAGCAGCTGAAAACTACATCCTCCAATATCACATGGAACAAAAGAACCATTCTGTTGAATTCTGTTGAAATTCAGGGCAAAAACATTATTAAGATATAATGCAGTTTGCCGGTAGTTTGTTACATAGCATTAAAAAATTAGAACTTTCCAGAAACAGGAAAGAAATTAGTTTATTCTAAGAATTATCCAAAAGCTGGGACTGGATACAGAGCATGAGAGGAAGGTGAACTGAGAAGATGTAGAGATGTAAGCAAAGGAAAATATTGCTGTTATAGGTCTCAGTAGAAAGTCTGGATTTTATTTTAAGAGTAATGGGACATTATTAGTGAGATTTTAAAGGAAGAGTGACATACAATTCTTTTACACTTTGAAAAGATCCCTCAAATTAGAGGGATGGACAAATTTCAGGGAGACAAGACTGAAAGCAGGAAAACCAGGAAATACTTGCAGTCATGCAAGAAGAAAATGGTAGCAATTTTGTACATGATGCTGTCAGTAGATATAGAATAGAAACATTTAAATATATATACACACACACACACACACACACACACACACATATATAATATATATAAAATTCACAGTATCAGATTAGCTTCTGGTATACAACATGGTGATTCAATATTTTTTGAGATTATACTCCATTTAAAGTTATTATAAAATAATAGCTATATTTTCCTGTGCTTTACAACATATACTTGTAGCTCATTTATTTCAACATAGTGGTTTTTGTATCTCTTAATCCCTTAAGCCCCTATCTTGCCCCTCCTCCCTTCCCTCTACCCACTGGTAAACACTAGTGAGTCTGTGTTCTGTTCTGTTATATTCATTTATTTGTTTTATTTTTTAGATTCCACATGTGATAATATACAGTATTTGTTTTTCTCTGTATGACTTATTTCACTAAGCATAATAACCTCTAGGTCCATCCATATGGTTGCAAATGGCAGAATTTCATTCTTTTTTTGCAGTGAGTAATATTCTATTGTGTATGTATACCAATATATGTATTACTTATCCATTCACCTGTGGATGGTCACTAAGCTTGCTTACCTATCTTGGCTGTTATAATTAATGCTGTTATGAACATTGGGGTGCATATATCTTTTTGAATTAGTGTTTTCATTTTCTTTAGATATATACCCAGGAGTGGAATATCTGGATCATATGATAGTTCTATTTTTAGTTTTTTGATGAACCTCCTTAGTGTTTTCCATAGTGGCTGCACCAATTTACATTCTCACCAACAGTGTACTAGGGTTCACTTTTCTCCACATCCTCACCTACATTTGTTATTTGTAGACATTTTAATGATAGTCATTCTGACCTGTGTGAGGTGATACCTCATTGTGGTTTTGATTTGCATTTCTCTGATGATTAGTAATTTTTAGCATCTTTGCATGTACCTGTTGGCTGTTTGCATGTCTTCTTTGGAAAAATATCTGTTCAGGTCTTCTTCTTATTTTTTAATCAGGTTTTCTTTTTGATATTGAATTGTATGAACTGTTTAGATATTTCATATATTAACCCCTTATTTTTCGTATCATTTGCAAATATTTCTCCCACTCAGTAGGTTGTCTTTATGTTTTGTTTATAGTTTCCTTTGCTGTGCAAAAGGTTTTAAGTTTAATTAGGTCACGTTTGCTTATCTTTGCTTTTGTAACATTTTAAATATATTTTGAAGGCATAATTAACAAGTATTTTGTAAGAAGAACCCCTTCATTGTCACCATTTGGGTGTCAAAGTGGGTCATTTATTATTAGCCACCTCTCATGTAATAGAGTAAGGGAAGAATTCTACAGTGTCTTATAACATGGGCTAAGGGATAGGATTCAATGGAGAAACTTAAAAGCTTGTGTTAGTGCAAGAAAACAAGGCATGATTCCCCAAAGTAACACGTGGGTATGATTCCTGGAGCCAGGGTTAAACCCAAAGGGTGGATCTGCTCTCCCATGAAGGCATCTCACAACACTTGCTCCTATTCCTTCTTATAGGAAGTTAGCCTTTTTCTAAAACGAACACATAAGCTATTTGGATGCTGCACAGTCTTTATTGTCTGCCAGTGTTTCATAGGTGTTTCGGAACCCCAAATGCCCACCACGTGTTCACCTTGGAGCTATTGAAAATTACAACCCTTCTGTTTAGGAAAGGAAGGTACTGGAGCACATTCCTACTTGGAGAAGGAGGAATCCTCATTACTATGTAGCTTATTGTCCAGGAAATGCAGAGTGAGTGCCTAGGGTCATTTTCAGTAATTCAGTTCCATCCATCAAAGTAAAACTTTCTGATAGAATTGATTATAGTGTTTTGGTGATGAAAAGAGAGAAATCAAACCCTGGTCTAGACTGAAGCGACATGACCACCAGTTAACAAGGATGCTAAATTGATTTTGCCTAGATAAAATTTTGTATATCAGAGTTTCATTCCAACTTTAAAATACATATCTTTCTTCCTCCCTGCTCTCGCCTAGTAAGGTCAACTCATCCACAGACAATCTATTTGCAACAAAATATATCCATTAATATTCAAAATCCCAATATTCCTTGCAATCTCCATTTTGTTTTCAAAATATTATTTTCTCTGATACCAGCTGCAAAGGCTTCCAATTTCTTGTGTCAGTTGAACTCATTAGTGTAGTTCATTTCCCTACCCTTGCTATCTATTTCTGTATTTGTATCTACCTATTATCTCTTTAGAGTTTTATGGTTTCTTTTTACTTCCTTATGTTGGCTTTAGGCTTCTAGAACCCAATTTCATTTCTACAATTGAGCCAAAATCTGGCTAACTCTCCTTGAACTTCTACCCTGCAATAGGTAAGATTCATTGTGCCATAATCAATGTAAATAACTAAACTGATTACAACATTGTTAGTTCAGTATTTTCAATTATTTCCCTGACCCACTGAGCAATAACTCTTTAGGATGAATACATGGAATTCAGAGTTCATTTTTAAAAGGCTAAAATAACCAGATTAACTCCTTGGAAGTTGGATTACATAATCCCTAAATACATGGTCTAATTAGTTTTCTTTGAAATTTTAAACCTGGACCTATCAGTAGAAATTGAATTGACTCAAAGTAACGTATTTGTAGGCTGCACATCTAAGGGATATGAAAATCTTCTTTTACTTTCTTGAGAAATGAAGCAATTTCATCTCCAGCAACTGTAAAGTGAACTGGAAATTGGTTCTCAGGGTGGAACTGTGAAGCTGCAGTCATTTCTAAATGGGTGTTGTTCCTGAATAGAGCTGTTTCTGGTGACTTATTTGCATAAGTCATATGCAAATGACATGTGCATACATATGTCCCCTTTACACATAGAGAAAAGGAGAAGAGAAATTAATGTGTTTGCTATATACTTTATTTGCTTTCATTTCTACTTTTTTTTTTTTTTTTTGGTTTCAAAACTCCTGACAAATATTAAGGACATGGGTAGCAAACTTAGGCAGCTGACAGAAGCTTCTCACTAAATAAGTAAGTGGAATAAGGTAGTCAATTTTTGTCTCTACCTATTCTGTGATTTCTTCCAGGCAAAAATGCCAATAAAAAAAAAGCAAATTAATATAATGTTGCATATTAATTATCTCTCTCAATAAGGAAAAAAACAAAGATGCAAGTCATCACAGATGTATACTTACTCAATTTATTTCCAACAATCTCTGACCAGTATCAGTGGGAGGGGTGAGTAAACAGTAGTACTTAGAAGCTCTCATGCATTGATAGAACCAAGTTAACTCTTTATGTTATGTTCTATACACTCATTCTATCATTTTTTGCTTATAATTTCTCCTAGTCTACATAAAGTTGAAATAAAAATATGTACCCTTGGGTTTGCATGTGAAAGAGTAATTAATATTGATTCAGGAGATGAGGGATATTTTCTGATATTTGACAGGGAAGGAAAAGCCAGGAAAAAGTATGAGAAAAGCTGAATATCTTCAGGCAATGGGATTTGTTATACTGATGTGGTTTGAGCATAGTTCTCAGAGAAGTGAGAAATACAGAGTGAAGCTGGAAAGCAAGAATGAAGCAGTTCCAAAAAATCTAGAATGACATGTTAATTATCTCTTTTTTATTTGACAGGTAATAGAATAGACAACTAAGATAGGTACAAAGTTTGGACAATCACATTTCCTCTCATGCTCACCACGCTTCTGATGGAAACAGCCAGGTCCACAGCCTCTATTCAGGGAGCATCCCAGGCTGATTCCATTTTTGTATGAATAATGATCAAGCTGCTTTCACCTGACCTCAAACATCTGAATTTAAAGAGATGGGAATTCTATGCTTATGAGGTGGTTGGGTATAAAGGCTGCATTCAAGTCTAGGCAATTCCTTTAATTCAACAGATGTTCTGTATCCAGAAATTTAAATAGGTGGCACCAGGAAACTGAAAGTTTGCAGCAGGCTTTGAAGAAGAGAAGACGTGAGAAGAGAAGAATACTCTAAAGAAGCCATTACAGAGAATAACTAAACCACATTAAAGTAAAGGCACAAGCTATGGAAATTAGCAGAACTCTGGTTTATTTTTTGTTGTTTTTTTGTTCTGTGATACGCGGACGTCTCACTGTTGTGGCCTCTCCCGTTGCGGAGCACAGGCTCTGGATGTGCAGGCTCAGCGGCCATGGCTCACGGGCCCAGCCGCTCCACCGCATGTGGGATCTTCCCGGACCGGGGCACGAACCCGTGTCCCCTGCATCGGCAGGTGGACTCTCAACCACTGCACCACCAGGAAGGCCCAGACCTCTGTTTTGAATGAAGCTCTTGAAGCATCACCAGAAATGACAAAAGCAAGGTGCACAAGAGTTCATATGTAATGCTATCTTTGTGTAAGAAATGGGGAGATACATATTCATATTTTCTTATATTTTCACAAACATTAAAAAGATGCACAAATGACAAGAGTATTCCTCTAGAAAAAAATGAGAAGTGAAAAAAATATGAATGGAGATGAAGTGGGATCTAAATTTATTCTCTCTTAACTCTAAGAATTTTTTTTTTTAATCTGAGATTTTACTTCCAGTTGTACACACCCTAGTACGATAGATTTTAAGAGCTGGGAAATTTGACTTATTCCTTTTCTGTCTAGAATGCATTTTTCTCTTTGGGGAAATCATTGTCTGAGTCCTTATGAAATAATTAAGGGTAGGCTTATGCCCTCAGGTACTATAATCCCCAAAAAGGGATTCAACTTTCTCCCATTCTGATTATTTCAGTTTCTGTGATGAATCAACCTGAAACAGTCAGACTTAGAATCATCAGATGGTTAGGGTTCTCCCTTCAAATTTGCCTGAGGCCCCTACCAGAGCCTTTGACTAGAAGTAGAGTCTTCCAGAAGAAAAAGCAAAGACAGTTAGCCTTAGGTTTTCAATGAAAAAGATTTATCAAATATTCTTGGCAAGTGATGCCTCAAGAAATACACTCCTGGGTGCATGCTTCCCAGTGAATCAGCCAGCAGGAGCAGTCACTTGACAGACTGAGCTAGGTCCTTATGCTTAGGATTTCTAGGAAGCAGATGATGAAAATAACCACTGTTCCTAGAACAAGACGTAATTATAACATTTAAAGTAATAAATAAAGAGGGAAATCTGATCATAAAATATTTTGATAAAAGTTTTGGAATATTTGTTTTTGCTTTTTAAAAGTAGGCTTTAAAGAATAGGTTTAGATTTACAGAATAGTTGCAAAAATAGCACCAAGGATTTCAGTGTACTTTATACTCAGTTCCCTTATTGTAAATGTATTACATTGATATGATGCATTTGTCACAATTAATGAATTAATATATTAATGAACCAATATATCAATAATATTGTTATATTATCATTATCTAAATATTATACTTCATTTGACTTTCCTTAGTTATTCCATAATGTCCTTTTTTTGTTTCAGGTTCCCATCCATATCACCACATTACGTTTGGTGATCATGTCTCCTCAGGCTTCTCTATACTGGAATAATTTCTCAGTCTTTCATTTGATGAGCTTGTCTGTTTTGAGGAGGACTGGTAAGGTATTTTGTAGAGGGTGTCTCAGTTAGGTTTTGCTTATGTTTTCTTGATGATTGCATAGAAGTTATGAGCTCACAGGAGGAAGACTGCAAATATAAAGGACAATTCTCTTCATCATGTCAAAGGTATGTGTAATTAACATGACATATTTGTATAACAGAGTCACTTTGTAAATCATTTATACTCCAATAATTTTTTTTTTAAAAAGTGACTCATCATTGTTAATGTTGACCTTCATCACCTGCCTGCAGTCATGTTTGTAAGGTATTTTTAAGGCTTTAAAAAAAAATTATTGTATTGGGTTGGCCAAAAATTTCAGAAAAAACCCAAACAAAATGTTTGGCCAACTCAATATATGTTACAAATATTTCTTCCCAATTTGTTCCATATGTGTGTGTGTGTGTGTGTGTGTGTGTGTGTGTGTGTGTGTGTGTGTATATATATATATTTGTTGTTGTTTTATCTTGGCCACATGGCATGTGTGATCTTAGTTCCTAACCAGGGATCAAAGCAGCGCCCTCTGCATTGGCAGCATGGAGTCTTAACCACCAGGGAAGTCCTCTATAATGTTTTTGCAGAGTAAAGTTACACAGTTTCCCCCCTTCCCTTATGGTACTCTTTGGAAGGATGTCGTGATATTCAGACCACACTTTAGTGGTTAAAGCTATGCTCCACAGCCTTGAAGAAGGATATCGACATAAGTTGTTTTGAATTATGTTATATGTGAGATTTTCTTATTCTCCACCATTTAGCTGTTTTTAAAACGTACTTTGTTATTTATTTAAATCATTATGAAATCATGAATATTTATCTTATAACGAGTTATAATCCAATACTATATATATATTTTTATTTGTATATTTTTTATTCTGTTTCTCTGATTTTAGTTTGGCTATTAGAAGATTTTGTTTGTTTGTTTGGCTTCTCTACATGTTTGGAATATCTTCATCATCTTTTTTGAGTACTTCCTTATCTTTTGGAACTACAAGTGGATCGAGGCTCATCTTGTGTACTCCCTGCCCCGGCAATAGAATCAGTCCTTTCTCCAAGAAAACCTTGTTCATTTTATTAGAGAATGGAATTAGAGCCAGCTTCTGGGTATTGGTGCTTGTCATTGTTACTGAGATGTGTTTGCTTCTAGGCTTTCTCAGTGGGCAGAGCCTGGAAATATATGAACCTGTATTTATACACATATCTTTAATTTGTCTATATTTACACTTCTATATCTCCAACTCCAATTCTGTATCATATGGTTAACTCTAGGTTTTTACAAGTTATGAGCAGTGAATGAGATTCCCTATTGCTCTACATCCTTGACAGCAATTGGAATTGTCAGTTCTTTGGCTTTTAGCCATTCTAATAGGAGTGTGGCTAGAGTTCATTGTTATTTTAATTTTGCATATCCCTTATGACAAGTGATGTGAAACTTCTTTCATATGCTTATTTTCCATTTATATATCTTCTTTGGTGAGGTGTTTGCTCAGATATTTTACCCATTTTTTTAATTGAGTTGTTTATTTACTTATCATTGAGTTGTAAGAGTACTTGTTTAGCATTGCCTTTTGATTCTTTCTCATAATTTCCGTATCTCTGCTGACTTTATTCATCCAGTTTTGAATGTTGTCTCCTTTTGTCAATAGAACCCCTAACATATTAATCATAGTTATTTTAAATTCCATGACTGAAATTGCCAACATTTGCATCACATCTGAATCTGGCTCTGGTGGATGCTTTGTCTTTCCAGACTTTGTTTTTCTGGCCTTTTTTCACACCTTGTCATTTTCTGTTGAAAGCCAGAAACACTGTGTCAGCAACATAACTGAGTTAAATAGGCTTTTAGTATGAGAAGTGATGTTAATCTGGTTAGGTGTTGGTGTGTTTAATGTTTGTTGTAAGTATTAGTACAAGAGACTTCAAATTCTTCTAGTGTCCTTGCTTTCATCTCCTATCTTGACTTAGGGCTTCCCTAAGTACTTCTGCTGAGTGTCTGCATCCTGAAGTACTTTCAGCTACAATCCACTGTTATTATTCTGGAGCCCTGTTTGTGTAGAAGTAGCATGTGCTTAACTAAAATTTATAGTTTTGGATTTAGGGTGTATTCTATAACCTTCTGATCAAATCTCAGTATGTTAGTGTGCTTGTGTCTCCTGAGTGTGGCCTTTACAAGTGTTTCTGTTCCTTCTCCACACATATGTCTACTCTCCCACAAAACCACCCTCTACTCCCTTCCCCAGCTGCAGCAATCTCAATATTTTTGCCTGATGTCCTGTGCCTTGTTGACTGTCTTCTTTTCTTTTCCTTAGGTGAGAGAGGAAGGATTTGTCTTTTGTTTTTAACACTCTTGTATCTTTTGTCCTGATGATAATTACTTTTAACATTGCTGAAATTTACTTGATTTGTCTTTTTTGTTTAAACATGAAATTTACTTGATTTGTCTTTTTTGTTTAAACATTTTTTATTTATTTTGCAAGAATGTATATTTTATTGCATTCAAAATAGATAATGGAGATAATAGGAATATTTATTACCTGTAATTTCAAAATCCAGAATTAAACACTTGTTTTCTTTGCTGTAAATCTTACAGCTTTTTTTCTATGCATATATAAGGACAAGTTATTTTTTTGGATGTGGTCATGTTATGCATACTATTTTTCCTTCAACCAAAAATATGCAGAAATAACTTCATGTGTATATGAATGTGTATCTATACTAGAATTATTAATTTAATGAAAATAACTTTTATGGATATATGATAATGTATTTAACAAATCACCATTTGTTGACTGTATTGGTTGGTCCTATTTTTCTCATATAAAATATACTTCAGGGAATGTCCTTACGCATACATTTGTAAGAAGTTTACTATTAACCTTTTCAGATTAATTCTCTGAAGTGGTATCTTTGAGCCTACACAGTATGTTTCTTTTCAGATTTTTAAAAAACAACTAAAAGTGAAGTTAAACACAGTCTTTTATGACTTTGATATAAATTGGCAATGCACTGTCTTGAAAGTAACAATTTTCTTTCCTACCGATAATATATGGCAGTCATAGCTAAGTATTTTACATCTTAGAGGAAATATATGTCTCTCCTGGGGTAAGTTCTCTCAGGGAATTCTTATGGGAGTATAACTACTTATCCTCAGTCCAGGTTCTATGATGGAATCCTCATGGGGATCCCATGTATATACTTATTAGAAGAAAAATGTTGGTTTTTCCTGCCCATTCTTGGTCTGAGAGTGTGAGTAAGTGAAAATGTTTTTAAATACCTTATTCTCAGAAGACCATCTTCTTCTAGATGAGTTTCAGCATTCTCCCACAGATATGACAGATTTTATTTGTTATTTTAGACCAAGGAAACTAATTTTCCCTACACCTATAATAGGATCTGGTGCTAAGACAGAAACCAATGAAATAGTGGAAATCTCCAAAGTCAGACTTTCCAGATAATATTCTTTTTCATTAGGTCACTTTATTTTTTTAACTTCAATATTCTTCTTGGAAAACAGTTCAGCATTTGTCTATTGCTTTTGTCATCTGGTAATTGGAAATAATCTCTAAAAGTTCTTACCAGTGCTTCTGGAATCCAGAAGCACTGTGAATGGAAGATGATATTTGTTTAGGTGTCAGCTAACTTAATAAAATATTTAATATTGCAAGCAAACAAATGTCTCTTTTCAAATGTATCTAAAAGGCAACTGGAGACAACTTAGGTAATTTGTGCACTTGCAATTTGCTATTGTTGGCCCTCTGTGTATTCTGGAAAACAATTTCCATGAAATTGCTGTTAACTTTTAGATGCAAGATTATTCTGTACAATGTTCATTTAAAGGAACCACCCTTCTGTATAAATATCTTTCAGGCTAACTACACAAAAGTGCCAACATATTAACCCCTTTAAATGTATGGTTTAGGTGATAAAAGAATACTTTTCTATATTCTAAGTAGAACCTGACTATCATTTGTCTTAGGACATATTTCTAGCTGACTTGTTTGAGTAATGCTGTACTTTGACCCCAATGACCTCAGAACATATAGGTCCCATTTTATATATGAGGGATCCAAAATAATATCCAACAGTTAAACTCTCTTGCTAATAAGCATCAATAGAATTCTAAATCAAAGATATTCTTAACGATACTATTCATCAGTTGAAATGAAGACTACCAATTCCTTTTCAATATGATTATTTCTATAATAGAAAAGTGTGTATTTTTTCTTCTTTTCCTGGTACCTGGAATTCTAACACTTCTCTTGGATTTCTAGACCTTACATGGTATATCCCATTTTAGTTATCTACTCCATGATTTTAGTTAAGCTAATCCTCTTAGTAATTGCAGACCTGACTTTCTTCTTTTCTTTTCTTTCTTTCTTTCTCTCTCTCTCTTTTTTTAATAACTAGAGAGGCTCTTCTGCCACATTTTTGCCTTTATTTCCACTCACTTATGAGAAAATGTGACAAAGAAATCACATCTTTAAGGAGCATAATCTCAGGGAAATTGATGATTGCAAACCTGGAGATTATCTGAAATGTCTCTTATGCTAAATGTTTACTGTAAATCTATGTGTGCTACTCTCAGAAGTTTGATAAATGTATTGATATCCCCTTTATTTCTTCTAAGTCAATGCCCTCTTTAATTTCATGGAATAATTTTTCTAAATCTTTACCAATCTTATGCTCCCTAAATAAACTTTCCGGTAACAGCGTCATTTTGTGTTGCTGAGATTTTCTAAAATATCACATATATAATTCAGTAAACTTACTATAGAATTTTCAGTCTTCTATCTGAGGAAACAATGTTCAATACTCTTTCTTGCACTTTTTAAAATCTTAGTGGTTAAAATATTTTCCTTCTAATTAATTTTAAGAATAAACTAGGTTTTAAATAAGTTGGAGGTGCCAAGAAATGGAATGAGCATTCTGAATAAATATGAGAATATGGGTTGAATTTGTTTTCTATGATGTAATCATTTCATAAGATATATTTAAAATATTGGAGGGAATATTACAAGGATGATAAAAGAAAGCCCAAAGAATGATAAAAAAGAGTTCAAGAAAAGCTGACTGCATAAAGAACTTTATTTTATGTAATAAACAAGAATAGCAATGGTGCATATCATGACTGTGATAAATGTGTTCACAATTCAAAGTAGAACTCTGATATCAAATTTTGTTAGATCATATTGACCTTGTTTTTAGGACAGAATAGTTTAGCAATAGATTCATGGTTTAATAGTCTCCAGCTCTTTATCTTTACCATCACCACAATTATCTTCATCATCATGCTACTCTGGATGATATTTTTTTTTTGGATGATATTTTTGAGCGCTTATTATTTACCAGAGATATCAGTCACTACCTTATACCTATAGTCTCACATAAGTTCAAATGCAATGAAGCGTTACATAATTTTCCGGGTTTACACAAAGCTGAGATTTAAACCTCTGTGTCTAAATCCCTAGTCCATGTTCTTTCTAAAACATGTCACTGACTATTTACTTTTACAAATAGCATTTAATAATTTACCCAGGCTTGTTAATTTTGAGTTCCCCATGTCTCCTTCATATTTGATTCCTCTTAGAGTATAGTGAGCTTCCTATCCTTGAATAAAATCACATAGGCTTTTTTGTTTTTAATTTTGGTCACTATCCACACCTGAAAGAGGCGAGTTGCTGCATAATGACTGTTCATTTGAGAATACATGAATTCTTTAGGGATACTTGACTGCCACTGAAGTGGTTCCAATCTCCTCCTTTAACCCAGACCCTACTTATGTGGATGTCAGCCTAAAACACTGTGCTTTCTAAGTCTTTATTTCATACTAAGAACAGTACCTATAGTGGAAGTAAAAGTGGCATTCACTGGGAAACAGTGAAATTTTGTGGATTAAATGAAGCAGGGTCAGAAGACAACCCCTCTTGAGCCTATAGTCGCTGGAGAAAAACACAGGTAAACTTAGTAGATAAGTAAAACATTTAAGGTGAACCTTATAATATAGAATAAATTGAAAAGATTCTTATGGGGGTGATGTCTGTATGAATTTGAATTTGAATATCAAGACAATTAAATATTGAAGTGATGTTCAGAGATGTCCAGGATTTGATGAGAAAAGGCTCCAGCAACGACTATATAACTTTGTTTGGTCTGCTAAAAAGGCAAGACCACAATGGCACTGCCGAAGCCACTGGGACTTCTGACAGAATCGCTGTATAACTTGGAGTGCAGTGAGGACTCACAGGCTGCCAAGATGAGCTTCTTTTCTCTGTCTTGGTTAGTCTCCAATAACCAGAGGAATTATAAGTGGTGTAGTTTGTCCTCCATCTAGGGATCTCCCCTTCTCTCTTTTTATGGGCCAAAGTAAAATAGAAGGTAAAAATAATATGAGCTTAATTATCTAATTTAGATGTTTATTGTCCTGACATGTAATCTTAAGAATCTGAGACAGGTCTGTAAATACAACCTGAATTATTGCCATAAGCGACCACTAATATTTCACCATTGTTGACATGGTCTGTGAATTCACAACCACAAAGGGCTTTAAAATGCATATTATATTACAAACAACCACATTACAACATTATTAATATTTGACTTCAGTTGTATTCATATGTTGAGGACTACCAATAAAATTTGGATTGCTTAATTTTTGCCTCTACAGTTAGAATTATAAAAAATCAAGTGTGAAATGGCCTATCCCATGTCACCATGCAGTCTTGAAGTTCCTCTGAAACAATGATTCCTTCTCAAAGTGCATCTAAATTAGAATAACATGAAGTATTGGTTTGCCTGCACATCCCCGGGCTAACACAGACTAAATTGTAAACTCTGGGAGATGGAGAATAGCATCTTTATTTTCAACAAGCCTCTCCAAATAATTTATATCATAAAGAAAGTTGAGAATCCATGTTTTATCACATTCCTGGTGATTTCTCATCAACCCTGTGTTTTTCATTAAACTATCATCTCTCACATTCAAACACACAATCATATACTTGGCTGGGCAGAAACTTTGACAATGACACTGCTTCTTTGCCAGTGGCTCCCAGTTAGACTTTGTCCCTCAGAGGCAGTAGAGGGAGACTGAAAGGCAGAAAGAGGAAGTAGCATGCTCCTTCAGTCTGCTTGTCCCTGGTAGCTTTGCCCCAGCATTGCTTTTTTTCACTCTTGCAGTAGCCGTTGTTCCCTTATCTCCAACTGATTCCTGTTTGCAGTGTTTCCAACATTCACAGAAACAGCCTAACTGTGCTACACCCTCTCTTCCACAACTTAAATTCAATTAGCCCAACCTCTTCGGCATTGTTTGCACCGCTATAAGGATGGTAACATTTTCTTCCTCCTTAGGGTATTATTTATAAGGTACTTCTGTCCATGTTTTATTTTGTTCTTTATCAGTTTCTTAATACTTGAATAAAACTTTTTTGATTTAAATTATTTTTGTTAAGATATTTGGCATATTTTTCCTACTCCTGAGTACACACTAGGGAATTCAAGCTCCAAAGAAATCAATTCATCACCCTTCCCCCATTAAGAAAATTCATCACATTATTAGACATCTATTATTCCTGGAAAAGTTTTCTTTATAAGAACCAAATTCAATTTTTCTGTCTATGCAATGCATTCCACATTTTGTTGCATAGAAGTAGGAACCTTGTCATATTCTTGGCAAAACAGAATCGAAATCATCTGTATCTTTATTGCTAGAAAGCTTGAGATATTTATTTTCTCTTTCAAAATAAAGTAAAATATTACAAGTGGGTGAATCATAATATTGTAATCAGTGTTTTAAAATATTTCTTATTAATTCTTTCAATTAATGTACAAAGAAGACACCAGTACTCTTATTATAGATATAGAATGTCAGACTTGGGCAGATTAAGGTAATTAACTTGTGTACTGTTAATTCACCAGACTGGTAGCAATGTTTCCACTATACTAATTTTATACAAAAATGCTTGTATGGAACTTAAAAACCTTGCATTTTTACCTTTAAATATCTCAAAAGTAATTTAAAATGGCTCAGTTTGATTTTAAGAATTGACATCTGACTGGTTCCTGAAGGGAACTCCCCTGAAACTGTCAAGGGAAAAACTAAAAACAAAACAACAACAACAAAACTCAAGAAAGAAGTAAAGAAACATGTTTTTGGTGAGTTATTATAATAGTCTTGTGAGTTTCTTAAATATTTAAATACTGTATAAAAATTTTAGCATTTACTCATGTATTATGTATATATATATACATATATGCATACATTATACTCAAATTTTGTCATGGCTATGTTTCTGAAAGTTTATATTATTTTATTACTTTACCCATAATTATTTCATAGCATCCTCCACTATAGTAAAATAATTATGAATAATTTACTTAAGAATATTTTTATTTTATTGTCATCATGATATACTTGGTCTGATGGTCAATAATCAACACTGAAAAAAAGGATAATGATTTAAACTGTTCCCTCTTTCATTCTGAAAATCAATTTGTTAAATAAGAAGCAGCAAATATCGACTCCTCTTTCAGTTTATGAATTCAATTATCTTTTCTGTAAAAACAATAATTGTTTTTTTTCTTGAATTTCAGCAGAGTAAATAATTTTTCTATTTAAAAGTAAGTTGAGGACTGATAGGTTTTAAAAATTTAGATAGCTACAGAAGTGTGACTTTCACTCAAAATAGCATGCAAAAGGAATAAAAAAGCTCACAAATACTCTCAATCATTTTTGCTAAGAAAATCATGTGAGCTTTGCCCACCAAACCAACAGCCAGCCCTACCCACCACCAGTCCATCCCACCAGGAAACTTGCCCAAGCCACTTAGATAGCCTAATCCACCAGAGGGCAGACAGCAGAAGCAAGAAGAACTACAAACCTACAGCCTGTGGAACAAAAACCACATTCACAGAAAGATAGACAAGATGAAGATGAAAATGAAAATGCAGAGGACTTTGTACCAGATGAAGGAATAAGATAAACTCCCAGAAAAATAAGTAAATGAAGTGGAGCTAGGCAAACTTCCAGAAAAGGAATTCAGAATAATGATAGTGAAGATGATCCAGGGCCTCGGAAAAAGAATGGAGGCAAAGATCGAGAAGATACAAGAAATGTTTAACAAAGACCTAGAATAATTAAAGAACAAACAAACAGAGATGAACAGTAAAATCACTGAAATGAAAACTACACTAGAAGGAATCAATAGCAGAATAACTGAGGCAGAAGAATGGACAAGTGACCTGCAAGACGGAATGGTAGAATTCACTGCTGTGGAACAGAATAAAGAAAAAAGAATGAGACGAAATGAAGACAGCCTAAGAGACCACTGGGAAACATTAGATGCAACAACATTTGCCTTATAGGGGTTCCAGAAAAAGAAGAGAGAGAGAAAGGACCCGAGAAAATATTTGAAGAGATTATAGTCAAAAACTTCCCTAACATGGGAAAGGAAATAGTTAATCAGGTCCACGAAGAACAGAGAGTCCCATACAGGATAAATCCAAGAAGAAATATGCCAAGACACATATTAATCAAACTGTCAAAAATTAAATACAAAGAAAACATATTAAAAGCAGCAAGGGAAAATCAACAAATAACGCACAAGGGAATCCCCATAAGGTTAACAGCTGATCTTTCAGCAGAAACTCTGCAAGCCAGAAGGGACTGGCAGGACATATTTAAAGTGATAAAAGGGAAGGACCTACAACCAAGATTACTCTACCCAGCAAGGATCTCATTCAGATTTGATGGAGAAATCAAAAGTTTAACAGACAACCAAAAGCTAAGAGAATTCAGCACCACCAGATAAGCTCTGCAACAAATGCTAAAGGAACTTCTCTAAGTGTGAAACACAAGACAAAAAAAGACCTACAAAAACAAACCCAAAATAATTAAGAAAATGGTCATATGTACATACATATTGATAATTACCTTAAAGGTGAATGGGCTAAATGTTCCAACCAAAAGACACAGGCTTGCCGAATGGATACAAAAACAAGTCCCATATATATTCTGTCTACAAGAGACCCACTTCAGACCTAGGCACACATACAGACTGAAAGTGAGGGGATGCAAAAAGATATTCCATGCAAATGGAAATCAAAAGAAAGCTGGATTAGCAATACTCATATCAGGTAAAATAGACTTTAAAATAAAGAATGTTACAAGAGACAAAGAAGGAAACTACATAATGATCAAAGGGTCAATCCAAGAAGAATATATAACAATTGTAAATATTTATGCACCCAATATAAGAGCACCTCAATACAAAAGGCAACTGCTAACAGCTATAAAAGGGGAAATTGACAATAACACAATAATAGTAGGAGACTTTAACACCTCACTTAAACCAATGGACAGATCATTCAGACAGAAAATTAATAAGGAAATACAAGCTTTAAATGACACCATAGGCCAGATAAATTTAATTGATATTTATAGGTCATTCCATCCAAAAACAGCAGATGACACTTCATTCTCAAGCGCACAGAGATCATTCTCCAAGATAGATCACATCTTGGGTCACAAATCAAGCCTCAGTAAATTAAAGAAAATTGAAATAATATTAAGCATCTTTTCTGACCACAACGCTATGAGACTAGAAATCAATTACAGAGAAAAAAAAAAAAAACTTAAAAAACATGAACACATGGAGGCTAAACAATACGTTACTAAGTAACAAAGAGATCACTGAAGAAATCAAAAAACAAATAAAAAAATACCTACAGACAAATTACAATGAAAACACGATTATCCAAAACCTATGGGATGCAGCAAAAGCAGTTCTAAGATGGAAGTTTATAGCAATACAAGCTTACCTCAAGAAACAAGAAAAATCTCAAATAAAAAACTAACCTTACACTGAAAGGAACTAGAGAATGAAGAACACACAAAACCCAAAGGTGGCAGAAGGAAAGAAATCATAAATACCAGAAAGAAATAAATGAAATAGAAACAGAAAACAATAGCAAAGATCAATAAATAAAAGCTGGTTCTTTGGCAAGAAAAAGGAAATTGATAAGCCATTCGCCAAACTCATCAAGAAAAAGAGAGAGAGGATTCAAATTTTAAAAATTAGAAGTGAAAAAGGAGAAGATACAACAGACACCACAGAAATACAAAGCATCCTAAGAGACTACTACAAGCAACTCTATGCCAATAAATGGACTATCTGGAAGAAATGGACAATTCCCTAGAAAGGTATAGTCTTCCAAGACTGAACCAGGAAGAAATAGAAAATATGAACAGACCAATCACAAGTAATGAAATTGAAACTGTGATTAAAAATCTTCCAACAAACAAAAGTCCAGGACCAAATGGCTTCACAGGTGAATTCTATAAAACATTTGGAGAAGAGTTAACACCCATCCTTCTCAGGCTCTTCCAAAAAATTGCAAAGGAAGGAAATCTCCAAAACCCATTCTATGAGGCCACCATCACTCTGATACCAAAACCAGACAAAGATACTAGAAAAAAGAAAATTATGGACCAATATCACTGATGAATATAGATGCAAAATTCCTCAACAAAATACTAGCAAAGAGAATCCAACAGCATTTTAAAAGGGTCAAACACCATGATCAAATGGGATTTATCCAGGGATGCAAGGACTCTTCAATATGTGCAAATTAATCAGTGTGATACACCATATTAACAAATTGAAGAATAAAAACCATATGATTATCTCAATAGATGCTGAAAAAGCTTTTGAAAAAATTCAACACCATTTATAATAAAAACTCTGCAGAAACTGAGTATAGAGGGAACCTACCTCAACATAATAAAGGCCATATATGACAAAACCACAGCAAACCTTATTCTCAATGGTGAAAAACTGAAAGCATTTCCTCTAAGATCAGGAATGAGACAAGGCTGTCCACTCTCACCACTATTATTCGACAGTGTTGGAAGTTCTAGCCACAGCAATCAGAGAAGAAAAAGAAATAAAAGGAATACAAATCAGAAAAGAAGAAGTAAAACTGTGACTGTTTGCAGATGACATGATATTATACAAAGAAAATCCTAAAGACGCCACCACAAAACTACGAGAGTTAATGAATGAGTTTGGTAAAGTTGCAGGATACAAAATTAATGCACAGAAATCTCTTGCATTCCTATACATTAATGATGAAAAATCTGAAAGGGAAATTAAGGAAACACTCCCATTTACCGCTGCAATAAAAATAATAAATACCTAGGAATAAACCTAACTAGGGATATAAAAGACCTTTATGCAGAAAACTATACAACACTGATGAAAGTAATTAAAGATGATACAAACAGATGAGAGATATAGCATGTTCTTGGATTGGAAGAATCAATATTGTGAAAATGACTATACTACCCAAAGAAATCTACAGATTCAGTGCAATCCCTAACAAACTACAAATGGCATTTTTTACAGAACTAGAACAAAAAATCTTAAAATTTGTATGGAGACACCCCCAATAGCTAAAGCAGTCTTCAGGGAAAAAAACGGAGCTTGAGGAACCAGACTCCCTGACTTTAGACTATACTACAAAGCTACAATAATCAAGACAATATGGTACTGGCACAAAAACAGAAATATAGATCAATGGAACAGGGTAGAAAAGCCAGAGAGAAACCTATGACCCTATGGTCAGCTAATTTATGACAAAGGAGACAAGGATATACAATGGAGAAAAAACAGTCTCTTCAATATGTGGTGTTGGGAAAACTGGGCAGCTACATGTAAAAGAATTAAATTAAAACAATCCCTAACACCATACACAAAAATAAACTCAAAATGGATTAGAAACCTAGATGTAAGACTGGACACTATAAAACTCTTATAGGAAAACATAGGAAAAACACTCTTTGATATAAATCACAGCAAGATCTTTTTTGATCCACCCCCTAGAATAATGGAAATTAAAACAAAAATAAACAAATGGGACCTAATGAAACTTAAAAGCTTTTGCACAGCAAAGGAAACCATAAACAAGATGATAAGATAACCCTCAGACTAGGAGAAAAGCTTTGCAAATGAATCAATGGACAAAGGAATAATCTTCAAAATATATAAATGGCTCATGCAGCTCAACATTAAAAAAAACAAACAAGCCAATCTAAAAATGAGCGGAATACCTAAATAGACATTTCTGCAAAGAAGACATACAGATGGCTACGAAGCACATGAGAAGCTGCTCAACATCACTAATTATTAGAGAAATGCAAATCAAAATACAATGAGGTATCACCTCACACCAGTTAGAATGGGCATCATCAGAAAATCTACAAACAACAAATGTTGGAGGGGTGTGGAGAAAAGGGAACCCTCTCTCACTGTTGGTGGGAATGTAAATTGATACAGCCACTATGGATAACAGTATGGAGGTTCCTTAAAAAACTAAAAATAGAATTACCATATGACCCAGCAATCCCACTACTGAGCATATACCCAGAGAAATACCTAATTCAAAAACACACATGCACCATAATGTTCATTGCATCACTATTTACAATAGCCAGGTCATGGAAGCAACCTAAATTCCCATTGACAGACAAATGACTAAAGAAGAAATGTATACAATATATACAATGGAATATTACTCAGCCATAAAAAGAAATGAAATTGGGTCATTTGTAGAGCAACGGTGATGAATCTAGAGACTGTCATACACAGTGAAGTAAGTCAGAAAGAGAAAAACAAATACCGTATACTAACACATATATATGGAATCTAATAAACAAAAACAAAACAATGGTCATGAAGAACCTAGGGGCAAGACGGGAATAAAGATGCAGACCTACTAGAAAATGGACTTGAGGGTACGGGGAGGGGGGAGGGTAAGCTGGGACAAAGTGAGAGAGTGGCATGGACATATATACACTACCAAATGTAAAATAGTTAGCTAGTGGGAAGCAGCTGCATAGCACAGGGAGATCAGCTCGGTGCTTTATGACCACCTAGAGGGTTGGGATAGGGAGGGTCGGAGGGAGGGAGATGCAAGAAGGAAGAGATATGGGGATACATGTATATGTGTAACTGATTCATTTTGTTATAAAGCAGAAACTAACACACCATTGTAAAGCAATTATACTCCAATAAAGATGTTAAACAAAATAAAAAGAAAATAAAATGGCAAAAAAAAAAAAGTAATGAATTACTGATATATGCTACACTATGGAGAAGTTCAACTACAGTATGCTAAGTAAATAATTCAGATGCAAAAATACTGATACTGTTTGGCACCATTTATATAAAATTTTATAAAAGGCAAAATTATAGTGGTAGAAAGCAGATCAGTTGTTGCCAGGGTTCAGTGAGTGGTAACTGCAAAAAAACACACAGAAACTTTTTGGAGATAATGCAAATATTCTATGACCTAATGTGGCATTGTATTTACATGGT